>NW_027136336.1:0-334315 GCF_039906515.1 Pseudorca crassidens | reverse complement strand
CGAACCTCTCCAATCCTATCATTGCTGCATTTATGCCCCTGGACACACGCTTGATTCTCTTTTGGAGATATAGCAATCCATAGGTTTTAAGATACTTACCAGTCAGGTACATTCTTAGGCGTTTAATATGGGGTGTTGAGTCCATTTCGTTGAGCAAGGAGTAGCTCTTGTCTATTATATATTTGGCTTAAGGAACTTTATCTGTGCTCATTTCAATCTCTGGTTTTATGCAGCACCCCAACTCACCTTTCCCCTTAAGCAAGCATAAGTTGGTTTTCTAAATTTGAGACCCTGTTCTGTTTTGTAATTCAGTTCCTGTGTAGCCAAGTTTACACTCCGTGTATTAGTGATATCTTATGATGTTTCTTTTTCTGTGTGACTTATTTCAGTTAGAATCATCATACCTGAATCCACTCATTATGCTGCTACGGGCCTGATGACATAGATTTCATTGCTGAGTGATATTGCATTGTACGTAAGTACCACAACTTCTTTATCCATTTTTCACTGTCTACGATGTTGTACTTGTACTGTAAACGAGGTTCTTGTAAACAGAGGCGTCCCAAACTTTGGGGTGGCTGTGTCTTTTTGATTTTAATTTCCCTAAGCTATAGGACCATAAGTGGAAGTGCCCTAGGGTCTGTTGCTTTGTGTTTTAGATGTTTCAGGAAACACCATACACTTCTCCCGAGTGTCTGTTGGCAATTTACATCCCGCCCATCAGCATAACAAGGCTCCCAGTTCTCCATGGCCTGTCCTGCCTTTCTGGATTTTACACTTTATTCAGATGGCCCTTTTGACCGGGGGGAAGTGAGACTTCATTGTAGTGCAGATTTCCTTTGCAAGTTTGCTTGGTTGGCCAAAAAGGGCGTATGCGTTTTTTCCTGAATATATTCAGGAAAAAACGCATACGCCCTTTTTGGCCAAGTGCATCATTGTGGACGTTCTGCCTCTTTTCCTATGCTTTCAATGCAATTCCAGTCTACCTCCTGAAATCGGTTTCCTGCAATTCTGCCCCGCTTTCAAGTCCTCTTGGCAGCCTTACTTCAGTATATTTTTGGACGATAGCTGTCATTTATAACTCTGCAGGTTTGTGAATTACAGTGCCCCTGAGCTCCTTTCTTCAACTCGCTTTCTTATGACCTGGCCGCAACACCGCAGGATGGCTTCAGGCCCTAATCTGGTTCCGGCACGGCACGCTGAGCCTTTGGTTAATTCCTCTTCCTGGTGGGAAATGAGAGTTAAATTTGCCCGTCCAGACACCTCCAGCTATTCTCTCATTGGTTCTCGCTATTCCTGTTCATCTTCCGCAGAAATTGCAAACTGGGCCAAACAGGAGGTTAAAGGGACTGACTCTCCAAGTCGGGAGGGTGTTAGTAAAGCATCTGGAATGTTGCACCCGAGTACCAGGGTATGGAAAGTGAGACATATTTGAACACGTCTCCCGATCACATGGTTGATCATACTCTAGGTTCCACATGCATGTTTTAGCTGAAGGAAGAATACCTTAAACCTGGGTAGTTGAAACCCGTGGAATGGGTACGATGCAATATGACTTCAAAGGGTCTTCATTTGCTCACCGAACCTCTCCAATCCTATCACTGCTGCGTTTATGCCCCTGTACACATGCTTGATTCTCTTTCGGAGACATAGCAATCCATAGGTTTTAAGATACTTACTAGTCAGGTACATTCTTAGGCGTTTAATATGGGATGTTGAGTCCATTTCGTTGAGCAAGGAGTAGCTCTTGTCTATTACATATTTGGCTTAAGGAACTTTATCTGTGCTCATTTCAATCTCTGGTTTTATGCAGCACCCCAACTCACCTTTCCCCTTAAGCAAGCATAAGTTGGTTTTCTAAATTTGAGACCCTGTTCTGTTTTGTAATTCAGTTCCTGTGTAGCCAAGTTTACATTCCGTGCATTAGTGATATCTTATGATGTTTCTTTTTCTGTGTGACTTATTTCAGTTAGAATCATCATACCTGAATCCACTCATTGTGCTGCTAAGGGCCTGATGACATAGATTTCATTGCTGAGTGATATTGCTTTGTAAGTAAATACCACAACTTCTTTATCCATTTTTCACTTTCTGTGATATTGAACTTGTACGGTAAACGAGGTTCTTGTAAACAGAGGCGTCCCAAACTTTGGGGTGGCTGTGTCTTTTTGATTTTAATTTCCCTAAGCTATAGGACCATAAGTGGAAGTGCCCTAGGGTCTGTTGCTTTGTGTTTTAGATGTTTCAGGAAACACCATACACTTCTTCCGAGTGTCTGTTGGCAATTTACATCCCGCCCATCAGCATAACAAGGCTCCCAGTTCTCCATGGCCTGTCCTGCCTTTCTGGATTTTACACTTTATTCAGATGGCCCTTTTGACCGGGGGGAAGTGAGACTTCATTGTAGTGCAGATTTCCTTTGCAAGCTTGCTTGGTTGGCCAAAAAGGGCGTATGCGTTTTATCCTGAATATATTCAGGAAAAAACGCATACGCCCTTTTTGGCCAAGTGCATCATTGTGGACGTTCTGCCTCTTTTCCTATGCTTTCAATGCAATTCCAGTCTACCTCCTGAAATCGGTTTCCTGCAATTCTGCCCCGCTTTCAAGTCCTCTTGGCAGCCTTACTTCAGTATATTTTTGGACGATAGCTGTCATTTATAACTCTGCAGGTTTGTGAATTACAGTGCCCCTGAGCTCCTTTCTTCAACTCGCTTTCTTGTGACCTGGCCGCAACACCACAGGATGGCTTCAGGAATTAATCTGGTTCCGGCACGGCACGCTGAGCCTTTGGTTAATTCCTCTTCCTGGTGGGAAATGAGAGTTAAATTTGCCCGTCCAGACACCTCCAGCTAGTCTCTCATTGGTTCTCGCTATTCCTGTTCATCTTCCGCAGAAATTGCAAACTGGGCCAAACAGGAGGTTAAAGGGACTGACTCTCCAAGTAGGGAGAGTGTTAGTAAGCGTCTGGAATGTTGCACCCGAGTAGCAGGGTACGAAAACTGAGACATATTTGAACACGTCTCCCGTTCACACGGTTGATCATACTCTGGGTTCCACATGCATGTTTTAGCTGAAGGAAGAATACCTTAAACCTGGAGAGTTGAGATCCGTGTAATGGGTACCATGCAATATGACTTCAAAGGGTCTTCATTTGCTCACCGAACCTCTCCAATCCTATCACTGCTGCGTTTATGCCCCTGTACACACGCTTGATTCTCTTTTGGAGACATAGCAATCCATAGGTTTTAAGATACTTACTAGTCAGGTACATTCTTAGGCGTTTAATATGCGGTGTTGAGTCCATTTCGTTGAGCAAGGAGTAGCTCTTGTCTATTCCATATTTGGCTTAAGGAACTTTATCTGTGCTCATTTCAATCTCTGGTTTTATGCAGCACCGCAACTCACCTTTCCCCTTAAGCAAGCATAAGTTGGTTTTCTAAATTTGAGACCCTGTTCTGTTTTGGAATTCAGTTCCTGTGTAGCCAAGTTTACATTCCGTGTATTACTGATATCTTATGATGTTTCTTTTTCGGTGTGACTTATTTCAGTTAGAATCATCGTACCTGAATCCACTCATTATGCTGCTATGGGCCTGATGACGTAGATTGCATTGCTGAGTGATATTGCTTTGTAAGTAAATACCACAACTTCTTTATCCATTTTTCACTGTCTGCGATGTTGTACTTGTACTGTAAACGAGGTTCTTGTAAACAGAGGCGTCCCAAACTTTGGGGTGGCTGTGTCTTTTTGATTTTAATTTCCCTAAGCTATAGGACCATAAGTGGAAGTGCCCTAGGCTCTGTTGCTTCGTGTTTTAGATGTTTCAAGAAACACCATACACTTCTCGCGAGTGTCTGTTGGCAATTTACATCCCGCCCATCAGCATAACAAGGCTCCCAGTTCTCCATGGCCTGTCCTGCCTTTCTGGATTTTACACTTTTTTCAGATGGCCCTTTTGACCGGGGGGAAGTGAGACTTCATTGTAGTGCAGATTTCCTTTGCAAGCTTGCTTGGTTGACCAAAAAGGGCGTATGCGTTTTTTCCTGAATATATTCAGGAAAAAACGCATACGCCCTTTTTGGCCAAGTGCATCATTGTGGACGTTCTGCCTCTTTTCCTATGCTTTCAATGCAATTCCAGTCTACCTCCTGAAATCGGTTTCCTGCAATTCTGCCCCGCTTTCAAGTCCTCTTGGCAGCCTTACTTCAGTATATTTTTGGACGATAGCTGTCATTTATAACTCTGCAGGTTTGTGAATTACAGTGCCCCTGAGCTCCTTTCTTCAACTCGCTTTCTTTTGAGCTGGCCGCAACACCGCAGGATGGCTTCAGGCCCTAATCTGGTTCCGGCACGGCACGCTGAGCCTTTGGTTATTTCCTCTTCCTGGTGGGAAATGAGAGTTAAATTTGCCCGTCCAGACACCTCCAGCTAGTCTCTCATTGGTTCTCCCTATTCCTGTTCATCTTCCACAGAAATTGCAAACTGGGCCAAACAGGAGGTTAAAGGTGCTGACTCTCCAAGGGGGGAGAGTGTTAGTGAAGCGTCTGGAATGTTGCACCCGAGTACCAGGAGAGGAAACCTGAGACATATTTGAACATGTCTCCCGTTCACACGGTTGATCATACTGTGGGTTCCACATGCATGTTTTAGCTGAAGGAAGAATACCTTAAACCTGGAGAGTTGAGACCCGTGGAAGGGGTACCATGCAATATGACTTCAAAGTGTCTTCATTTGCTCACCGAACCTCTCCAATCCTATCACTGCTGCGTTTATACCCCTGTACACACGCTTGATTCTCTTTTGGAGACATAGCAATACCTAGGATTTAAGGTACTTACTAGTCAGGTACATTCTTAGGCGTTTAATATGGGGTGTTGAGTCCGTTTCGTTGAGCAAGGAGTAGCTCTTGTCTATTCCATATTTGGCTTAAGGAACTTTATCTGTGCTCATTTCAATCTCTGGTTTTATGCAGCACCCCAACTCACCTTTACCCTTAAGCAAGCATAAGTTTGTTTTCTAAATTTGAGACCCTGTTCTGTTTTGGAATTCAGTTCCTGTGTAGCCAAGTTTACATTCCGTGTATTAGTGATATCTTATGATGTTTCTTTTTCTGTGTGACTTATTTCAGTTAGAATCATCATACCTGAATCCACTCATTGTGCTGCTAAGGGCCTGATGACATAGATTTCATTGCTGAGTGATATTGCTTTGTAAGTAAATACCACAACTTCTTTATCCATTTTTCACTTTCTGCGATGTTGAACTTGTACTGTAAACGAGGTTCTTGTAAACAGAGGCGTCCCAAACTTTGGGGTGGCTGTGTCTTTTTGATTTTAATTTCCCTAAGCTATAGGACCATAAGTGGAAGTGCCCTAGGCTCTGTTGCTTTGTTTTTTAGATGTTTCAGGAAACACCATACACTTCTCCCGAGTGTCTGTTGGCAATTTACATCCCGCCCATCAGCATAACAAGGCTCCCAGTTCTCCATGGCCTGTCCTGCCTTTCTGGATTTTACACGTTTTTCAGATGGCCCTTTTGACCGGGGGGAAGTGAGACTTCATTGTAGTGCAGATTTCATTTGCAAGTTTGCTTGGTTGGCCAAAAAGGGCGTATGCGTTTTTTCCTGAATGTATTCAGGAATAAACGCATACGCCCTTTTTGGCGAAGTGCATCATTGTGGACGTTCTGCCTCTTTTCCTATGCTTTCAATGCAATTCCAGTCTACCTCCTGAAATCAGTTTCCTGCAATTCTGCCCCGCTTTCAAGTCCTCTTGGCAGCCTTACTTCAGTATATTTTTGGACGATAGCTGTCATTTATAACTCTGCAGGTTTGTGAATTACAGTGCCCCTGAGCTCCTTTCTTCAACTCGCTTTCTTTTGAGCTGGCCGCAACACCGCAGGATGGCTTCAGGCCCTAATCTGGTTTCGGCACTGCACGCTGAGCCTTTGGTTATTTCCTATTCCTGGTGGGAAATGAGAGTTAAATTTGCCCGTCCAGACACCTCCAGCTAGTCTCTGATTGGTTCTCGCTATTCCTGTTCATCTTCCGCAGAAATTGCAAACTGGGCCAAACAGGAGGTTAAAAGCGCTGACTCTCCAAGTGGGGAGAGTGTTAGTAAAGCGTCTGGAATGTTGCAGCCGAGTACCAGGGTACGAAAACTGAGACATATTTGAACACGTTTCCCGATCACATGGTTGATCATACTCTGGGTTCCACATGCATGTTTTAGCTGAAGGAGGAATACCTTAAACCTGGGTAGTTGAAACCCGTGGAATGGGTACCATGCAATATGACTTCAAAGGGTCTTCATTTGCTCACCAAACCTCTCCAATCCTATCACTGCTGCGTTTATGCCCCTGTACACATGCTTGATTCTCTTTCGGAGACATAGCAATCCCTAGGTTTTAAGATACTTACTAGTCAGGTACATTCTTAGGCGTTTAATATGCGGTGTTGAGTTCATTTCGTTGAGCAAGGAGTAGCTCTTGTCTATTCCATATTTGGCTTAAGGAACTTTATCTGTGCTCATTTCAATCTCTGGTTTTATGCAGCACCCCAACTCACCTTTACCCTTAAGCAAGCATAAGTTGGTTTTCTAAATTTGAGACCCTGTTCTGTTCTGTAATTCAGTTCCTGTGTAGCCAAGTTTACATTCCGTGTATTAGTGATATCTTATGATGGTTCTTTTTCTGTGTGACTTCTTTCAGTTAGAATCATCGTACCTGAATCCACTCATTATGCTGCTAAGGGCCTGATGACATAGATTTCATTGCTGAGTGATATTGCTTTGTAAGTAAATACCACAACTTCTTTATCCATTTTTCACTTTCTGCGATGTTGAACTTGTACTGTAAACGAGGTTCTTGTAAACAGAGGCGTCCCAAACTTTGGGGTGGCTGTGTCTTTTTGATTTTAATTTCCCTAAGCTATAGGACCATAAGTGGAAGTGCCCTAGGCTCTGTTGCTTTGTTTTTTAGATGTTTCAGGAAACACCATACACTTCTCCCGAGTGTCTGTTGGCAATTTACATCCCGCCCATCAGCATAACAAGGCTCCCAGTTCTCCATGGCCTGTCCTGCCTTTCTGGATTTTACACTTTTTTCAGATGGCCCTTTTGACCGGGGGGAAGTGAGACTTCATTGTAGTGCAGATTTCCTTTGCAAGCTTGCTTGGTTGGCCAAAAAGTGCGTATGCGTTTTTTCCTGAATATATTCAGGAAAAAACGCATACGCCCTTTTTGGCCAAGTGCATCATTGTGGACGTTCTGCCTCTTTTCCTATGCTTTCAATGCAATTCCAGTCTACCTCCTGAAATCGGTTTCCTGCAATTCTGCCCCGCTTTCAAGTCCTCTTGGCAGCCTTACTTCAGTATATTTTTGGACGATACTGTCATTTATAACTCTGCAGGTTTGTGAATTACAGTGCCCCTGAGCTCCTTTCTTCAACTCGCTTTCTTTTGAGCTGGCCGCAACACCGCAGGATGGCTTCAGGCCCTAATCTGGTTCCGGTACGGCACGCTGAGCCTTTGGTTAATTCCTCTTCCTCGTGGGAAATGAGAGTTAAATTTGCCCGTCCAGACACCTCCAGCTAGTCTCTCATTGGTTCTCGCTATTCCTGTTCATCTTCCACAGAAATTGCAAACTGGGCCAAACAGGAGGTTAAAGGGACTGACTCTCCAAGACGGGAGGGTGTTAGTAAAGCGTCTGGAATGTTGCACCCGAGTACCAGGGTACGAAATCTGAGACATATTTGAACACGTCTCCCGATCACATAGTTGATCATACTCTAGGTTCCACATGCATGTTTTAGCTGAAGGAAGAATACCTTAAACCTGGGTAGTTGAAACCCGTGGAATGGGTACCATGCAATATGACTTCAGAGGGTCTTCATTTGCTCACCAAACCTCTCCAATCCTATCACTGCTGCGTTTATGCCCCTGTACACATGCTTGATTCTCTTTCGGAGACATAGCAATCCCTAGGTTTTAAGATACTTACTAGTCAGGTACATTCTTAGGCGTTTAATATGCGGTGTTGTGTCCATTTCGTTGAGCAAGGAGTAGCTCTTGTCTATTCCATATTTGGCTTAAGGAACTTTATCTGTGCTCATTTCAATCTCTGGTTTTATGCAGCACCCCAACTCACCTTTCCCCTTAAGCAAGCATAAGTTGGTTTTCTAAATTTGAGACCCTGTTCTGTTCTGTAATTCAGTTCCTGTGTAGCCAAGTTTACATTCCGTGTATTACTGATATCTTATGATGTTTCTTTTTCTGTGTGACTTATTTCAGTTAGAATCATCATACCTGAATCCACTCATTGTGCTGCTAAGGGCCTGATGACATAGATTTCATTGCAGAGTGATATTGCTTTGTAAGTAAATACCACAACTTCTTTATCCATTTTTCACTTTCTGCGATGTTTAACTTGTACTGTAAACGAGGTTCTTGTAAACAGAGGCGTCCCAAACTTTGGGGTGGCTATGTCTTTTTGATTTTAATTTCCCTAATCTATAGGACCATAAGTTGAAGTGCCCTAGGCTCTGTTGCTTTGTTTTTTAGATGTTTCAGGAAACACCATACACTTCTCCCGAGTGTCTGTTGGCAATTTACATCCCGCCCATCAGCATAACAAGGCTCCCAGTTCTCCATGGCCTGTCCTGCCTTTCTGGATTTTACACTTTTTTCAGATGGCCCTTTTGACCGGGGGGAAGTGAGACTTCATTGTAGTGCAGATTTCCTTTGCAAGCTTGCTTGGTTGGCCAAAAAGGGCATATGAGTTTTTTCCTGAATATATTCAGGAAAAAACGCATACACCCTTTTTGGCCAAGTGCATCATTGTGGACGTTCTGCCTCTTTTCCTATGCTTTCAATGCAATTCCAGTCTACCTCCTGAAATCGGTTTCCTGCAATTCTGCCCCGCTTTCAAGTCCTCTTGGCAGCCTTACTTCAGTATATTTTTGGACGATAGCTGTCATTTATAACTCTGCAGGTTTGTGAATTACAGTGCCCCTGAGCTCCTTTCTTCAACTCGCTTTCTTTTGAGCTGGCCGCAACACCGCAGGATGGCTTCAGGCCCTAATCTGGTTCCGGCACGGCACGCTGAGCCTTTGGTTAATTCCTCTTCCTGGTGGGAAATGAGAGTTAAATTTGCCCGTCCAGACACCTCCAGCTAGTCTCTCATTGGTTCTCACTATTCCTGTTCATCTTCCGCAGAAATTGCAAACTGGGCCAAACAGGAGGTTAAAGGGACTGACTCTCCAAGTCGGGAGGGTGTTAGTAAAGCGTCTGGAATGTTGCACCCGAGTACCAGGGTACGAAAACTGAGACATATTTGAACACGTCTCCCGATCACATGGTTGATCAGACTCTAGGTTCCACATGCATGTTTTACCTGAAGGAAGAATACCTCAAACCTGGGTAGTTGAAACCCGTGGAATGGGTACCATGCAATATGACTTCAAAGGGTCTTCATTTGCTCACCGAACCTCTCCAATCCTATCACTGCTGTGTTTATGCCCCTGTACACATGTTTGATTCTCTTTCGGAGACATAGCAATCCATAGGTTTTAAGATACTTACTAGTCAGGTACATTCTTAGGCGTTTAATATGCGGTGTTGAGTCCATTTCTTTGAGCAAGGAGTAGCTCTTGTCTATTCCATATTTGGCTTAAGGAACTTTATCTGTGCTCATTTCAATCTCTGGTTTTATGCAGCACCCCAACTCACCTTTACCCTTAAGCAAGCATAAGTTGGTTTTCTAAATTTGAGACCCTGTTCTGTTCTGTAATTCAGTTCCTGTGTAGCCAAGTTTACATTCCGTGTATTACTGATATCTTATGATGTTTCTTTTTCTGTGTGACTTATTTCAGTTAGAATCATCATACCTGAATCCACTCATTGTGCTGCTAAGGGCCTGATGACATAGATTTCATTGCTGAGTGATATTGCTTTGTAAGTAAATACCACAACTTCTTTATCCATTTTTCACTTTCTGTGATATTGAACTTGTACGGTAAACGAGGTTCTTGTAAACAGAGGTGTCCCAATGTTTGGGGTGGCTGTGTCTTTTTGATTTTAATTTCCCTAAGCTATAGGACCATAAGTGGAAGTGCCCTAGGCTCTGTTGCTTTGTTTTTTAGATGTTTCAGGAAACACCATACACTTCTCCCGAGTGTCTGTTGGCAATTTACATCCCGCCCATCAGCATAACAAGGCTCCCAGTTCTCCATGGCCTGTCCTGCCTTTCTGGATTTTACACTTTTTTCAGATGGCCCTTTTGACCGGGGGGAAGTGAGACTTCATTGTAGTGCAGATTTCCTTTGCAAGCTTGCTTGGTTGGCCAAAAAGGGCGTATGCGTTTTTTCCTGAATATATTCAGGAAAAAACGCATACGCCCTTTTTGGCCAAGTGCATCATTGTGGACGTTCTGCCTCTTTTCCTATGCTTTCAATGCAATTCCAGTCTACCCCCTGAAATCGGTTTCCTGCAATTCTGCCCCGCTTTCAAGTCCTCTTGGCAGCCTTACTTCAGTATATTTTTGGACGATAGCTGTCATTTATAACTCTGCAGGTTTGTGAATTACAGTGCCCCTGTGATCCTTTCTTTAACTCGCTTTCTTTTGAGCTGGCCGCAACACCGCAGGATGGCTTCAGGCCCTAATCTGATTCCGGCACGGCACGCTGAGCCTTTGGTTAATTCCTCTTCCTCGTGGGAAATGAGAGTTAAATTTGCCCGTCCAGACACCTCCAGCTAGTCTCTCATTGGTTCTCGCTATTCCTGTTCATCTTCCGCAGAAATTGCAAACTGGGCCAAACAGGAGGTTAAAGGGACTGACTCTCCAAGTCGGGAGGGTGTTAGTAAAGCGTCTGGAATGTTGCACCCGAGTACCAGGGTACGAAAACTGAGACATATTTGAACACGTCTCCCGATCACATGGTTGATCATACTCTAGCTTCCACATGCATGTTTTAGCTGAAGGAAGAATACCTTAAACCTGGGTAGTTGAAACCCGTGGAATGGGTACCATGCAATATGACTTCAGAGGGTCTTCATTTGCTCACCGAACCTCTCCAATCCTATCACTGCTGCGTTTATGCCCCTGTACACATGCTTGATTCTCTTTCGGAGACATAACAATCCATAGGTTTTAAGATACTTACTAGTCAGGTACATTCTTAGGCGTTTAATATGCGGTGTTGAGTCCATTTCGTTGAGCAAGGAGTAGCTCTTGTCTATTCCATATTTGGCTTAAGGAACTTTATCTGTGCTCATTTCAATCTCTGGTTTTATGCAGCACCCCAACTCACCTTTCCCCTTAAGCAAGCATAAGTTGGTTTTCTAAATTTGAGACCCTGTTCTGTTTTGGAATTCAGTTCCTGTGTAGCCAAGTTTACATTCCGTGTATTACTGATATCTTATGATGTTTCTTTTTCTGTGTGACTTATTTCAGTTAGAATCATCATACCTGAATCCACTCATTGTGCTGCTAAGGGCCTGATGACATAGATTTCATTGCAGAGTGATATTGTTTTGTAAGTAAATACCACAACTTCTTTATCCATTTTTCACTTTCTGCGATGTTGAACTTGTACTGTAAACGAGGTTCTTGTAAACAGAGGTGTCCCAATGTTTGGGGTGGCTGTGTCTTTTTGATTTTAATTTCCCTAAGCTATAGGACCATAAGTGGAAGTGCCCTAGGCTCTGTTGCTTCGTGTTTTAGATGTTTCAAGAAACACCATACACTTCTCGCGAGTGTCTGTTGGCAATTTACATCCCGCCCATCAGCATAACAAGGCTCCCAGTTCTCCATGGCCTGTCCTGCCTTTCTGGATTTTACACTTTTTTCAGATGGCCCTTTTGACCGGGGGGAAGTGAGACTTCATTGTAGTGCAGATTTCCTTTGCAAGCTTGCTTGGTTGACCAAAAAGGGCGTATGCGTTTTTTCCTGAATATATTCAGGAAAAAACGCATACGCCCTTTTTGGCCAAGTGCATCATTGTGGACGTTCTGCCTCTTTTCCTATGCTTTCAATGCAATTCCAGTCTACCTCCTGAAATCGGTTTCCTGCAATTCTGCCCCGCTTTCAAGTCCTCTTGGCAGCCTTACTTCAGTATATTTTTGGACGATAGCTGTCATTTATAACTCTGCAGGTTTGTGAATTACAGTGCCCCTGAGCTCCTTTCTTCAACTCGCTTTCTTTTGAGCTGGCCGCAACACCGCAGGATGGCTTCAGGCCCTAATCTGGTTCCGGCACGGCACGCTGAGCCTTTGGTTATTTCCTCTTCCTGGTGGGAAATGAGAGTTAAATTTGCCCGTCCAGACACCTCCAGCTAGTCTCTCATTGGTTCTCCCTATTCCTGTTCATCTTCCACAGAAATTGCAAACTGGGCCAAACAGGAGGTTAAAGGTGCTGACTCTCCAAGGGGGGAGAGTGTTAGTGAAGCGTCTGGAATGTTGCACCCGAGTACCAGGAGAGGAAACCTGAGACATATTTGAACATGTCTCCCGTTCACACGGTTGATCATACTGTGGGTTCCACATGCATGTTTTAGCTGAAGGAAGAATACCTTAAACCTGGAGAGTTGAGACCCGTGGAAGGGGTACCATGCAATATGACTTCAAAGTGTCTTCATTTGCTCACCGAACCTCTCCAATCCTATCACTGCTGCGTTTATACCCCTGTACACACGCTTGATTCTCTTTTGGAGACATAGCAATACCTAGGATTTAAGGTACTTACTAGTCAGGTACATTCTTAGGCGTTTAATATGGGGTGTTGAGTCCGTTTCGTTGAGCAAGGAGTAGCTCTTGTCTATTCCATATTTGGCTTAAGGAACTTTATCTGTGCTCATTTCAATCTCTGGTTTTATGCAGCACCCCAACTCACCTTTACCCTTAAGCAAGCATAAGTTTGTTTTCTAAATTTGAGACCCTGTTCTGTTTTGGAATTCAGTTCCTGTGTAGCCAAGTTTACATTCCGTGTATTAGTGATATCTTATGATGTTTCTTTTTCTGTGTGACTTATTTCAGTTAGAATCATCATACCTGAATCCACTCATTGTGCTGCTAAGGGCCTGATGACATAGATTTCATTGCTGAGTGATATTGCTTTGTAAGTAAATACCACAACTTCTTTATCCATTTTTCACTTTCTGCGATGTTGAACTTGTACTGTAAACGAGGTTCTTGTAAACAGAGGCGTCCCAAACTTTGGGGTGGCTGTGTCTTTTTGATTTTAATTTCCCTAAGCTATAGGACCATAAGTGGAAGTGCCCTAGGCTCTGTTGCTTTGTTTTTTAGATGTTTCAGGAAACACCATACACTTCTCCCGAGTGTCTGTTGGCAATTTACATCCCGCCCATCAGCATAACAAGGCTCCCAGTTCTCCATGGCCTGTCCTGCCTTTCTGGATTTTACACGTTTTTCAGATGGCCCTTTTGACCGGGGGGAAGTGAGACTTCATTGTAGTGCAGATTTCATTTGCAAGTTTGCTTGGTTGGCCAAAAAGGGCGTATGCGTTTTTTCCTGAATGTATTCAGGAATAAACGCATACGCCCTTTTTGGCGAAGTGCATCATTGTGGACGTTCTGCCTCTTTTCCTATGCTTTCAATGCAATTCCAGTCTACCTCCTGAAATCAGTTTCCTGCAATTCTGCCCCGCTTTCAAGTCCTCTTGGCAGCCTTACTTCAGTATATTTTTGGACGATAGCTGTCATTTATAACTCTGCAGGTTTGTGAATTACAGTGCCCCTGAGCTCCTTTCTTCAACTCGCTTTCTTTTGAGCTGGCCGCAACACCGCAGGATGGCTTCAGGCCCTAATCTGGTTTCGGCACTGCACGCTGAGCCTTTGGTTATTTCCTATTCCTGGTGGGAAATGAGAGTTAAATTTGCCCGTCCAGACACCTCCAGCTAGTCTCTGATTGGTTCTCGCTATTCCTGTTCATCTTCCGCAGAAATTGCAAACTGGGCCAAACAGGAGGTTAAAAGCGCTGACTCTCCAAGTGGGGAGAGTGTTAGTAAAGCGTCTGGAATGTTGCAGCCGAGTACCAGGGTACGAAAACTGAGACATATTTGAACACGTTTCCCGATCACATGGTTGATCATACTCTGGGTTCCACATGCATGTTTTAGCTGAAGGAGGAATACCTTAAACCTGGGTAGTTGAAACCCGTGGAATGGGTACCATGCAATATGACTTCAAAGGGTCTTCATTTGCTCACCAAACCTCTCCAATCCTATCACTGCTGCGTTTATGCCCCTGTACACATGCTTGATTCTCTTTCGGAGACATAGCAATCCCTAGGTTTTAAGATACTTACTAGTCAGGTACATTCTTAGGCGTTTAATATGCGGTGTTGAGTTCATTTCGTTGAGCAAGGAGTAGCTCTTGTCTATTCCATATTTGGCTTAAGGAACTTTATCTGTGCTCATTTCAATCTCTGGTTTTATGCAGCACCCCAACTCACCTTTACCCTTAAGCAAGCATAAGTTGGTTTTCTAAATTTGAGACCCTGTTCTGTTCTGTAATTCAGTTCCTGTGTAGCCAAGTTTACATTCCGTGTATTAGTGATATCTTATGATGGTTCTTTTTCTGTGTGACTTCTTTCAGTTAGAATCATCGTACCTGAATCCACTCATTATGCTGCTAAGGGCCTGATGACATAGATTTCATTGCTGAGTGATATTGCTTTGTAAGTAAATACCACAACTTCTTTATCCATTTTTCACTTTCTGCGATGTTGAACTTGTACTGTAAACGAGGTTCTTGTAAACAGAGGCGTCCCAAACTTTGGGGTGGCTGTGTCTTTTTGATTTTAATTTCCCTAAGCTATAGGACCATAAGTGGAAGTGCCCTAGGCTCTGTTGCTTTGTTTTTTAGATGTTTCAGGAAACACCATACACTTCTCCCGAGTGTCTGTTGGCAATTTACATCCCGCCCATCAGCATAACAAGGCTCCCAGTTCTCCATGGCCTGTCCTGCCTTTCTGGATTTTACACTTTTTTCAGATGGCCCTTTTGACCGGGGGGAAGTGAGACTTCATTGTAGTGCAGATTTCCTTTGCAAGCTTGCTTGGTTGGCCAAAAAGGGCGTATGCGTTTTTTCCTGAATATATTCAGGAAAAAACGCATACGCCCTTTTTGGCCAAGTGCATCATTGTGGACGTTCTGCCTCTTTTCCTATGCTTTCAATGCAATTCCAGTCTACCTCCTGAAATCGGTTTCCTGCAATTCTGCCCCGCTTTCAAGTCCTCTTGGCAGCCTTACTTCAGTATATTTTTGGACGATACTGTCATTTATAACTCTGCAGGTTTGTGAATTACAGTGCCCCTGAGCTCCTTTCTTCAACTCGCTTTCTTTTGAGCTGGCCGCAACACCGCAGGATGGCTTCAGGCCCTAATCTGGTTCCGGTACGGCACGCTGAGCCTTTGGTTAATTCCTCTTCCTCGTGGGAAATGAGAGTTAAATTTGCCCGTCCAGACACCTCCAGCTAGTCTCTCATTGGTTCTCGCTATTCCTGTTCATCTTCCACAGAAATTGCAAACTGGGCCAAACAGGAGGTTAAAGGGACTGACTCTCCAAGACGGGAGGGTGTTAGTAAAGCGTCTGGAATGTTGCACCCGAGTACCAGGGTACGAAATCTGAGACATATTTGAACACGTCTCCCAATCACATAGTTGATCATACTCTAGGTTCCACATGCATGTTTTAGCTGAAGGAAGAATACCTTAAACCTGGGTAGTTGAAACCCGTGGAATGGGTACCATGCAATATGACTTCAGAGGGTCTTCATTTGCTCACCAAACCTCTCCAATCCTATCACTGCTGCGTTTATGCCCCTGTACACATGCTTGATTCTCTTTCGGAGACATAGCAATCCATAGGTTTTAAGATACTTACTAGTCAGGTACATTCTTAGGCGTTTAATATGCGGTGTTGTGTCCATTTCGTTGAGCAAGGAGTAGCTCTTGTCTATTCCATATTTGGCTTAAGGAACTTTATCTGTGCTCATTTCAATCTCTGGTTTTATGCAGCACCCCAACTCACCTTTCCCCTTAAGCAAGCATAAGTTGGTTTTCTAAATTTGAGACCCTGTTCTGTTCTGTAATTCAGTTCCTGTGTAGCCAAGTTTACATTCCGTGTATTACTGATATCTTATGATGTTTCTTTTTCTGTGTGACTTATTTCAGTTAGAATCATCATACCTGAATCCACTCATTGTGCTGCTAAGGGCCTGATGACATAGATTTCATTGCAGAGTGATATTGCTTTGTAAGTAAATACCACAACTTCTTTATCCATTTTTCACTTTCTGCGATGTTGAACTTGTACTGTAAACGAGGTTCTTGTAAACAGAGGCGTCCCAAACTTTGGGGTGGCTATGTCTTTTTGATTTTAATTTCCCTAATCTATAGGACCATAAGTTGAAGTGCCCTAGGCTCTGTTGCTTTGTTTTTTAGATGTTTCAGGAAACACCATACACTTCTCCCGAGTGTCTGTTGGCAATTTACATCCCGCCCATCAGCATAACAAGGCTCCCAGTTCTCCATGGCCTGTCCTGCCTTTCTGGATTTTACACTTTTTTCAGATGGCCCTTTTGACCGGGGGGAAGTGAGACTTCATTGTAGTGCAGATTTCCTTTGCAAGCTTGCTTGGGTGGCCAAAAAGGGCATATGAGTTTTTTCCTGAATATATTCAGGAAAAAACGCATACACCCTTTTTGGCCAAGTGCATCATTGTGGACGTTCTGCCTCTTTTCCTATGCTTTCAATGCAATTCCAGTCTACCTCCTGAAATCGGTTTCCTGCAATTCTGCCCCGCTTTCAAGTCCTCTTGGCAGCCTTACTTCAGTATATTTTTGGACGATAGCTGTCATTTATAACTCTGCAGGTTTGTGAATTACAGTGCCCCTGAGCTCCTTTCTTCAACTCGCTTTCTTTTGAGCTGGCCGCAACACCGCAGGATGGCTTCAGGCCCTAATCTGGTTCCGGCACGGCACGCTGAGCCTTTGGTTAATTCCTCTTCCTGGTGGGAAATGAGAGTTAAATTTGCCCGTCCAGACACCTCCAGCTAGTCTCTCATTGGTTCTCACTATTCCTGTTCATCTTCCGCAGAAATTGCAAACTGGGCCAAACAGGAGGTTAAAGGGACTGACTCTCCAAGTCGGGAGGGTGTTAGTAAAGCGTCTGGAATGTTGCACCCGAGTACCAGGGTACGAAAACTGAGACATATTTGAACACGTCTCCCGATCACATGTTTGATCAGACTCTAGGTTCCACATGCATGTTTTACCTGAAGGAAGAATACCTCAAACCTGGGTAGTTGAAACCCGTGGAATGGGTACCATGCAATATGACTTCAAAGGGTCTTCATTTGCTCACCGAACCTCTCCAATCCTATCACTGCTGTGTTTATGCCCCTGTACACATGTTTGATTCTCTTTCGGAGACATAGCAATCCATAGGTTTTAAGATACTTACTAGTCAGGTACATTCTTAGGCGTTTAATATGCGGTGTTGAGTCCATTTCTTTGAGCAAGGAGTAGCTCTTGTCTATTCCATATTTGGCTTAAGGAACTTTATCTGTGCTCATTTCAATCTCTGGTTTTATGCAGCACCCCAACTCACCTTTACCCTTAAGCAAGCATAAGTTGGTTTTCTAAATTTGAGACCCTGTTCTGTTCTGTAATTCAGTTCCTGTGTAGCCAAGTTTACATTCCGTGTATTACTGATATCTTATGATGTTTCTTTTTCTGTGTGACTTATTTCAGTTAGAATCATCATACCTGAATCCACTCATTGTGCTGCTAAGGGCCTGATGACATAGATTTCATTGCTGAGTGATATTGCTTTGTAAGTAAATACCACAACTTCTTTATCCATTTTTCACTTTCTGTGATATTGAACTTGTACGGTAAACGAGGTTCTTGTAAACAGAGGTGTCCCAATGTTTGGGGTGGCTGTGTCTTTTTGATTTTAATTTCCCTAAGCTATAGGACCATAAGTGGAAGTGCCCTAGGCTCTGTTGCTTTGTTTTTTAGATGTTTCAGGAAACACCATACACTTCTCCCGAGTGTCTGTTGGCAATTTACATCCCGCCCATCAGCATAACAAGGCTCCCAGTTCTCCATGGCCTGTCCTGCCTTTCTGGATTTTACACTTTTTTCAGATGGCCCTTTTGACCGGGGGGAAGTGAGACTTCATTGTAGTGCAGATTTCCTTTGCAAGCTTGCTTGGTTGGCCAAAAAGGGCGTATGCGTTTTTTCCTGAATATATTCAGGAAAAAACGCATACGCCCTTTTTGGCCAAGTGCATCATTGTGGACGTTCTGCCTCTTTTCCTATGCTTTCAATGCAATTCCAGTCTACCCCCTGAAATCGGTTTCCTGCAATTCTGCCCCGCTTTCAAGTCCTCTTGGCAGCCTTACTTCAGTATATTTTTGGACGATAGCTGTCATTTATAACTCTGCAGGTTTGTGAATTACAGTGCCCCTGTGATCCTTTCTTTAACTCGCTTTCTTTTGAGCTGGCCGCAACACCGCAGGATGGCTTCAGGCCCTAATCTGATTCCGGCACGGCACGCTGAGCCTTTGGTTAATTCCTCTTCCTCGTGGGAAATGAGAGTTAAATTTGCCCGTCCAGACACCTCCAGCTAGTCTCTCATTGGTTCTCGCTATTCCTGTTCATCTTCCGCAGAAATTGCAAACTGGGCCAAACAGGAGGTTAAAGGGACTGACTCTCCAAGTCGGGAGGGTGTTAGTAAAGCGTCTGGAATGTTGCACCCGAGTACCAGGGTACGAAAACTGAGACATATTTGAACACGTCTCCCGATCACATGGTTGATCATACTCTAGCTTCCACATGCATGTTTTAGCTGAAGGAAGAATACCTTAAACCTGGGTAGTTGAAACCCGTGGAATGGGTACCATGCAATATGACTTCAGAGGGTCTTCATTTGCTCACCGAACCTCTCCAATCCTATCACTGCTGCGTTTATGCCCCTGTACACATGCTTGATTCTCTTTCGGAGACATAACAATCCATAGGTTTTAAGATACTTACTAGTCAGGTACATTCTTAGGCGTTTAATATGCGGTGTTGAGTCCATTTCGTTGAGCAAGGAGTAGCTCTTGTCTATTCCATATTTGGCTTAAGGAACTTTATCTGTGCTCATTTCAATCTCTGGTTTTATGCAGCACCCCAACTCACCTTTCCCCTTAAGCAAGCATAAGTTGGTTTTCTAAATTTGAGACCCTGTTCTGTTTTGGAATTCAGTTCCTGTGTAGCCAAGTTTACATTCCGTGTATTACTGATATCTTATGATGTTTCTTTTTCTGTGTGACTTATTTCAGTTAGAATCATCATACCTGAATCCACTCATTGTGCTGCTAAGGGCCTGATGACATAGATTTCATTGCAGAGTGATATTGTTTTGTAAGTAAATACCACAACTTCTTTATCCATTTTTCACTTTCTGCGATGTTGAACTTGTACTGTAAACGAGGTTCTTGTAAACAGAGGCGTCCCAATGTTTGGGGTGGCTGTGTCTTTTTGATTTTAATTTCCCTAAGCTATAGGACCATAAGTGGAAGTGCCCTAGGCTCTGTTGCTTTGTTTTTTAGATGTTTCAGGAAACACCATACACTTCTTCCGAGTGTCTGTTGGCAATTTACATCCCGCCCATCAGCATAACAAGGCTCCCAGTTCTCCATGGCCTGTCCTGCCTTTCTGGATTTTACACTTTTTTCAGATGGCCCTTTTGACCGGGGGGAAGTGAGACTTCATTGTAGTGCAGATTTCCTTTGCAAGCTTGCTTGGTTGGCCAAAAAGGGCGTATGCGTTTTTTCCTGAATATATTCAGGAAAAAACGCATACGCCCTTTTTGGCCAAGTGCATCATTGTGGACGTTCTGCCTCTTTTCCTATGCTTTCAATGCAATTCCAGTCTACCTCCTGAAATCGGTTTCCTGCAATTCTGCCCCGCTTTCAAGTCCTCTTGGCAGCCTTACTTCAGTATATTTTTGGACGATAGCTGTCATTTATAACTCTGCAGGTTTGTGAATTACAGTGCCCCTGAGCTCCTTTCTTCAACTCGCTTTCTTGTGACCTGGCCGCAACACCGCAGGATGGCTTCAGGCCCTAATCTGGTTCCGGCACGGCACGCTGAGCCTTTGGTTAATTCCTCTTCCTGGTGGGAAATGAGAGTTAAATTTGCCCGTCCAGACACCTCCAGCTAGTCTCTCATTGGTTCTCGCTATTCCTGTTCATCTTCCGCAGAAATTGCAAACTGGGCCAAACAGGAGGTTAAAGGGACTGACTCTCCAAGTCAGGAGGGTGTTAGTAAAGCGTCTGGAATGTTGCACCCGAGTACCAGGGTACGAAAACTGAGACATATTTGAACACGTCTCCCGATCACATGGTTGATCAGACTCTAGGTTCCACATGCATGTTTTAGCTGAAGGAAGAATACCTTAAACCTGGGTAGTTGAAACCCGTGGAATGGGTACCATGCAATATGACTTCAGAGGGTCTTCATTTGCTCACCGAACCTCTCCAATCCTATCACTGCTGCGTTTATGCCCCTGTACACATGCTTGATTCTCTTTCGGAGACATAGCAATCCATAGGTTTTAAGATACTTACTAGTCAGGTACATTCTTAGGCGTTTAATATGCGGTGTTGTGTCCATTTCTTTGAGCAAGGAGTAGCTCTTGTCTATTCCATATTTGGCTTAAGGAACTTTATCTGTGCTCATTTCAATCTCTGGTTTTATGCAGCACCCCAACTCACCTTTCCCCTTAAGCAAGCATAAGTTTGTTTTCTAAATTTGAGACCCTGTTCTGTTTTGGAATTCAGTTCCTGTGTAGCCAAGTTTACATTCCGTGTATTACTGATATCTTATGATGTTTCTTTTTCTGTGTGACTTATTTCAGTTAGAATCATCATACCTGAATCCACTCATTGTGCTGCTAAGGGCCTGATGACATAGATTTCATTGCAGAGTGATATTGCTTTGTAAGTAAATACCACAACTTCTTTATCCATTTTTCACTTTCTGCGATGTTGAACTTGTACTGTAAACGAGGTTCTTGTAAACAGAGGCGTCCCAAACTTTGGGGTGGCTGTGTCTTTTTGATTTTAATTTCCCTAATCTATAGGACCATAAGTGGAAGTGCCCTAGGCTCTGTTGCTTTGTTTTTTAGATGTTTCAGGAAACACCATACACTTCTCCCGAGTGTCTGTTGGCAATTTACATCCCGCCCATCAGCATAACAAGGCTCCCAGTTCTCCATGGCCTGTCCTGCCTTTCTGGATTTTACACTTTTTTCAGATGGCCCTTTTGACCGGGGGGAAGTGAGACTTCATTGTAGTGCAGATTTCCTTTGCAAGCTTGCTTGGTTGGCCAAAAAGGGCGTATGCGTTTTTTCCTGAATATATTCAGGAAAAAACGCATACGCCCTTTTTGGCCAAGTGCATCATTGTGGACGTTCTGCCTCTTTTCCTATGCTTTCAATGCAATTCCAGTCTACCTCCTGAAATCGGTTTCCTGCAATTCTGCCCCGCTTTCAAGTCCTCTTGGCAGCCTTACTTCAGTATATTTTTGGACGATAGCTGTCATTTATAACTCTGCAGGTTTGTGAATTACAGTGCCCCTGAGCTCCTTTCTTCAACTCGCTTTCTTGTGACCTGGCCGAAACACCGCAGGATGGCTTCAGGCCCTAATCTGGTTCCGGCACGGCACGCTGAGCCTTTGGTTAATTCCTCTTCCTGGTGGGAAATGAGAGTTAAATTTGCCCGTCCAGACACCTCCAGCTAGTCTCTCATTGGTTCTCGCTATTCCTGTTCATCTTCCGCAGAAATTGCAAACTGGGCCAAACAGGAGGTTAAAGGGACTGACTCTCCAAGTCAGGAGGGTGTTAGTAAAGCGTCTGGAATGTTGCACCCGAGTACCAGGGTACGAAAACTGAGACATATTTGAACACGTCTCCCGATCACATGGTTGATCAGACTCTAGGTTCCACATGCATGTTTTAGCTGAAGGAAGAATACCTTAAACCTGGGTAGTTGAAACCCGTGGAATGGGTACCATGCAATATGACTTCAGAGGGTCTTCATTTGCTCACCGAACCTCTCCAATCCTATCACTGCTGCGTTTATGCCCCTGTACACATGCTTGATTCTCTTTCGGAGACATAGCAATCCATAGGTTTTAAGATACTTACTAGTCAGGTACATTCTTAGGCGTTTAATATGCGGTGTTGTGTCCATTTCGTTGAGCAAGGAGTAGCTCTTGTCTATTCCATATTTGGCTTAAGGAACTTTATCTGTGCTCATTTCAATCTCTGGTTTTATGCAGCACCCCAACTCACCTTTCCCCTTAAGCAAGCATAAGTTTGTTTTCTAAATTTGAGACCCTGTTCTGTTTTGGAATTCAGTTCCTGTGTAGCCAAGTTTACATTCCGTGTATTACTGATATCTTATGATGTTTCTTTTTCTGTGTGACTTATTTCAGTTAGAATCATCATACCTGAATCCACTCATTGTGCTGCTAAGGGCCTGATGACATAGATTTCATTGCAGAGTGATATTGCTTTGTAAGTAAATACCACAACTTCTTTATCCATTTTTCACTTTCTGCGATGTTGAACTTGTACTGTAAACGAGGTTCTTGTAAACAGAGGCGTCCCAAACTTTGGGGTGGCTGTGTCTTTTTGATTTTAATTTCCCTAATCTATAGGACCATAAGTGGAAGTGCCCTAGGCTCTGTTGCTTTGTTTTTTAGATGTTTCAGGAAACACCATACACTTCTCCCGAGTGTCTGTTGGCAATTTACATCCCGCCCATCAGCATAACAAGGCTCCCAGTTCTCCATGGCCTGTCCTGCCTTTCTGGATTTTACACTTTTTTCAGATGGCCCTTTTGACCGGGGGGAAGTGAGACTTCATTGTAGTGCAGATTTCCTTTGCAAGCTTGCTTGGTTGGCCAAAAAGGGCGTATGCGTTTTTTCCTGAATATATTCAGGAAAAAACGCATACGCCCTTTTTGGCCAAGTGCATCATTGTGGACGTTCTGCCTCTTTTCCTATGCTTTCAATGCAATTCCAGTCTACCTCCTGAAATCGGTTTCCTGCAATTCTGCCCCGCTTTCAAGTCCTCTTGGCAGCCTTACTTCAGTATATTTTTGGACGATAGCTGTCATTTATAACTCTGCAGGTTTGTGAATTACAGTGCCCCTGAGCTCCTTTCTTCAACTCGCTTTCTTGTGACCTGGCCGAAACACCGCAGGATGGCTTCAGGCCCTAATCTGGTTCCGGCACGGCACGCTGAGCCTTTGGTTAATTCCTCTTCCTGGTGGGAAATGAGAGTTAAATTTGCCCGTCCAGACACCTCCAGCTAGTCTCTCATTGGTTCTCGCTATTCCTGTTCATCTTCCGCAGAAATTGCAAACTGGGCCAAACAGGAGGTTAAAGGGACTGACTCTCCAAGTCAGGAGGGTGTTAGTAAAGCGTCTGGAATGTTGCACCCGAGTACCAGGGTACGAAAACTGAGACATATTTGAACACGTCTCCCGATCACATGGTTGATCAGACTCTAGGTTCCACATGCATGTTTTAGCTGAAGGAAGAATACCTTAAACCTGGGTAGTTGAAACCCGTGGAATGGGTACCATGCAATATGACTTCAGAGGGTCTTCATTTGCTCACCGAACCTCTCCAATCCTATCACTGCTGCGTTTATGCCCCTGTACACATGCTTGATTCTCTTTCGGAGACATAGCAATCCATAGGTTTTAAGATACTTACTAGTCAGGTACATTCTTAGGCGTTTAATATGCGGTGTTGTGTCCATTTCGTTGAGCAAGGAGTAGCTCTTGTCTATTCCATATTTGGCTTAAGGAACTTTATCTGTGCTCATTTCAATCTCTGGTTTTATGCAGCACCCCAACTCACCTTTCCCCTTAAGCAAGCATAAGTTTGTTTTCTAAATTTGAGACCCTGTTCTGTTTTGGAATTCAGTTCCTGTGTAGCCAAGTTTACATTCCGTGTATTACTGATATCTTATGATGTTTCTTTTTCTGTGTGACTTATTTCAGTTAGAATCATCATACCTGAATCCACTCATTGTGCTGCTAAGGGCCTGATGACATAGATTTCATTGCAGAGTGATATTGCTTTGTAAGTAAATACCACAACTTCTTTATCCATTTTTCACTTTCTGCGATGTTGAACTTGTACTGTAAACGAGGTTCTTGTAAACAGAGGCGTCCCAAACTTTGGGGTGGCTGTGTCTTTTTGATTTTAATTTCCCTAATCTATAGGACCATAAGTGGAAGTGCCCTAGGCTCTGTTGCTTTGTTTTTTAGATGTTTCAGGAAACACCATACACTTCTCCCGAGTGTCTGTTGGCAATTTACATCCCGCCCATCAGCATAACAAGGCTCCCAGTTCTCCATGGCCTGTCCTGCCTTTCTGGATTTTACACTTTTTTCAGATGGCCCTTTTGACCGGGGGGAAGTGAGACTTCATTGTAGTGCAGATTTCCTTTGCAAGCTTGCTTGGTTGGCCAAAAAGGGCGTATGCGTTTTTTCCTGAATATATTCAGGAAAAAACGCATACGCCCTTTTTGGCCAAGTGCATCATTGTGGACGTTCTGCCTCTTTTCCTATGCTTTCAATGCAATTCCAGTCTACCTCCTGAAATCGGTTTCCTGCAATTCTGCCCCGCTTTCAAGTCCTCTTGGCAGCCTTACTTCAGTATATTTTTGGACGATAGCTGTCATTTATATCTCTGCAGGTTTGTGAATTACAGTGCCCCTGAGCTCCTTTCTTCAACTCGCTTTCTTGTGACCTGCCCGCAACACCGCAGGATGGCTTCAGGCCCTAATCTGGTTCTGGCACGGCACGCTGAGCCTTTGGTTAATTCCTCTTCCTGGTGGGAAATGAGAGTTAAATTTGCCCGTCCAGACACCTCCAGCTAGTCTCTCATTGGTTCTCGCTATTCCTGTTCATCTTCCGCAGAAATTGCAAACTGGGCCAAACAGGAGGTTAAAGGGACTGACTCTCCAAGTCGGGAGGGTGTTAGTAAAGCGTCTGGAATGTTGCACCCGAGTACCAGGGTACGAAAACTGAGACATATTTGAACACGTCTCCCGATCACATGGTTGATCATACTCTAGGTTCCACATGCATGTTTTAGCTGAAGGAAGAATACCTTAAACCTGGGTAGTTGAAACCCGTGGAATGGGTACCATGCAATATGACTTCAGAGGGTCTTCATTTGCTCACCGAACCTCTCCAATCCTATCACTGCTGCGTTTATGCCCCTGTACACATGCTTGATTCTCTTTCGGAGACATAGCAATCCATAGGTTTTAAGATACTTACTAGTCAGGTACATTCTTAGGCGTTTAATATGCGGTGTTGTGTCCATTTCGTTGAGCAAGGAGTAGCTCTTGTCTATTCCATATTTGGCTTAAGGAACTTTATCTGTGCTCATTTCAATCTCTGGTTTTATGCAGCACCCCAACTCACCTTTCCCCTTAAGCAAGCATAAGTTGGTTTTCTAAATTTGAGACCCTGTTCTGTTTTGGAATTCAGTTCCTGTGTAGCCAAGTTTACATTCCGTGTATTACTGATATCTTATGATGTTTCTTTTTCTGTGTGACTTATTTCAGTTAGAATCATCATACCTGAATCCACTCATTGTGCTGCTAAGGGCCTGATGACATAGATTTCATTGCAGAGTGATATTGTTTTGTAAGTAAATACCACAACTTCTTTATCCATTTTTCACTTTCTGCGATGTTGAACTTGTACTGTAAACGAGGTTCTTGTAAACAGAGGCGTCCCAAACTTTGGGGCGGCTGTGTCTTTTTGATTTTAATTTCCCTAATCTATAGGACCATAAGTGGAAGTGCCCTAGGCTCTGTTGCTTTGTTTTTTAGATGTTTCAGGAAACACCATACACTTCTCCTGAGTGTCTGTTGGCAATTTACATCCCGCCCATCAGCATAACAAGGCTCCCAGTTCTCCATGGCCTGTCCTGCCTTTCTGGATTTTACACTTTTTTCAGATGGCCCTTTTGACCGGGGGGAAGTGAGACTTCATTGTAGTGCAGATTTCCTTTGCAAGCTTGCTTGGTTGGCCAAAAAGGGCGTATGCGTTTTTTCCTGAATATATTCAGGAAAAAACGCATACGCCCTTTTTGGCCAAGTGCATCATTGTGGACGTTCTGCCTCTTTTCCTATGCTTTCAATGCAATTCCAGTCTACCTCCTGAAATCGGTTTCCTGCAATTCTGCCCCGCTTTCAAGTCCTCTTGGCAGCCTTACTTCAGTATATTTTTGGACGATAGCTGTCATTTATAACTCTGCAGGTTTGTGAATTACAGTGCCCCTGAGCTCCTT
Organism: Pseudorca crassidens; assembly: GCF_039906515.1. Taxonomy (NCBI): domain Eukaryota; kingdom Metazoa; phylum Chordata; class Mammalia; order Artiodactyla; family Delphinidae; genus Pseudorca; species Pseudorca crassidens. The sequence continues at coordinate 307,918 of NW_027136336.1, read as the reverse complement.
TCTTCAACTCGCTTTCTTGTGACCTGGCCGCAACACCGCAGGATGGCTTCAGGCCCTAATCTGGTTCCGGCACGGCACGCTGAGCCTTTGGTTAATTCCTCTTCCTGGTGGGAAATGAGAGTTAAATTTGCCCGTCCAGACACCTCCAGCTAGTCTCTGATTGGTTCTCGCTATTCCTGTTCATCTTCCGCAGAAATTGCAAACTGGGCCAAACAGGAGGTTAAAGGGACTGACTCTCCAAGTCGGGAGGGTGTTAGTAAAGCGTCTGGAATGTTGCACCCGAGTACCAGGGTACAAAAACTGAGACATATTTGAACACGTCTCCCGATCACATGGTTGATCATACTCTAGGTTCCACATGCATGTTTTAGCTGAAGGAAGAATACCTTAAACCTGGGTAGTTGAAACCCGTGGAATGGGTACCATGCAATATGACTTCAGAGGGTCTTCATTTGCTCACCAAACCTCTCCAATCCTATCACTGCTGCGTTTATGCCCCTGTACACATGCTTGATTCTCTTTCAGAGACATAGCAATCCATAGGTTTTAAGATACTTACTAGTCAGGTACATTCTTAGGCGTTTAATATGCGGTGTTGTGTCCATTTCGTTGAGCAAGGAGTAGCTCTTGTCTATTCCATATTTGGCTTAAGGAACTTTATCTGTGCTCATTTCAATCTCTGGTTTTATGCAGCACCCCAACTCACCTTTCCCCTTAAGCAAGCATAAGTTGGTTTTCTAAATTTGAGACCCTGTTCTGTTTTGGAATTCAGTTCCTGTGTAGCCAAGTTTACATTCCGTGTATTACTGATATCTTATGATGTTTCTTTTTCTGTGTGACTTATTTCAGTTAGAATCATCATACCTGAATCCACTCATTGTGCTGCTAACGGCCTGATGACATAGATTTCATTGCAGAGTGATATTGTTTTGTAAGTAAATACCACAACTTCTTTATCCATTTTTCACTTTCTGCGATGTTGAACTTGTACTGTAAACGAGGTTCTTGTAAACAGAGGCGTCCCAATGTTTGGGGTGGCTGTGTCTTTTTGATTTTAATTTCCCTAAGCTATAGGACCATAAGTGGAAGTGCCCTAGGCTCTGTTGCTTTGTTTTTTAGATGTTTCAGGAAACACCATACACTTCTCCCGAGTGTCTGTTGGCAATTTACATCCCGCCCATCAGCATAACAAGGCTCCCAGTTCTCCATGGCCTGTCCTGCCTTTCTGGATTTTACACTTTTTTCAGATGGCCCTTTTGACCGGGGGGAAGTGAGACTTCATTGTAGTGCAGATTTCCTTTGCAAGCTTGCTTGGTTGGCCAAAAAGGGCGTATGCGTTTTTTCCTGAATATATTCAGGAAAAAACGCATACGCCCTTTTTGGCCAAGTGCATCATTGTGGACGTTCTGCCTCTTTTCCTATGCTTTCAATGCAATTCCAGTCTACCTCCTGAAATCGGTTTCCTGCAATTCTGCCCCGCTTTCAAGTCCTCTTGGCAGCCTTACTTCAGTATATTTTTGGACGATAGCTGTCATTTATAACTCTGCAGGTTTGTGAATTACAGTGCCCCTGAGCTCCTTTCTTCAACTCGCTTTCTTTTGAGCTGGCCGCAACACCGCAGGATGGCTTCAGGCCCTAATCTGGTTCCGGCACGGCACGCTGAGCCTTTGGTTAATTCCTCTTCCTGGTGGGAAATGAGAGTTAAATTTGCCCGTCCAGACACCTCCAGCTAGTCTCTCATTGGTTCTCGCTATTCCTGTTCATCTTCCGCAGAAATTGCAAACTGGGCCAAACAGGAGGTTAAAGGGACTGACTCTCCAAGTCGGGAGGGTGTTAGTAAAGCGTCTGGAATGTTGCACCCGAGTACCAGGGTACAAAAACTGAGACATATTTGAACACGTCTCCCGATCACATGGTTGATCATACTCTAGGTTCCACATGCATGTTTTAGCTGAAGGAAGAATACCTTAAACCTGGGTAGTTGAAACCCGTGGAATGGGTACCATGCAATATGACTTCAGAGGGTCTTCATTTGCTCACCGAACCTCTCCAATCCTATCACTGCTGCGTTTATGCCCCTGTACACATGCTTGATTCTCTTTCGGAGACATAGCAATCCATAGGTTTTAAGATACTTACTAGTCAGGTACATTCTTAGGCGTTTAATATGCGGTGTTGTGTCCATTTCGTTGAGCAAGGAGTAGCTCTTGTCTATTCCATATTTGGCTTAAGGAACTTTATCTGTGCTCATTTCAATCTCTGGTTTTATGCAGCACCCCAACTCACCTTTCCCCTTAAGCAAGCATAAGTTGGTTTTCTAAATTTGAGACCCTGTTCTGTTTTGGAATTCAGTTCCTGTGTAGCCAAGTTTACATTCCGTGTATTACTGATATCTTATGATGTTTCTTTTTCTGTGTGACTTATTTCAGTTAGAATCATCATACCTGAATCCACTCATTGTGCTGCTAAGGGCCTGATGACATAGATTTCATTGCAGAGTGATATTGCTTTGTAAGTAAATACCACAACTTCTTTATCCATTTTTCACTTTCTGCGATGTTGAACTTGTACTGTAAACGAGGTTCTTGTAAACAGAGGCGTCCCAAACTTTGGGGTGGCTGTGTCTTTTTGATTTTAATTTCCCTAATCTATAGGACCATAAGTGGAAGTGCCCTAGGCTCTGTTGCTTTGTTTTTTAGATGTTTCAGGAAACACCATACACTTCTCCCGAGTGTCTGTTGGCAATTTACATCCCGCCCATCAGCATAACAAGGCTCCCAGTTCTCCATGGCCTGTCCTGCCTTTCTGGATTTTACACTTTTTTCAGATGGCCCTTTTGACCGGGGGGAAGTGAGACTTCATTGTAGTGCAGATTTCCTTTGCAAGCTTGCTTGGTTGGCCAAAAAGGGCGTATGCGTTTTTTCCTGAATATATTCAGGAAAAAACGCATACGCCCTTTTTGGCCAAGTGCATCATTGTGGACGTTCTGCCTCTTTTCCTATGCTTTCAATGCAATTCCAGTCTACCTCCTGAAATCGGTTTCCTGCAATTCTGCCCCGCTTTCAAGTCCTCTTGGCAGCCTTACTTCAGTATATTTTTGGACGATAGCTGTCATTTATAACTCTGCAGGTTTGTGAATTACAGTGCCCCTGAGCTCCTTTCTTCAACTCGCTTTCTTTTGAGCTGGCCGCAACACCGCAGGATGGCTTCAGGCCCTAATCTGGTTCCGGCACGGCACGCTGAGCCTTTGGTTAATTCCTCTTCCTGGTGGGAAATGAGAGTTAAATTTGCCCGTCCAGACACCTCCAGCTAGTCTCTCATTGGTTCTCGCTATTCCTGTTCATCTTCCGCAGAAATTGCAAACTGGGCCAAACAGGAGGTTAAAGGGACTGACTCTCCAAGTCAGGAGGGTGTTAGTAAAGCGTCTGGAATGTTGCACCCGAGTACCAGGGTACGAAAACTGAGACATATTTGAACACGTCTCCCGATCACATGGTTGATCATACTCTAGGTTCCACATGCATGTTTTAGCTGAAGGAAGAATACCTTAAACCTGGGTAGTTGAAACCCGTGGAATGGGTACCATGCAATATGACTTCAGAGGGTCTTCATTTGCTCACCGAACCTCTCCAATCCTATCACTGCTGCGTTTATGCCCCTGTACACATGCTTGATTCTCTTTCGGAGACATAGCAATCCATAGGTTTTAAGATACTTACTAGTCAGGTACATTCTTAGGCGTTTAATATGCGGTGTTGTGTCCATTTCGTTGAGCAAGGAGTAGCTCTTGTCTATTCCATATTTGGCTTAAGGAACTTTATCTGTGCTCATTTCAATCTCTGGTTTTATGCAGCACCCCAACTCACCTTTCCCCTTAAGCAAGCATAAGTTGGTTTTCTAAATTGGAGACCCTGTTCTGTTTTGGAATTCAGTTCCTGTGTAGCCAAGTTTACATTCCGTGTATTACTGATATCTTATGATGTTTCTTTTTCTGTGTGACTTATTTCAGTTAGAATCATCATACCTGAATCCACTCATTGTGCTGCTAAGGGCCTGATGACATAGATTTCATTGCAGAGTGATATTGCTTTGTAAGTAAATACCACAACTTCTTTATCCATTTTTCACTTTCTGCGATGTTGAACTTGTACTGTAAACGAGGTTCTTGTAAACAGAGGCGTCCCAAACTTTGGGGTGGCTGTGTCTTTTTGATTTTAATTTCCCTAATCTATAGGACCATAAGTGGAAGTGCCCTAGGCTCTGTTGCTTTGTTTTTTAGATGTTTCAGGAAACACCATACACTTCTCCCGAGTGTCTGTTGGCAATTTACATCCCGCCCATCAGCATAACAAGGCTCCCAGTTCTCCATGGCCTGTCCTGCCTTTCTGGATTTTACACTTTTTTCAGATGGCCCTTTTGACCGGGGGGAAGTGAGACTTCATTGTAGTGCAGATTTCCTTTGCAAGCTTGCTTGGTTGGCCAAAAAGGGCGTATGCGTTTTTTCCTGAATATATTCAGGAAAAAACGCATACGCCCTTTTTGGCCAAGTGCATCATTGTGGACGTTCTGCCTCTTTTCCTATGCTTTCAATGCAATTCCAGTCTACCTCCTGAAATCGGTTTCCTGCAATTCTGCCCCGCTTTCAAGTCCTCTTGGCAGCCTTACTTCAGTATATTTTTGGACGATAGCTGTCATTTATAACTCTGCAGGTTTGTGAATTACAGTGCCCCTGAGCTCCTTTCTTCAACTCGCTTTCTTTTGAGCTGGCCGCAACACCGCAGGATGGCTTCAGGCCCTAATCTGGTTCTGGCACGGCACGCTGAGCCTTTGGTTAATTCCTCTTCCTGGTGGGAAATGAGAGTTAAATTTGCCCGTCCAGACACCTCCAGCTAGTCTCTCATTGGTTCTCGCTATTCCTGTTCATCTTCCGCAGAAATTGCAAACTGGGCCAAACAGGAGGTTAAAGGGACTGACTCTCCAAGTCAGGAGGGTGTTAGTAAAGCGTCTGGAATGTTGCACCCGAGTACCAGGGTACGAAAACTGAGACATATTTGAACACGTCTCCCGATCACATGGTTGATCAGACTCTAGGTTCCACATGCATGTTTTAGCTGAAGGAAGAATACCTTAAACCTGGGTAGTTGAAACCCGTGGAATGGGTACCATGCAATATGACTTCAGAGGGTCTTCATTTGCTCACCGAACCTCTCCAATCCTATCACTGCTGCGTTTATGCCCCTGTACACATGCTTGATTCTCTTTCGGAGACATAGCAATCCATAGGTTTTAAGATACTTACTAGTCAGGTACATTCTTAGGCGTTTAATATGCGGTGTTGTGTCCATTTCGTTGAGCAAGGAGTAGCTCTTATCTATTCCATATTTGGCTTAAGGAACTTTATCTGTGCTCATTTCAATCTCTGGTTTTATGCAGCACCCCAACTCACCTTTCCCCTTAAGCAAGCATAAGTTGGTTTTCTAAATTTGAGACCCTGTTCTGTTTTGGAATTCAGTTCCTGTGTAGCCAAGTTTACATTCCGTGTATTACTGATATCTTATGATGTTTCTTTTTCTGTGTGACTTATTTCAGTTAGAATCATCATACCTGAATCCACTCATTGTGCTGCTAAGGGCCTGATGACATAGATTTCATTGCAGAGTGATATTGTTTTGTAAGTAAATACCACAACTTCTTTATCCATTTTTCACTTTCTGCGATGTTGAACTTGTACTGTAAACGAGGTTCTTGTAAACAGAGGCGTCCCAAACTTTGGGGTGGCTGTGTCTTTTTGATTTTAATTTCCCTAATCTATAGGACCATAAGTGGAAGTGCCCTAGGCTCTGTTTCTTTGTTTTTTAGATGTTTCAGGAAACACCATACACTTCTCCCGAGTGTCTGTTGGCAATTTACATCCCGCCCATCAGCATAACAAGGCTCCCAGTTCTCCATGGCCTGTCCTGCCTTTCTGGATTTTACACTTTTTTCAGATGGCCCTTTTGACCGGGGGGAAGTGAGACTTCATTGTAGTGCAGATTTCCTTTGCAAGCTTGCTTGGTTGGCCAAAAAGGGCGTATGCGTTTTTTCCTGAATATATTCAGGAAAAAACGCATACGCCCTTTTTGGCCAAGTGCATCATTGTGGACGTTCTGCCTCTTTTCCTATGCTTTCAATGCAATTCCAGTCTACCTCCTGAAATCGGTTTCCTGCAATTCTGCCCCGCTTTCAAGTCCTCTTGGCAGCCTTACTTCAGTATATTTTTGGACGATAGCTGTCATTTATAACTCTGCAGGTTTGTGAATTACAGTGCCCCTGAGCTCCTTTCTTCAACTCGCTTTCTTGTGACCTGGCCGCAACACCGCAGGATGGCTTCAGGCCCTAATCTGGTTCCGGCACGGCACGCTGAGCCTTTGGTTAATTCCTCTTCCTGGTGGGAAATGAGAGTTAAATTTGCCCGTCCAGACACCTCCAGCTAGTCTCTCATTGGTTCTCGCTATTCCTGTTCATCTTCCGCAGAAATTGCAAACTGGGCCAAACAGGAGGTTAAAGGGACTGACTCTCCAAGTCGGGAGGGTGTTAGTAAAGCGTCTGGAATGTTGCACCCGAGTACCAGGGTACAAAAACTGAGACATATTTGAACACGTCTCCCGATCACATGGTTGATCATACTCTAGGTTCCACATGCATGTTTTAGCTGAAGGAAGAATACCTTAAACCTGGGTAGTTGAAACCCGTGGAATGGGTACCATGCAATATGACTTCAGAGGGTCTTCATTTGCTCACCGAACCTCTCCAATCCTATCACTGCTGCGTTTATGCCCCTGTACACATGCTTGATTCTCTTTCGGAGACATAGCAATCCATAGGTTTTAAGATACTTACTAGTCAGGTACATTCTTAGGCGTTTAATATGCGGTGTTGTGTCCATTTCGTTGAGCAAGGAGTAGCTCTTGTCTATTCCATATTTGGCTTAAGGAACTTTATCTGTGCTCATTTCAATCTCTGGTTTTATGCAGCACCCCAACTCACCTTTCCCCTTAAGCAAGCATAAGTTGGTTTTCTAAATTTGAGACCCTGTTCTGTTTTGGAATTCAGTTCCTGTGTAGCCAAGTTTACATTCCGTGTATTACTGATATCTTATGATGTTTCTTTTTCTGTGTGACTTATTTCAGTTAGAATCATCATACCTGAATCCACTCATTGTGCTTCTAAGGGCCTGATGACATAGATTTCATTGCAGAGTGATATTGCTTTGTAAGTAAATACCACAACTTCTTTATCCATTTTTCACTTTCTGCGATGTTGAACTTGTACTGTAAACGAGGTTCTTGTAAACAGAGGCGTCCCAAACTTTGGGGTGGCTGTGTCTTTTTGATTTTAATTTCCCTAATCTATAGGACCATAAGTGGAAGTGCCCTAGGCTCTGTTGCTTTGTTTTTTAGATGTTTCAGGAAACACCATACACTTCTCCCGAGTGTCTGTTGGCAATTTACATCCCGCCCATCAGCATAACAAGGCTCCCAGTTCTCCATGGCCTGTCCTGCCTTTCTGGATTTTACACTTTTTTCAGATGGCCCTTTTGACCGGGGGGAAGTGAGACTTCATTGTAGTGCAGATTTCCTTTGCAAGCTTGCTTGGTTGGCCAAAAAGGGCGTATGCGTTTTTTCCTGAATATATTCAGGAAAAAACACATACGCCCTTTTTGGCCAAGTGCATCATTGTGGACGTTCTGCCTCTTTTCCTATGCTTTCAATGCAATTCCAGTCTACCTCCTGAAATCGGTTTCCTGCAATTCTGCCCCGCTTTCAAGTCCTCTTGGCAGCCTTACTTCAGTATATTTTTGGACGATAGCTGTCATTTATAACTCTGCAGGTTTGTGAATTACAGTGCCCCTGAGCTCCTTTCTTCAACTCGCTTTCTTGTGACCTGGCCGCAACACCGCAGGATGGCTTCAGGCCCTAATCTGGTTCCGGCACGGCACGCTGAGCCTTTGGTTAATTCCTCTTCCTGGTGGGAAATGAGAGTTAAATTTGCCCGTCCAGACACCTCCAGCTAGTCTCTCATTGGTTCTCGCTATTCCTGTTCATCTTCCGCAGAAATTGCAAACTGGGCCAAACAGGAGGTTAAAGGGACTGACTCTCCAAGTCAGGAGGGTGTTAGTAAAGCGTCTGGAATGTTGCACCCGAGTACCAGGGTACGAAAACTGAGACATATTTGAACACGTCTCCCGATCACATGGTTGATCAGACTCTAGGTTCCACATGCATGTTTTAGCTGAAGGAAGAATACCTTAAACCTGGGTAGTTGAAACCCGTGGAATGGGTACCATGCAATATGACTTCAGAGGGTCTTCATTTGCTCACCGAACCTCTCCAATCCTATCACTGCTGCGTTTATGCCCCTGTACACATGCTTGATTCTCTTTCGGAGACATAGCAATCCATAGGTTTTAAGATACTTACTAGTCAGGTACATTCTTAGGCGTTTAATATGCGGTGTTGTGTCCATTTCGTTGAGCAAGGAGTAGCTCTTGTCTATTCCATATTTGGCTTAAGGAACTTTATCTGTGCTCATTTCAATCTCTGGTTTTATGCAGCACCCCAACTCACCTTTCCCCTTAAGCAAGCATAAGTTGGTTTTCTAAATTTGAGACCCTGTTCTGTTTTGGAATTCAGTTCCTGTGTAGCCAAGTTTACATTCCGTGTATTACTGATATCTTATGATGTTTCTTTTTCTGTGTGACTTATTTCAGTTAGAATCATCATACCTGAATCCACTCATTGTGCTGCTAAGGGCCTGATGACATAGATTTCATTGCAGAGTGATATTGTTTTGTAAGTAAATACCACAACTTCTTTATCCATTTTTCACTTTCTGCGATGTTGAACATGTACTGTAAACGAGGTTCGTGTAAACAGAGGCGTCCCAAACTTTGGGGTGGCTGTGTCTTTTTGATTTTAATTTCCCTAATCTATAGGACCATAAGTGGAAGTGCCATAGGCTCTGTTGCTTTGTTTTTTAGATGTTTCAGGAAACACCATACACTTCTCCCGAGTGTCTGTTGGCAATTTACATCCCGCCCATCAGCATAACAAGGCTCCCAGTTCTCCATGGCCTGTCCTGCCTTTCTGGATTTTACACTTTTTTCAGATGGCCCTTTTGACCGGGGGGAAGTGAGACTTCATTGTAGTGCAGATTTCCTTTGCAAGCTTGCTTGGTTGGCCAAAAAGGGCGTATGCGTTTTTTCCTGAATATATTCAGGAAAAAACGCATACGCCCTTTTTGGCCAAGTGCATCATTGTGGACGTTCTGCCTCTTTTCCTATGCTTTCAATGCAATTCCAGTCTACCTCCTGAAATCGGTTTCCTGCAATTCTGCCCCGCTTTCAAGTCCTCTTGGCAGCCTTACTTCAGTATATTTTTGGACGATAGCTGTCATTTATAACTCTGCAGGTTTGTGAAGTACAGTGCCCCTGAGCTCCTTTCTTCAACTCGCTTTCTTTTGAGCTGGCCGCAACACTGCAGGATGGCTTCAGGCCCTAATCTGGTTCCGGCACGGCACGCTGAGCCTTTGGTTAATTCCTCTTCCTGGTGGGAAATGAGAGTTAAATTTGCCCGTCCAGACACCTCCAGCTAGTCTCTCATTTGTTCTCGCTATTCCTGTTCATCTTCCGCAGAAATTGCAAACTGGGCCAAACAGGAGGTTAAAGGGACTGACTCTCCAAGTCAGAAGGGTGTTAGTAAAGCGTCTGGAATGTTGCACCCGAGTACCAGGGTACGAAAACTGAGACATATTTGAACACGTCTCCCGATCACATGGTTGATCAGACTCTAGGTTCCACATGCATGTTTTAGCTGAAGGAAGAATACCTTAAACCTGGGTAGTTGAAACCCGTGGAATGGGTACCATGCAATATGACTTCAAAGGGTCTTCATTTGCTCACCAAACCTCTCCAATCCTATCACTGCTGCGTTTATGCCCCTGTACACATGCTTGATTCTCTTTCGGAGACATAGCAATCCATAGGTTTTAAGATACTTACTAGTCAGGTACATTCTTAGGCATTTAATATGGGGTGTTGAGTCCATTTCGTTGAGCAAGGAGTAGCTCTTGTCTATTCCATATTTGGCTTAAGGAACTTTATCTGTGCTCATTTCAATCTCTGGTTTTATGCAGCACCCCAACTCACCTTTCCCCTTAAGCAAGCATAAGTTGGTTTTCTAAATTTGACACCCTGTTCTGTTCTGTAATTCAGTTCCTGTGTAGCCAAGTTTACATTCCGTGTATTACTGATATCTTATGATGTTTCTTTTTCTGTGTGACTTATTTCAGTTAGAATCATCATACCTGAATCCACTCATTGTGCTGCTAAGGGCCTGATGACATAGATTTCATTGCAGAGTGATATTGTTTTGTAAGTAAATACCACAACTTCTTTATCCATTTTTCACTTTCTGCGATGTTGAACTTGTACTGTAAACGAGGTTCTTGTAAACAGAGGCGTCCCAAACTTTGGGGTGGCTGTGTCTTTTTTATTTTAATTTCCCTAAGCTATAGGACCATAAGTGGAAGTGCCCTAGGCTCTGTTGCTTTGTTTTTTAGATGTTTCAGGAAACACCATACACTTCTCCCGAGTGTCTGTTGGCAATTTACATCCCGCCCATCAGCATAACAAGGCTCCCAGTTCTCCATGGCCTGTCCTGCCTTTCTGGATTTTACACTTTTTTCAGATGGCCCTTTTGACCGGGGGGAAGTGAGACTTCATTGTAGTGCAGATTTCCTTTGCAAGCTTGCTTGGTTGGCCAAAAAGGGCGTATGCGTTTTTTCCTGAATATATTCAGGAAAAAACGCATACGCCCTTTTTGGCCAAGTGCATCATTGTGGACGTTCTGCCTCTTTTCCTATGCTTTCAATGCAATTCCAGTCTACCTCCTGAAATCGGTTTCCTGCAATTCTGCCCCGCTTTCAAGTCCTCTTGGCAGCCTTACTTCAGTATATTTTTGGACGATAGCTGTCATTTATAACTCTGCAGGTTTGTGAATTACAGTGCCCCTGAGCTCCTTTCTTCAACTCGCTTTCTTTTGAGCTGGCCGCAACACCGCAGGATGGCTTCAGGCCCTAATCTGGTTCCGGCACGGCACGCTGAGCCTTTGGTTAATTCCTCTTCCTGGTGGGAAATGAGAGTTAAATTTGCCCGTCCAGACACCTCCAGCTAGTCTCTCATTGGTTCTCGCTATTCCTGTTCATCTTCCGCAGAAATTGCAAACTGGGCCAAACAGGAGGTTAAAGGGACTGACTCTCCAAGTCGGGAGGGTGTTAGTAAAGCGTCTGGAATGTTGCACCCGAGTACCAGGGTACAAAAACTGAGACATATTTGAACACGTCTCCCGATCACATGGTTGATCATACTCTAGGTTCCACATGCATGTTTTAGCTGAAGGAAGAATACCTTAAACCTGGGTAGTTGAAACCCGTGGAATGGGTACCATGCAATATGACTTCAGAGGGTCTTCATTTGCTCACCAAACCTCTCCAATCCTATCACTGCTGCGTTTATGCCCCTGTACACATGCTTGATTCTCTTTCGGAGACATAGCAATCCATAGGTTTTAAGATACTTACTAGTCAGGTACATTCTTAGGCGTTTAATATGCGGTGTTGTGTCCATTTCGTTGAGCAAGGAGTAGCTCTTGTCTATTCCATATTTGGCTTAAGGAACTTTATCTGTGCTCATTTCAATCTCTGGTTTTATGCAGCACCCCAACTCACCTTTCCCCTTAAGCAAGCATAAGTTGGTTTTCTAAATTTGAGACCCTGTTCTGTTTTGGAATTCAGTTCCTGTGTAGCCAAGTTTACATTCCGTGTATTACTGATATCTTATGATGTTTCTTTTTCTGTGTGACTTATTTCAGTTAGAATCATCATACCTGAATCCACTCATTGTGCTGCTAAGGGCCTGATGACATAGATTTCATTGCAGAGTGATATTGCTTTGTAAGTAAATACCACAACTTCTTTATCCATTTTTCACTTTCTGCGATGTTGAACTTGTACTGTAAACGAGGTTCTTGTAAACAGAGGCGTCCCAAACTTTGGGGTGGCTGTGTCTTTTTTATTTTAATTTCCCTAATCTATAGGACCATAAGTGGAAGTGCCCTAGGCTCTGTTGCTTTGTTTTTTAGATGTTTCAGGAAACACCATACACTTCTCCCGAGTGTCTGTTGGCAATTTACATCCCGCCCATCAGCATAACAAGGCTCCCAGTTCTCCATGGCCTGTCCTGCCTTTCTGGATTTTACACTTTTTTCAGATGGCCCTTTTGACCGGGGGGAAGTGAGACTTCATTGTAGTGCAGATTTCCTTTGCAAGCTTGCTTGGTTGGCCAAAAAGGGCGTATGCGTTTTTTCCTGAATATATTCAGGAAAAAACGCATACGCCCTTTTTGGCCAAGTGCATCATTGTGGACGTTCTGCCTCTTTTCCTATGCTTTCAATGCAATTCCAGTCTACCTCCTGAAATCGGTTTCCTGCAATTCTGCCCCGCTTTCAAGTCCTCTTGGCAGCCTTACTTCAGTATATTTTTGGACGATAGCTGTCATTTATAACTCTGCAGGTTTGTGAATTACAGTGCCCCTGAGCTCCTTTCTTCAACTCGCTTTCTTGTGACCTGGCCGCAACACCGCAGGATGGCTTCAGGCCCTAATCTGGTTCCGGCACGGCACACTGAGCCTTTGGTTAATTCCTCTTCCTGGTGGGAAATGAGAGTTAAATTTGCCCGTCCAGACACCTCCAGCTAGTCTCTCATTGGTTCTCGCTATTCCTGTTCATCTTCCGCAGAAATTGCAAACTGGGCCAAACAGGAGGTTAAAGGGACTGACTCTCCAAGTCAGGAGGGTGTTAGTAAAGCGTCTGGAATGTTGCACCCGAGTACCAGGGTACGAAAACTGAGACATATTTGAACACGTCTCCCGATCACATGGTTGATCAAACTCTAGGTTCCACATGCATGTTTTACCTGAAGGAAGAATACCTTAAACCTGGGTAGTTGAAACCCGTGGAATGGGTACCATGCAATATGACTTCAAAGGGTCTTCAGTTGCTCACCGAACCTCTCCAATCCTATCACTGCTGTGTTTATGCCCCTGTACACATGCTTGATTCTCTTTCGGAGACATAGCAATCCATAGGTTTTAAGATACTTACTAGTCAGGTACATTCTTAGGCGTTTAATATGCGGTGTTGAGTCCATTTCTTTGAGCAAGGAGTAGCTCTTGTCTATTCCATATTTGGCTTAAGGAACTTTATCTGTGCTCATTTCAATCTCTGGTTTTATGCAGCACCCCAACTCACCTTTCCCCTTAAGCAAGCATAAGTTGGTTTTCTAAATTTGAGACCCTGTTCTGTTTTGGAATTCAGTTCCTGTGTAGCCAAGTTTACATTCCGTGTATTACTGATATCTTATGATGTTTCTTTTTCTGTGTGACTTATTTCAGTTAGAATCATCATACCTGAATCCACTCATTGTGCTGCTAAGGGCCTGATGACATAGATTTCATTGCTGAGTGATATTGCTTTGTAAGTAAATACCACAACTTCTTTATCCATTTTTCACTTTCTGCGATGTTGAACTTGTACTGTAAACGAGGTTCTTGTAAACAGAGGCGTCCCAAACTTTGGGGTGGCTGTGTCTTTTTGATTTTAATTTCCCTAATCTATAGGACCATAAGTGGAAGTGCCCTAGGCTCTGTTGCTTTGTTTTTTAGATGTTTCAGGAAACACCATACACTTCTCCCGAGTGTCTGTTGGCAATTTACATCCCGCCCATCAGCATAACAAGGCTCCCAGTTCTCCATGGCCTGTCCTGCCTTTCTGGATTTTACACTTTTTTCAGATGGCCCTTTTGACCGGGGGAAAGTGAGACTTCATTGTAGTGCAGATTTCCTTTGCAAGCTTGCTTGGTTGGCCAAAAAGGGCGTATGCGTTTTTTCCTGAATATATTCAGGAAAAAACGCATACGCCCTTTTTGGCCAAGTGCATCATTGTGGACGTTCTGCCTCTTTTCCTATGCTTTCAATGCAATTCCAGTCTACCTCCTGAAATCGGTTTCCTGCAATTCTGCCCCGCTTTCAAGTCCTCTTGGCAGCCTTACTTCAGTATATTTTTGGATGATAGCTGTCATTTATAACTCTGCAGGTTTGTGAATTACAGTGCCCCTGAGCTCCTTTCTTCAACTCGCTTTCTTGTGACCTGGCCGCAACACCGCAGGATGGCTTCAGGCCCTAATCTGGTTCCGGCACGACACGCTGAGCCTTTGGTTAATTCCTCTTCCTGGTGGGAAATGAGAGTTAAATTTGCCCGTCCAGACACCTCCAGCTAGTCTCTCATTGGTTCTCGCTATTCCTGTTCATCTTCCGCAGAAATTGCAAACTGGGCCAAACAGGAGGTTAAAGGGACTGACTCTCCAAGTCGGGAGGGTGTTAGTAAAGCGTCTGGAATGTTGCACCCGAGTACCAGGGTACGAAAACTGAGACATATTTGAACACGTCTCCCGATCACATGGTTGATCATACTCTAGGTTGCACATGCAAGTTTTAGCTGAAGGAAGAATACCTTAAACCTGGGTAGTTGAAACCCGTGGAATGGGTACCATGCAATATGACTTCAAAGGGTCTTCATTTGCTCACCGAACCTCTCCAATCCTATCACTGCTGCGTTTATGCCCCTGTACACATGCTTGATTCTCTTTCGGAGACATAGCAATCCATAGGTTTTAAGATACTTACTAGTCAGGTACATTCTTAGGCGTTTAATATGCGGTGTTGAGTCCATTTCGTTGAGCAAGAGGTAGCTCTTGGCTATTCCATATTTGGCTTAAGGAACTTTATCTGTGCTCATTTCAATCTCTGGTTTTATGCAGCACCCCAACTCACCTTTACCCTTAAGCAAGCATAAGTTGGTTTTCTAAATTTGAGACCCTGTTCTGTTCTGTAATTCAGTTCCTGTGTAGCCAAGTTTACATTCCGTGTATTACTGATATCTTATGATGGTTCTTTTTCTGTGTGACTTATTTCAGTTAGAATCATCATACCTGAATCCACTCATTGTGCTGCTAAGGGCCTGATGACATAGATTTCATTGCAGAGTGATATTGCTTTGTAAGTAAATACCACAACTTCTTTATCCATTTTTCACTTTCTGCGATGTTGAACTTGTACTGTAAACGAGGTTCTTGTAAACAGAGGCGTCCCAATGTTTGGGGTGGCTGTGTCTTTTTGATTTTAATTTCCCTAATCTATAGGACCATAAGTGGAAGTGCCCTAGGCTCTGTTGCTTTGTTTTTTAGATGTTTCAGGAAACACCATACACTTCTCCCGAGTGTCTGTTGGCAATTTACATCCCGCCCATCAGCATAACAAGGCTCCCAGTTCTCCATGGCCTGTCCTGCCTTTCTGGATTTTACACTTTTTTCAGATGGCCCTTTTGACCGGGGGGAAGTGAGACTTCATTGTAGTGCAGATTTCCTTTGCAAGCTTGCTTGGTTGGCCAAAAAGGGCGTATGCGTTTTTTCCTGAATATATTCAGGAAAAAACGCATACGCCCTTTTTGGCCAAGTGCATCATTGTGGACGTTCTGCCTCTTTTCCTATGCTTTCAATGCAATTCCAGTCTACCTCCTGAAATCGGTTTCCTGCAATTCTGCCCCGCTTTCAAGTCCTCTTGGCAGCCTTACTTCAGTATATTTTTGGACGATAGCTGTCATTTATAACTCTGCAGGTTTGTGAATTACAGTGCCCCTGAGCTCCTTTCTTCAACTCGCTTTCTTTTGAGCTGGCCGCAACACCGCAGGATGGCTTCAGGCCCTAATCTGGTTCCGGCACGGCACGCTGAGCCTTTGGTTAATTCCTCTTCCTGGTGGGAAATGAGAGTTAAATTTGCCCGTCCAGACACCTCCAGCTAGTCTCTCATTGGTTCTCGCTATTCCTGTTCATCTTCCGCAGAAATTGCAAACTGGGCCAAACAGGAGGTTAAAGGGACTGACTCTCCAAGTCGGGAGGGTGTTAGTAAAGCGTCTGGAATGTTGCACCCGAGTACCAGGGTACGAAAACTGAGACATATTTGAACACGTCTCCCGATCACATGGTTGATCATAGTCTAGGTTGCACATGCATGTTTTAGCTAAAGGAAGAATACCTTAAACCTGGGTAGTTGAAACCCGTGGAATGGGTACCATGCAATATGACTTCAAAGGGTCTTCATTTGCTCACCGAACCTCTCCAATCCTATCACTGCTGCGTTTATGCCCCTGTACACATGCTTGATTCTCTTTCGGAGACATAGCAATCCATAGGTTTTAAGATACTTACTAGTCAGGTACATTCTTAGGCGTTTAATATGCGGTGTTGAGTCCATTTCGTTGAGCAAGAGGTAGCTCTTGTCTATTCCATATTTGGCTTAAGGAACTTTATCTGTGCTCATTTCAATCTCTGGTTTTATGCAGCACCCCAACTCACCTTTACCCTTAAGCAAGCATAAGTTGGTTTTCTAAATTTGAGACCCTGTTCTGTTCTGTAATTCAGTTCCTGTGTAGCCAAGTTTACATTCCGTGTATTACTGATATCTTATGATGTTTCTTTTTCTGTGTGACTTATTTCAGTTAGAATCATCATACCTGAATCCACTCATTGTGCTGCTAAGGGCCTGATGACATAGATTTCATTGCTGAGTGATATTGCTTTGTAAGTAAATACCACAACTTCTTTATCCATTTTTCACTTTCTGCGATGTTGAACTTGTACTGTAAACGAGGTTCTTGTAAACAGAGGCGTCCCAATGTTTGGGGTGGCTGTGTCTTTTTGATTTTAATTTCCCTAATCTATAGGACCATAAGTGGAAGTGCCCTAGGCTCTGTTGCTTTGTTTTTTAGATGTTTCAGGAAACACCATACACTTCTCCCGAGTGTCTGTTGGCAATTTACATCCCGCCCATCAGCATAACAAGGCTCTCAGTTCTCCATGGCCTGTCCTGCCTTTCTGGATTTTACACTTTTTTCAGATGGCCCTTTTGACCGTGGGGAAGTGAGACTTCATTGTAGTGCAGATTTCCTTTGCAAGCTTGCTTGGTTGGCCAAAAAGGGCGTATGCGTTTTTTCCTGAATATATTCAGGAAAAAACGCATACGCCCTTTTTGGCCAAGTGCATCATTGTGGACGTTCTGCCTCTTTTCCTATGCTTTCAATGCAATTCCAGTCTACCTCCTGAAATCGGTTTCCTGCAATTCTGCCCCGCTTTCAAGTCCTCTTGGCAGCCTTACTTCAGTATATTTTTGGACGATAGCTGTCATTTATAACTCTGCAGGTTTGTGAATTACAGTGCCCCTGAGCTCCTTTCTTCAACTCGCTTTCTTTTGAGCTGGCCGCAACACCGCAGGATGGCTTCAGGCCCTAATCTGGTTCCGGCACGGCACGCTGAGCCTTTGGTTAATTCCTCTTCCTGGTGGGAAATGAGAGTTAAATTTGCCCGTCCAGACACCTCCAGCTAGTCTCTCATTGGTTCTCGCTATTCCTGTTCATCTTCCGCAGAAATTGCAAACTGGGCCAAACAGGAGGTTAAAGGGACTGACTCTCCAAGTCGGGAGGGTGTTAGTAAAGCGTCTGGAATGTTGCACCCGAGTACCAGGGTACGAAAACTGAGACATATTTGAACACGTCTCCCGATCACATGGTTGATCATACTCTAGGTTCCACATGCATGTTTTAGCTGAAGGAAGAATACCTTAAACCTGGGTAGTTGAAACCCGTGGAATGGGTACCATGCAATATGACTTCAAAGGGTCTTCATTTGCTCACCGAACCTCTCCAATCCTATCACTGCTGCGTTTATGCCCCTGTACACATGCTTGATTCTCTTTCAGAGACATAGCAATCCATAGGTTTTAAGATACTTACTAGTCAGGTACATTCTTAGGCCTTTAATATGCAGTGTTGAGTCCATTTCGTTGAGCAAGGAGTAGCTCTTGTCTATTCCATATTTGGCTTAAGGAACTTTATCTGTGCTCATTTCAATCTCTGGTTTTATGCAGCACCCCAACTCACCTTTCCCCTTAAGCAAGCATAAGTTGGTTTTCTAAATTTGAGACCCTGTTCTGTTCTGTAATTCAGTTCCTGTGTAGCCAAGTTTACATTCCGTGTATTACTGATATCTTATGATGTTTCTTTTTCTGTGTGACTTATTTCAGTTAGAATCATCATACCTGAATCCACTCATTGTGCTGCTAAGGGCCTGATGACATAGATTTCATTGCTGAGTGATATTGCTTTGTAAGTAAATACCACAACTTCTTTATCCATTTTTCACTTTCTGCGATGTTGAACTTGTACGGTAAACGAGGTTCTTGTAAACAGAGGCGTCCCAAACTTTGGGGTGGCTGTGTCTTTTTGATTTTAATTTCCCTAAGCTATAGGACCATAAGTGGAAGTGCCCTAGGCTCTGTTGCTTTGTTTTTTAGATGTTTCAGGAAACACCATACACTTCTCCTGAGTGTCTGTTGGCAATTTACATCCCGCCCATCAGCATAACAAGGCTCCCAGTTCTCCATGGCCTGTCCTGCCTTTCTGGATTTTACACTTTTTTCAGATGGCCCTTTTGACCGTGGGGAAGTGAGACTTCATTGTAGTGCAGATTTCCTTTGCAAGCTTGCTTGGTTGGCCAAAAAGGGCGTATGCGTTTTTTCCTGAATATATTCAGGAAAAAACGCATACGCCCTTTTTGGCCAAGTGCATCATGGTGGACGTTCTGCCTCTTTTCCTATGCTTTCAATGCAATTCCAGTCTACCTCCTGAAATCGGTTTCCTGCAATTCTGCCCCGCTTTCAAGTCCTCTTGGCAGCCTTACTTCAGTATATTTTTGGACGATAGCTGTCATTTATAACTCTGCAGGTTTGTGAATTACAGTGCCCCTGAGCTCCTTTCTTCAACTCGCTTTCTTTTGAGCTGGCCGCAACACCGCAGGATGGCTTCAGGCCCTAATCTGGTTCCGGCACGGCACGCTGAGCCTTTGGTTAATTCCTCTTCCTGGTGGGAAATGAGAGTTAAATTTGCCCGTCCAGACACCTCCAGCTAGTCTCTCATTGGTTCTCGCTATTCCTGTTCATCTTCCGCAGAAATTGCAAACTGGGCCAAACAGGAGGTTAAAGGGACTGACTCTCCAAGTCGGGAGGGTGTTAGTAAAGTGTCTGGAATGTTGCACCCGAGTACCAGGGTACGAAAACTGAGACATATTTGAACACGTCTCCCGATCACATGGTTGATCAGACTCTAGGTTCCACATGCATGTTTTAGCTGAAGGAAGAATACCTTAAACCTGGGTAGTTGAAACCCGTGGAATGGGTACCATGCAATATGACTTCAAAGGGTCTTCATTTGCTCACCGAACCTCTCCAATCCTATCACTGCTGCGTTTATGCCCCTGTACACATGCTTGATTCTCTTTCAGAGACATAGCAATCCATAGGTTTTAAGATACTTACTAGTCAGGTACATTCTTAGGCCTTTAATATGCAGTGTTGAGTCCATTTCGTTGAGCAAGGAGTAGCTCTTGTCTATTCCATATTTGGCTTAAGGAACTTTATCTGTGCTCATTTCAATCTCTGGTTTTATGCAGCACCCCAACTCACCTTTCCCCTTAAGCAAGCATAAGTTGGTTTTCTAAATTTGAGACCCTGTTCTGTTCTGTAATTCAGTTCCTGTGTAGCCAAGTTTACATTCCGTGTATTACTGATATCTTATGATGTTTCTTTTTCTGTGTGACTTATTTCAGTTAGAATCATCATACCTGAATCCACTCATTGTGCTGCTAAGGGCCTGATGACATAGATTTCATTGCTGAGTGATATTGCTTTGTAAGTAAATACCACAACTTCTTTATCCATTTTTCACTTTCTGCGATGTTGAACTTGTACGGTAAACGAGGTTCTTGTAAACAGAGGCGTCCCAAACTTTGGGGTGGCTGTGTCTTTTTGATTTTAATTTCCCTAAGCTATAGGACCATAAGTGGAAGTGCCCTAGGCTCTGTTGCTTTGTTTTTTAGATGTTTCAGGAAACACCATACACTTCTCCTGAGTGTCTGTTGGCAATTTACATCCCGCCCATCAGCATAACAAGGCTCCCAGTTCTCCATGGCCTGTCCTGCCTTTCTGGATTTTACACTTTTTTCAGATGGCCCTTTTGACCGGGGGGAAGTGAGACTTCATTGTAGTGCAGATTTCCTTTGCAAGCTTGCTTGGTTGGCCAAAAAGGGCGTATGCGTTTTTTCCTGAATATATTCAGGAAAAAACGCATACGCCCTTTTTGGCCAAGTGCATCATGGTGGACGTTCTGCCTCTTTTCCTATGCTTTCAATGCAATTCCAGTCTGCCTCCTGAAATCGGTTTCCTGCAATTCTGCCCCGCTTTCAAGTCCTCTTGGCAGCCTTACTTCAGTATATTTTTGGACGATAGCTGTCATTTATAACTCTGCAGGTTTGTGAATTACAGTGCCCCTGAGCTCCTTTCTTCAACTCGCTTTCTTTTGAGCTGGCCGCAACACCGCAGGATGGCTTCAGGCCCTAATCTGGTTCCGCATGGCACGCTGAGCCTTTGGTTAATTCCTCTTCCTGGTGGGAAATGAGAGTTAAATTTGCCCGTCCAGACACCTTCCAGCTAGTCTCTCATTGGTTCTCGCTATTCCTGTTCATCTTCCGCAGAAATTGCAAACTGGGCCAAACAGGAGGTTAAAGGGACTGACTCTCCAAGTCGGGAGGGTGTTAGTAAAGCGTCTGGAATGTTGCACCCGAGTACCAGGGTACGAAAACTGAGACATATTTGAACACGTCTCCCGATCACATGGTTGATCAGACTCTAGGTTCCACATGCATGTTTTAGCTGAAGGAAGAATACCTTAAACCTGGGTAGTTGAAACCCGTGGAATGGGTACCATGCGATATGACTTCAAAGGGTCTTCATTTGCTCACCGAACCTCTCCAATCCTATCACTGCTGCGTTTATGCCCCTGTACACATGCTTGATTCTCTTTCGGAGACATAGCAATCCATAGGTTTTAAGATACTTACTAGTCAGGTACATTCTTAGGCCTTTAATATGCGGTGTTGAGTCCATTTCGTTGAGCAAGGAGTAGCTCTTGTCTATTCCATATTTGGCTTAAGGAACTTTATCTGTGCTCATTTCAATCTCTGGTTTTATGCAGCACCCCAACTCACCTTTCCCCTTAAGCAAGCATAAGTTGGTTTTCTAAATTTGAGACCCTGTTCTGTTCTGTAATTCAGTTCCTGTGTAGCCAAGTTTACATTCCGTGTATTACTGATATCTTATGATGTTTCTTTTTCTGTGTGACTTATTTCAGTTAGAATCATCATACCTGAATCCACTCATTGTGCTGCTAAGGGCCTGATGACATAGATTTCATTGCTGAGTGATATTGCTTTGTAAGTAAATACCACAACTTCTTTATCCATTTTTCACTTTCTGCGATGTTGAACTTGTACGGTAAACGAGGTTCTTGTAAACAGAGGCGTCCCAAACTTTGGGGTGGCTGTGTCTTTTTGATTTTAATTTCCCTAAGCTATAGGACCATAAGTGGAAGTGCCCTAGGCTCTGTTGCTTTGTTTTTTCGATGTTTCAGGAAACACCATACACTTCTCCCGAGTGTCTGTTGGCAATTTACATCCCGCCCATCAGCATAACAAGGCTCCCAGTTCTCCATGGCCTGTCCTGCCTTTCTGGATTTTACACTTTTTTCAGATGGCCCTTTTGACCGGGGGGAAGTGAGACTTCATTGTAGTGCAGATTTCCTTTGCAAGCTTGCTTGGTTGGCCAAAAAGGGCGTATGCGTTTTTTCCTGAATATATTCAGGAAAAAACGCATACGCCCTTTTGGGCCAAGTGCATCATGGTGGACGTTCTGCCTCTTTTCCTATGCTTTCAATGCAATTCCAGTCTGCCTCCTGAAATCGGTTTCCTGCAATTCTGCCCCGCTTTCAAGTCCTCTTGGCAGCCTTACTTCAGTATATTTTTGGACGATAGCTGTCATTTATAACTCTGCAGGTTTGTGAATTACAGTGCCCCTGAGCTCCTTTCTTCAACTCGCTTTCTTTTGAGCTGGCCGCAACACCGCAGGATGGCTTCAGGCCCTAATCTGGTTCCGGCACGGCACGCTGAGCCTTTGGTTAATTCCTCTTCCTGGTGGGAAATGAGAGTTAAATTTGCCCGTCCAGACACCTTCCAGCTAGTCTCTCATTGGTTCTCGCTATTCCTGTTCATCTTCCGCAGAAATTGCAAACTGGGCCAAACAGGAGGTTAAAGGGACTGACTCTCCAAGTCGGGAGGGTGTTAGTAAAGCGTCTGGAATGTTGCACCCGAGTACCAGGGTACGAAAACTGAGACATATTTGAACACGTCTCCCGATCACATGGTTGATCATACTCTAGGTTCCACATGCATGTTTTAGCTGAAGGAAGAATACCTTAAACCTGGGTAGTTGAAACCCGTGGAATGGGTACCATGCGATATGACTTCAAAGGGTCTTCATTTGCTCACCGAACCTCTCCAATCCTATCACTGCTGCGTTTATGCCCCTGTACACATGCTTGATTCTCTTTCGGAGACATAGCAATCCATAGGTTTTAAGATACTTACTAGTCAGGTACATTCTTAGGCGTTTAATATGCGGTGTTGTGTCCATTTCGTTGAGCAAGGAGTAGCTCTTGTCTATTCCATATTTGGCTTAAGGAACTTTATCTGTGCTCATTTCAATCTCTGGTTTTATGCAGCACCCCAACTCACCTTTCCCCTTAAGCAAGCATAAGTTGGTTTTCTAAATTTGAGACCCTGTTCTGTTTTGGAATTCAGTTCCTGTGTAGCCAAGTTTACATTCCGTGTATTACTGATATCTTATGATGTTTCTTTTTCTGTGTGACTTATTTCAGTTAGAATCATCATACCTGAATCCACTCATTGTGCTGCTAAGGGCCTGATGACATAGATTTCATTGCAGAGTGATATTGCTTTGTAAGTAAATACCACAACTTCTTTATCCATTTTTCACTTTCTGCGATGTTGAACTTGTACTGTAAATGAGGTTCTTGTAAACAGAGGCGTCCCAAACTTTGGGGTGGCTGTGTCTTTTTGATTTTAATTTCCCTAAGCTATAGGACCATAAGTGGAAGTGCCCTAGGCTCTGTTGCTTTGTTTTTTCGATGTTTCAGGAAACACCATACACTTCTCCCGAGTGTCTGTTGGCAATTTACATCCCGCCCATCAGCATAACAAGGCTCCCAGTTCTCCATGGCCTGTCCTGCCTTTCTGGATTTTACACTTTTTTCAGATGGCCCTTTTGACCGGGGGGAAGTGAGACTTCATTGTAGTGCAGATTTCCTTTGCAAGCTTGCTTGGTTGGCCAAAAAGGGCGTATGCGTTTTTTCCTGAATATATTCAGGAAAAAACGCATACGCCCTTTTTGGCCAAGTGCATCATTGTGGACGTTCTGCCTCTTTTCCTATGCTTTCAATGCAATTCCAGTCTACCTCCTGAAATCGGTTTCCTGCAATTCTGCCCCGCTTTCAAGTCCTCTTGGCAGCCTTACTTCAGTATATTTTTGGACGATAGCTGTCATTTATAACTCTGCAGGTTTGTGAATTACAGTGCCCCTGAGCTCCTTTCTTCAACTCGCTTTCTTTTGAGCTGGCCGCAACACCGCAGGATGGCTTCAGGCCCTAATCTGGTTCCGGCACGGCACGCTGAGCCTTTGGTTAATTCCTCTTCCTGGTGGGAAATGAGAGTTAAATTTGCCCGTCCAGACACCTTCCAGCTAGTCTCTCATTGGTTCTCGCTATTCCTGTTCATCTTCCGCAGAAATTGCAAACTGGGCCAAACAGGAGGTTAAAGGGACTGACTCTCCAAGTCGGGAGGGTGTTAGTAAAGCGTCTGGAATGTTGCACCCGAGTACCAGGGTACAAAAACTGAGACATATTTGAACACGTCTCCCGATCACATGGTTGATCATACTCTAGGTTCCACATGCATGTTTTAGCTGAAGGAAGAATACCTTAAACCTGGGTAGTTGAAACCCGTGGAATGGGTACCATGCAATATGACTTCAAAGGGTCTTCATTTGCTCACCAAACCTCTCCAATCCTATCACTGCTGCGTTTATGGCCCTGTACACATGCTTGATTCTCTTTCGGAGACATAGCAATCCATAGGTTTTAAGATACTTACTAGTCAGGTACATTCTTAGGCGTTTAATATGCGGTGTTGTGTCCATTTCATTGAGCAAGGAGTAGCTCTTGTCTATTACATATTTGGCTTAAGGAACTTTATCTGTGCTCATTTCAATCTCTGGTTTTATGCAGCACCCCAACTCACCTTTCCCCTTAAGCAAGCATAAGTTGGTTTTCTAAATTGGAGACCCTGTTCTGTTTTGGAATTCAGTTCCTGTGTAGCGAAGTTTACATTCCGTGTATTACTGATATCTTATGATGTTTCTTTTTCTGTGTGACTTATTTCAGTTAGAATCATCATACCTGAATCCACTCATTGTGCTGCTAACGGCCTGATGACATAGATTTCATTGCAGAGTGATATTGTTTTGTAAGTAAATACCACAACTTCTTTATCCATTTTTCACTTTCTGCGATGTTGAACTTGTACTGTAAACGAGGTTCTTGTAAACAGAGGCGTCCCAATGTTTGGGGTGGCTGTGTCTTTTTGATTTTAATTTCCCTAAGCTATAGGACCATAAGTGGAAGTGCCCTAGGCTCTGTTGCTTTGTTTTTTAGATGTTTCAGGAAACACCATACACTTCTCCCGAGTGTCTGTTGGCAATTTACATCCCGCCCATCAGCATAACAAGGCTCCCAGTTCTCCATGGCCTGTCCTGCCTTTCTGGATTTTACACTTTTTTCAGATGGCCCTTTTGACCGGGGGGAAGTGAGACTTCATTGTAGTGCAGATTTCCTTTGCAAGCTTGCTTGGTTGGCCAAAAAGGGCGTATGCGTTTTTTCCTGAATATATTCAGGAAAAAACACATACGCCCTTTTTGGCCAAGTGCATCATTGTGGACGTTCTGCCTCTTTTCCTATGCTTTCAATGCAATTCCAGTCTACCTCCTGAAATCGGTTTCCTGCAATTCTGCCCCGCTTTCAAGTCCTCTTGGCAGCCTTACTTCAGTATATTTTTGGACGATAGCTGTCATTTATAACTCTGCAGGTTTGTGAATTACAGTGCCCCTGAGCTCCTTTCTTCAACTCGCTTTCTTTTGAGCTGGCCGCAACACCGCAGGATGGCTTCAGGCCCTAATCTGGTTCCGGCACGGCACGCTGAGCCTTTGGTTAATTCCTCTTCCTGGTGGGAAATGAGAGTTAAATTTGCCCGTCCAGACACCTCCAGCTAGTCTCTCATTGGTTCTCGCTATTCCTGTTCATCTTCCGCAGAAATTGCAAACTGGGCCAAACAGGAGGTTAAAGGGACTGACTCTCCAAGTCGGGAGGGTGTTAGTAAAGCGTCTGGAATGTTGCACCCGAGTACCAGGGTACGAAAACTGAGACATATTTGAACACGTCTCCCGATCACATGGTTGATCATACTCTAGGTTCCACATGCATGTTTTAGCTGAAGGAAGAATACCTTAAACCTGGGTAGTTGAAACCCGTGGAATGGGTACCATGCAATATGACTTCAGAGGGTCTTCATTTGCTCACCAAACCTCTCCAATCCTATCACTGCTGCGTTTATGCCCCTGTACACATGCTTGATTCTCTTTCGGAGACATAGCAATCCATAGGTTTTAAGATACTTACTAGTCAGGTACATTCTTAGGCGTTTAATATGCGGTGTTGTGTCCATTTCGTTGAGCAAGGAGTAGCTCTTGTCTATTCCATATTTGGCTTAAGGAACTTTATCTGTGCTCATTTCAATCTCTGGTTTTATGCAGCACCCCAACTCACCTTTCCCCTTAAGCAAGCATAAGTTGGTTTTCTAAATTGGAGACCCTGTTCTGTTTTGGAATTCAGTTCCTGTGTAGCCAAGTTTACATTCCGTGTATTACTGATATCTTATGATGTTTCTTTTTCTGTGTGACTTATTTCAGTTAGAATCATCATACCTGAATCCACTCATTGTGCTGCTAAGGGCCTGATGACATAGATTTCATTGCAGAGTGATATTGCTTTGTAAGTAAATACCACAACTTCTTTATCCATTTTTCACTTTCTGCGATGTTGAACTTGTACTGTAAACGAGGTTCTTGTAAACAGAGGCGTCCCAAACTTTGGGGTGGCTGTGTCTTTTTGATTTTAATTTCCCTAAGCTATAGGACCATAAGTGGAAGTGCCCTAGGCTCTGTTGCTTTGTTTTTTAGATGTTTCAGGAAACACCATACACTTCTCCCGAGTGTCTGTTGGCAATTTACATCCCGCCCATCAGCATAACAAGGCTCCCAGTTCTCCATGGCCTGTCCTGCCTTTCTGGATTTTACACTTTTTTCAGATGGCCCTTTTGACCGGGGGGAAGTGAGACTTCATTGTAGTGCAGATTTCCTTTGCAAGCTTGCTTGGTTGGCCAAAAAGGGCGTATGCGTTTTTTCCTGAATATATTCAGGAAAAAACGCATACGCCCTTTTTGGCCAAGTGCATCATTGTGGACGTTCTGCCTCTTTTCCTATGCTTTCAATGCAATTCCAGTCTACCTCCTGAAATCGGTTTCCTGCAATTCTGCCCCGCTTTCAAGTCCTCTTGGCAGCCTTACTTCAGTATATTTTTGGACGATAGCTGTCATTTATAACTCTGCAGGTTTGTGAATTACAGTGCCCCTGAGCTCCTTTCTTCAACTCGCTTTCTTGTGACCTGGCCGCAACACCGCAGGATGGCTTCAGGCCCTAATCTGGTTCCGGCACGGCACGCTGAGCCTTTGGTTAATTCCTCTTCCTGGTGGGAAATGAGAGTTAAATTTGCCCGTCCAGACACCTCCAGCTAGTCTCTCATTGGTTCTCGCTATTCCTGTTCATCTTCCGCAGAAATTGCAAACTGGGCCAAACAGGAGGTTAAAGGGACTGACTCTCCAAGTCGGGAGGGTGTTAGTAAAGCGTCTGGAATGTTGCACCCGAGTACCAGGGTACAAAAACTGAGACATATTTGAACACGTCTCCCGATCACATGGTTGATCATACTCTAGGTTCCACATGCATGTTTTAGCTGAAGGAAGAATACCTTAAACCTGGGTAGTTGAAACCCGTGGAATGGGTACCATGCAATATGACTTCAGAGGGTCTTCATTTGCTCACCAAACCTCTCCAATCCTATCACTGCTGCGTTTATGCCCCTGTACACATGCTTGATTCTCTTTCGGAGACATAGCAATCCATAGGTTTTAAGATACTTACTAGTCAGGTACATTCTTAGGCGTTTAATATGCGGTGTTGTGTCCATTTCGTTGAGCAAGGAGTAGCTCTTGTCTATTCCATATTTGGCTTAAGGAACTTTATCTGTGCTCATTTCAATCTCTGGTTTTATGCAGCACCCCAACTCACCTTTCCCCTTAAGCAAGCATAAGTTGGTTTTCTAAATTTGAGACCCTGTTCTGTTTTGGAATTCAGTTCCTGTGTAGCCAAGTTTACATTCCGTGTATTACTGATATCTTATGATGTTTCTTTTTCTGTGTGACTTATTTCAGTTAGAATCATCATACCTGAATCCACTCATTGTGCTTCTAAGGGCCTGATGACATAGATTTCATTGCAGAGTGATATTGCTTTGTAAGTAAATACCACAACTTCTTTATCCATTTTTCACTTTCTGCGATGTTGAACTTGTACTGTAAACGAGGTTCTTGTAAACAGAGGCGTCCCAAACTTTGGGGTGGCTGTGTCTTTTTGATTTTAATTTCCCTAATCTATAGGACCATAAGTGGAAGTGCCCTAGGCTCTGTTGCTTTGTTTTTTAGATGTTTCAGGAAACACCATACACTTCTCCCGAGTGTCTGTTGGCAATTTACATCCCGCCCATCAGCATAACAAGGCTCCCAGTTCTCCATGGCCTGTCCTGCCTTTCTGGATTTTACACTTTTTTCAGATGGCCCTTTTGACCGGGGGGAAGTGAGACTTCATTGTAGTGCAGATTTCCTTTGCAAGCTTGCTTGGTTGGCCAAAAAGGGCGTATGCGTTTTTTCCTGAATATATTCAGGAAAAAACGCATACGCCCTTTTTGGCCAAGTGCATCATTGTGGACGTTCTGCCTCTTTTCCTATGCTTTCAATGCAATTCCAGTCTACCTCCTGAAATCGGTTTCCTGCAATTCTGCCCCGCTTTCAAGTCCTCTTGGCAGCCTTACTTCAGTATATTTTTGGACGATAGCTGTCATTTATAACTCTGCAGGTTTGTGAATTACAGTGCCCCTGAGCTCCTTTCTTCAACTCGCTTTCTTGTGACCTGGCCGCAACACCGCAGGATGGCTTCAGGCCCTAATCTGGTTCCGGCACGGCACGCTGAGCCTTTGGTTAATTCCTCTTCCTGGTGGGAAATGAGAGTTAAATTTGCCCGTCCAGACACCTCCAGCTAGTCTCTCATTGGTTCTCGCTATTCCTGTTCATCTTCCGCAGAAATTGCAAACTGGGCCAAACAGGAGGTTAAAGGGACTGACTCTCCAAGTCGGGAGGGTGTTAGTAAAGCGTCTGGAATGTTGCACCCGAGTACCAGGGTACAAAAACTGAGACATATTTGAACACGTCTCCCGATCACATGGTTGATCATACTCTAGGTTCCACATGCATGTTTTAGCTGAAGGAAGAATACCTTAAACCTGGGTAGTTGAAACCCGTGGAATGGGTACCATGCAATATGACTTCAGAGGGTCTTCATTTGCTCACCAAACCTCTCCAATCCTATCACTGCTGCGTTTATGCCCCTGTACACATGCTTGATTCTCTTTCGGAGACATAGCAATCCATAGGTTTTAAGATACTTACTAGTCAGGTACATTCTTAGGCGTTTAATATGCGGTGTTGTGTCCATTTCGTTGAGCAAGGAGTAGCTCTTGTCTATTCCATATTTGGCTTAAGGAACTTTATCTGTGCTCATTTCAATCTCTGGTTTTATGCAGCACCCCAACTCACCTTTCCCCTTAAGCAAGCATAAGTTGGTTTTCTAAATTTGAGACCCTGTTCTGTTTTGGAATTCAGTTCCTGTGTAGCCAAGTTTACATTCCGTGTATTACTGATATCTTATGATGTTTCTTTTTCTGTGTGACTTATTTCAGTTAGAATCATCATACCTGAATCCACTCATTGTGCTTCTAAGGGCCTGATGACATAGATTTCATTGCAGAGTGATATTGCTTTGTAAGTAAATACCACAACTTCTTTATCCATTTTTCACTTTCTGCGATGTTGAACTTGTACTGTAAACGAGGTTCTTGTAAACAGAGGCGTCCCAAACTTTGGGGTGGCTGTGTCTTTTTGATTTTAATTTCCCTAATCTATAGGACCATAAGTGGAAGTGCCCTAGGCTCTGTTGCTTTGTTTTTTAGATGTTTCAGGAAACACCATACACTTCTCCCGAGTGTCTGTTGGCAATTTACATCCCGCCCATCAGCATAACAAGGCTCCCAGTTCTCCATGGCCTGTCCTGCCTTTCTGGATTTTACACTTTTTTCAGATGGCCCTTTTGACCGGGGGGAAGTGAGACTTCATTGTAGTGCAGATTTCCTTTGCAAGCTTGCTTGGTTGGCCAAAAAGGGCGTATGCGTTTTTTCCTGAATATATTCAGGAAAAAACGCATACGCCCTTTTTGGCCAAGTGCATCATTGTGGACGTTCTGCCTCTTTTCCTATGCTTTCAATGCAATTCCAGTCTACCTCCTGAAATCGGTTTCCTGCAATTCTGCCCCGCTTTCAAGTCCTCTTGGCAGCCTTACTTCAGTATATTTTTGGACGATAGCTGTCATTTATAACTCTGCAGGTTTGTGAATTACAGTGCCCCTGAGCTCCTTTCTTCAACTCGCTTTCTTGTGACCTGGCCGCAACACCGCAGGATGGCTTCAGGCCCTAATCTGGTTCCGGCACGGCACGCTGAGCCTTTGGTTAATTCCTCTTCCTGGTGGGAAATGAGAGTTAAATTTGCCCGTCCAGACACCTCCAGCTAGTCTCTCATTGGTTCTCGCTATTCCTGTTCATCTTCCGCAGAAATTGCAAACTGGGCCAAACAGGAGGTTAAAGGGACTGACTCTCCAAGTCAGGAGGGTGTTAGTAAAGCGTCTGGAATGTTGCACCCGAGTACCAGGGTACGAAAACTGAGACATATTTGAACACGTCTCCCGATCACATGGTTGATCAGACTCTAGGTTCCACATGCATGTTTTAGCTGAAGGAAGAATACCTTAAACCTGGGTAGTTGAAACCCGTGGAATGGGTACCATGCAATATGACTTCAGAGGGTCTTCATTTGCTCACCAAACCTCTCCAATCCTATCACTGCTGCGTTTATGCCCCTGTACACATGCTTGATTCTCTTTCGGAGACATAGCAATCCATAGGTTTTAAGATACTTACTAGTCAGGTACATTCTTAGGCGTTTAATATGCGGTGTTGTGTCCATTTCGTTGAGCAAGGAGTAGCTCTTGTCTATTCCATATTTGGCTTAAGGAACTTTATCTGTGCTCATTTCAATCTCTGGTTTTATGCAGCACCCCAACTCACCTTTCCCCTTAAGCAAGCATAAGTTGGTTTTCTAAATTGGAGACCCTGTTCTGTTTTGGAATTCAGTTCCTGTGTAGCCAAGTTTACATTCCGTGTATTACTGATATCTTATGATGTTTCTTTTTCTGTGTGACTTATTTCAGTTAGAATCATCATACCTGAATCCACTCATTGTGCTGCTAACGGCCTGATGACATAGATTTCATTGCAGAGTGATATTGTTTTGTAAGTAAATACCACAACTTCTTTATCCATTTTTCACTTTCTGCGATGTTGAACTTGTACTGTAAACGAGGTTCTTGTAAACAGAGGCGTCCCAATGTTTGGGGTGGCTGTGTCTTTTTGATTTTAATTTCCCTAAGCTATAGGACCATAAGTGGAAGTGCCCTAGGCTCTGTTGCTTTGTTTTTTAGATGTTTCAGGAAACACCATACACTTCTCCCGAGTGTCTGTTGGCAATTTACATCCCGCCCATCAGCATAACAAGGCTCCCAGTTCTCCATGGCCTGTCCTGCCTTTCTGGATTTTACACTTTTTTCAGATGGCCCTTTTGACCGGGGGGAAGTGAGACTTCATTGTAGTGCAGATTTCCTTTGCAAGCTTGCTTGGTTGGCCAAAAAGGGCGTATGCGTTTTTTCCTGAATATATTCAGGAAAAAACACATACGCCCTTTTTGGCCAAGTGCATCATTGTGGACGTTCTGCCTCTTTTCCTATGCTTTCAATGCAATTCCAGTCTACCTCCTGAAATCGGTTTCCTGCAATTCTGCCCCGCTTTCAAGTCCTCTTGGCAGCCTTACTTCAGTATATTTTTGGACGATAGCTGTCATTTATAACTCTGCAGGTTTGTGAATTACAGTGCCCCTGAGCTCCTTTCTTCAACTCGCTTTCTTTTGAGCTGGCCGCAACACCGCAGGATGGCTTCAGGCCCTAATCTGGTTCCGGCACGGCACGCTGAGCCTTTGGTTAATTCCTCTTCCTGGTGGGAAATGAGAGTTAAATTTGCCCGTCCAGACACCTCCAGCTAGTCTCTCATTGGTTCTCGCTATTCCTGTTCATCTTCCGCAGAAATTGCAAACTGGGCCAAACAGGAGGTTAAAGGGACTGACTCTCCAAGTCGGGAGGGTGTTAGTAAAGCGTCTGGAATGTTGCACCCGAGTACCAGGGTACAAAAACTGAGACATATTTGAACACGTCTCCCGATCACATGGTTGATCATACTCTAGGTTCCACATGCATGTTTTAGCTGAAGGAAGAATACCTTAAACCTGGGTAGTTGAAACCCGTGGAATGGGTACCATGCAATATGACTTCAGAGGGTCTTCATTTGCTCACCAAACCTCTCCAATCCTATCACTGCTGCGTTTATGCCCCTGTACACATGCTTGATTCTCTTTCGGAGACATAGCAATCCATAGGTTTTAAGATACTTACTAGTCAGGTACATTCTTAGGCGTTTAATATGCGGTGTTGTGTCCATTTCGTTGAGCAAGGAGTAGCTCTTGTCTATTCCATATTTGGCTTAAGGAACTTTATCTGTGCTCATTTCAATCTCTGGTTTTATGCAGCACCCCAACTCACCTTTCCCCTTAAGCAAGCATAAGTTGGTTTTCTAAATTGGAGACCCTGTTCTGTTTTGGAATTCAGTTCCTGTGTAGCCAAGTTTACATTCCGTGTATTACTGATATCTTATGATGTTTCTTTTTCTGTGTGACTTATTTCAGTTAGAATCATCATACCTGAATCCACTCATTGTGCTGCTAAGGGCCTGATGACATAGATTTCATTGCAGAGTGATATTGCTTTGTAAGTAAATACCACAACTTCTTTATCCATTTTTCACTTTCTGCGATGTTGAACTTGTACTGTAAACGAGGTTCTTGTAAACAGAGGCGTCCCAAACTTTGGGGTGGCTGTGTCTTTTTGATTTTAATTTCCCTAAGCTATAGGACCATAAGTGGAAGTGCCCTAGGCTCTGTTGCT
Organism: Pseudorca crassidens; assembly: GCF_039906515.1. Taxonomy (NCBI): domain Eukaryota; kingdom Metazoa; phylum Chordata; class Mammalia; order Artiodactyla; family Delphinidae; genus Pseudorca; species Pseudorca crassidens. The sequence goes on along the minus strand of NW_027136336.1, from coordinate 275,208 downwards.
TTGTTTTTTAGATGTTTCAGGAAACACCATACACTTCTCCCGAGTGTCTGTTGGCAATTTACATCCCGCCCATCAGCATAACAAGGCTCCCAGTTCTCCATGGCCTGTCCTGCCTTTCTGGATTTTACACTTTTTTCAGATGGCCCTTTTGACCGGGGGGAAGTGAGACTTCATTGTAGTGCAGATTTCCTTTGCAAGCTTGCTTGGTTGGCCAAAAAGGGCGTATGCGTTTTTTCCTGAATATATTCAGGAAAAAACGCATACGCCCTTTTTGGCCAAGTGCATCATTGTGGACGTTCTGCCTCTTTTCCTATGCTTTCAATGCAATTCCAGTCTACCTCCTGAAATCGGTTTCCTGCAATTCTGCCCCGCTTTCAAGTCCTCTTGGCAGCCTTACTTCAGTATATTTTTGGACGATAGCTGTCATTTATAACTCTGCAGGTTTGTGAATTACAGTGCCCCTGAGCTCCTTTCTTCAACTCGCTTTCTTTTGAGCTGGCCGCAACACCGCAGGATGGCTTCAGGCCCTAATCTGGTTCCGGCACGGCACGCTGAGCCTTTGGTTAATTCCTCTTCCTGGTGGGAAATGAGAGTTAAATTTGCCCGTCCAGACACCTCCAGCTAGTCTCTCATTGGTTCTCGCTATTCCTGTTCATCTTCCGCAGAAATTGCAAACTGGGCCAAACAGGAGGTTAAAGGGACTGACTCTCCAAGTCGGGAGGGTGTTAGTAAAGCGTCTGGAATGTTGCACCCGAGTACCAGGGTACAAAAACTGAGACATATTTGAACACGTCTCCCGATCACATGGTTGATCATACTCTAGGTTCCACATGCATGTTTTAGCTGAAGGAAGAATACCTTAAACCTGGGTAGTTGAAACCCGTGGAATGGGTACCATGCAATATGACTTCAGAGGGTCTTCATTTGCTCACCAAACCTCTCCAATCCTATCACTGCTGCGTTTATGCCCCTGTACACATGCTTGATTCTCTTTCGGAGACATAGCAATCCATAGGTTTTAAGATACTTACTAGTCAGGTACATTCTTAGGCGTTTAATATGCGGTGTTGTGTCCATTTCGTTGAGCAAGGAGTAGCTCTTGTCTATTCCATATTTGGCTTAAGGAACTTTATCTGTGCTCATTTCAATCTCTGGTTTTATGCAGCACCCCAACTCACCTTTCCCCTTAAGCAAGCATAAGTTGGTTTTCTAAATTTGAGACCCTGTTCTGTTTTGGAATTCAGTTCCTGTGTAGCCAAGTTTACATTCCGTGTATTACTGATATCTTATGATGTTTCTTTTTCTGTGTGACTTATTTCAGTTAGAATCATCATACCTGAATCCACTCATTGTGCTTCTAAGGGCCTGATGACATAGATTTCATTGCAGAGTGATATTGCTTTGTAAGTAAATACCACAACTTCTTTATCCATTTTTCACTTTCTGCGATGTTGAACTTGTACTGTAAACGAGGTTCTTGTAAACAGAGGCGTCCCAAACTTTGGGGTGGCTGTGTCTTTTTGATTTTAATTTCCCTAATCTATAGGACCATAAGTGGAAGTGCCCTAGGCTCTGTTGCTTTGTTTTTTAGATGTTTCAGGAAACACCATACACTTCTCCCGAGTGTCTGTTGGCAATTTACATCCCGCCCATCAGCATAACAAGGCTCCCAGTTCTCCATGGCCTGTCCTGCCTTTCTGGATTTTACACTTTTTTCAGATGGCCCTTTTGACCGGGGGGAAGTGAGACTTCATTGTAGTGCAGATTTCCTTTGCAAGCTTGCTTGGTTGGCCAAAAAGGGCGTATGCGTTTTTTCCTGAATATATTCAGGAAAAAACGCATACGCCCTTTTTGGCCAAGTGCATCATTGTGGACGTTCTGCCTCTTTTCCTATGCTTTCAATGCAATTCCAGTCTACCTCCTGAAATCGGTTTCCTGCAATTCTGCCCCGCTTTCAAGTCCTCTTGGCAGCCTTACTTCAGTATATTTTTGGACGATAGCTGTCATTTATAACTCTGCAGGTTTGTGAATTACAGTGCCCCTGAGCTCCTTTCTTCAACTCGCTTTCTTGTGACCTGGCCGCAACACCGCAGGATGGCTTCAGGCCCTAATCTGGTTCCGGCACGGCACGCTGAGCCTTTGGTTAATTCCTCTTCCTGGTGGGAAATGAGAGTTAAATTTGCCCGTCCAGACACCTCCAGCTAGTCTCTCATTGGTTCTCGCTATTCCTGTTCATCTTCCGCAGAAATTGCAAACTGGGCCAAACAGGAGGTTAAAGGGACTGACTCTCCAAGTCAGGAGGGTGTTAGTAAAGCGTCTGGAATGTTGCACCCGAGTACCAGGGTACGAAAACTGAGACATATTTGAACACGTCTCCCGATCACATGGTTGATCAGACTCTAGGTTCCACATGCATGTTTTAGCTGAAGGAAGAATACCTTAAACCTGGGTAGTTGAAACCCGTGGAATGGGTACCATGCAATATGACTTCAGAGGGTCTTCATTTGCTCACCAAACCTCTCCAATCCTATCACTGCTGCGTTTATGCCCCTGTACACATGCTTGATTCTCTTTCGGAGACATAGCAATCCATAGGTTTTAAGATACTTACTAGTCAGGTACATTCTTAGGCGTTTAATATGCGGTGTTGTGTCCATTTCGTTGAGCAAGGAGTAGCTCTTGTCTATTCCATATTTGGCTTAAGGAACTTTATCTGTGCTCATTTCAATCTCTGGTTTTATGCAGCACCCCAACTCACCTTTCCCCTTAAGCAAGCATAAGTTGGTTTTCTAAATTTGAGACCCTGTTCTGTTTTGGAATTCAGTTCCTGTGTAGCCAAGTTTACATTCCGTGTATTACTGATATCTTATGATGTTTCTTTTTCTGTGTGACTTATTTCAGTTAGAATCATCATACCTGAATCCACTCATTGTGCTGCTAAGGGCCTGATGACATAGATTTCATTGCAGAGTGATATTGTTTTGTAAGTAAATACCACAACTTCTTTATCCATTTTTCACTTTCTGCGATGTTGAACATGTACTGTAAACGAGGTTCGTGTAAACAGAGGCGTCCCAAACTTTGGGGTGGCTGTGTCTTTTTGATTTTAATTTCCCTAATCTATAGGACCATAAGTGGAAGTGCCCTAGGCTCTGTTGCTTTGTTTTTTAGATGTTTCAGGAAACACCATACACTTCTCCCGAGTGTCTGTTGGCAATTTACATCCCGCCCATCAGCATAACAAGGCTCCCAGTTCTCCATGGCCTGTCCTGCCTTTCTGGATTTTACACTTTTTTCAGATGGCCCTTTTGACCGGGGGGAAGTGAGACTTCATTGTAGTGCAGATTTCCTTTGCAAGCTTGCTTGGTTGGCCAAAAAGGGCGTATGCGTTTTTTCCTGAATATATTCAGGAAAAAACGCATATGCCCTTTTTGGCCAAGTGCATCATTGTGGACGTTCTGCCTCTTTTCCTATGCTTTCAATGCAATTCCAGTCTACCTCCTGAAATCGGTTTCCTGCAATTCTGCCCCGCTTTCAAGTCCTCTTGGCAGCCTTACTTCAGTATATTTTTGGACGATAGCTGTCATTTATAACTCTGCAGGTTTGTGAATTACAGTGCCCCTGAGCTCCTTTCTTCAACTCGCTTTCTTTTGAGCTGGCCGCAACACTGCAGGATGGCTTCAGGCCCTAATCTGGTTCCGGCACGGCACGCTGAGCCTTTGGTTAATTCCTCTTCCTGGTGGGAAATGAGAGTTAAATTTGCCCGTCCAGACACCTCCAGCTAGTCTCTCATTGGTTCTCGCTATTCCTGTTCATCTTCCGCAGAAATTGCAAACTGGGCCAAACAGGAGGTTAAAGGGACTGACTCTCCAAGTCAGGAGGGTGTTAGTAAAGCGTCTGGAATGTTGCACCCGAGTACCAGGGTACGAAAACTGAGACATATTTGAACACGTCTCCCGATCACATGGTTGATCAGACTCTAGGTTCCACATGCATGTTTTAGCTGAAGGAAGAATACCTTAAACCTGGGTAGTTGAAACCCGTGGAATGGGTACCATGCAATATGACTTCAAAGGGTCTTCATTTGCTCACCGAACCTCTCCAATCCTATCACTGCTGCGTTTATGCCCCTGTACACATGCTTGATTCTCTTTCGGAGACATAGCAATCCATAGGTTTTAAGATACTTACTAGTCAGGTACATTCTTAGGCATTTAATATGGGGTGTTGAGTCCATTTCGTTGAGCAAGGAGTAGCTCTTGTCTATTCCATATTTGGCTTAAGGAACTTTATCTGTGCTGATTTCAATCTCTGGTTTTATGCAGCACCCCAACTCACCTTTCCCCTTAAGCAAGCATAAGTTGGTTTTCTAAATTTGAGACCCTGTTCTGTTCTGTAATTCAGTTCCTGTGTAGCCAAGTTTACATTCCGTGTATTACTGATATCTTATGATGTTTCTTTTTCTGTGTGACTTATTTCAGTTAGAATCATCATACCTGAATCCACTCATTGTGCTGCTAAGGGCCTGATGACATAGATTTCATTGCAGAGTGATATTGTTTTGTAAGTAAATACCACAACTTCTTTATCCATTTTTCACTTTCTGCGATGTTGAACTTGTACTGTAAACGAGGTTCTTGTAAACAGAGGCGTCCCAAACTTTGGGGTGGCTGTGTCTTTTTTATTTTAATTTCCCTAAGCTATAGGACCATAAGTGGAAGTGCCCTAGGCTCTGTTGCTTTGTTTTTTAGATGTTTCAGGAAACACCATACACTTCTCCCGAGTGTCTGTTGGCAATTTACATCCCGCCCATCAGCATAACAAGGCTCCCAGTTCTCCATGGCCTGTCCTGCCTTTCTGGATTTTACACTTTTTTCAGATGGCCCTTTTGACCGGGGGGAAGTGAGACTTCATTGTAGTGCAGATTTCCTTTGCAAGCTTGCTTGGTTGGCCAAAAAGGGCGTATGCGTTTTTTCCTTAATATATTCAGGAAAAAACGCATACGCCCTTTTTGGCCAAGTGCATCATTGTGGACATTCTGCCTCTTTTCCTATGCTTTCAATGCAATTCCAGTCTACCTCCTGAAATCGGTTTCCTGCAATTCTGCCCCGCTTTCAAGTCCTCTTGGCAGCCTTACTTCAGTATATTTTTGGACGATAGCTGTCATTTATAACTCTGCAGGTTTGTGAATTACAGTGCCCCTGAGCTCCTTTCTTCAACTCGCTTTCTTTTGAGCTGGCCGCAACACCGCAGGATGGCTTCAGGCCCTAATCTGGTTCCGGCACGGCACGCTGAGCCTTTGGTTAATTCCTCTTCCTGGTGGGAAATGAGAGTTAAATTTGCCCGTCCAGACACCTCCAGCTAGTCTCTCATTGGTTCTCGCTATTCCTGTTCATCTTCCGCAGAAATTGCAAACTGGGCCAAACAGGAGGTTAAAGGGACTGACTCTCCAAGTCGGGAGGGTGTTAGTAAAGCATCTGGAATGTTGCACCCGAGTACCAGGGTACAAAAACTGAGACATATTTGAACACGTCTCCCGATCACATGGTTGATCATACTCTAGGTTCCACATGCATGTTTTAGCTGAAGGAAGAATACCTTAAACCTGGGTAGTTGAAACCCGTGGAATGGGTACCATGCAATATGACTTCAGAGGGTCTTCATTTGCTCACCAAACCTCTCCAATCCTATCACTGCTGCGTTTATGCCCCTGTACACATGCTTGATTCTCTTTCGGAGACATAGCAATCCATAGGTTTTAAGATACTTACTAGTCAGGTACATTCTTAGGCGTTTAATATGCGGTGTTGTGTCCATTTCGTTGAGCAAGGAGTAGCTCTTGTCTATTCCATATTTGGCTTAAGGAACTTTATCTGTGCTCATTTCAATCTCTGGTTTTATGCAGCACCCCAACTCACCTTTCCCCTTAAGCAAGCATAAGTTGGTTTTCTAAATTTGAGACCCTGTTCTGTTTTGGAATTCAGTTCCTGTGTAGCCAAGTTTACATTCCGTGTATTACTGATATCTTATGATGTTTCTTTTTCTGTGTGACTTATTTCAGTTAGAATCATCATACCTGAATCCACTCATTGTGCTGCTAAGGGCCTGATGACATAGATTTCATTGCAGAGTGATATTGCTTTGTAAGTAAATACCACAACTTCTTTATCCATTTTTCACTTTCTGCGATGTTGAACTTGTACTGTAAACGAGGTTCTTGTAAACAGAGGCGTCCCAAACTTTGGGGTGGCTGTGTCTTTTTGATTTTAATTTCCCTAATCTATAGGACCATAAGTGGAAGTGCCCTAGGCTCTGTTGCTTTGTTTTTTAGATGTTTCAGGAAACACCATACACTTCTCCCGAGTGTCTGTTGGCAATTTACATCCCGCCCATCAGCATAACAAGGCTCCCAGTTCTCCATGGCCTGTCCTGCCTTTCTGGATTTTACACTTTTTTCAGATGGCCCTTTTGACCGGGGGGAAGTGAGACTTCATTGTAGTGCAGATTTCCTTTGCAAGCTTGCTTGGTTGGCCAAAAAGGGCGTATGCGTTTTTTCCTGAATATATTCAGGAAAAAACGCATACGCCCTTTTTGGCCAAGTGCATCATTGTGGACGTTCTGCCTCTTTTCCTATGCTTTCAATGCAATTCCAGTCTACCTCCTGAAATCGGTTTCCTGCAATTCTGCCCCGCTTTCAAGTCCTCTTGGCAGCCTTACTTCAGTATATTTTTGGACGATAGCTGTCATTTATAACTCTGCAGGTTTGTGAATTACAGTGCCCCTGAGCTCCTTTCTTCAACTCGCTTTCTTGTGACCTGGCCGCAACACCGCAGGATGGCTTCAGGCCCTAATCTGGTTCCGGCACGGCACGCTGAGCCTTTGGTTAATTCCTCTTCCTGGTGGGAAATGAGAGTTAAATTTGCCCGTCCAGACACCTCCAGCTAGTCTCTCATTGGTTCTCGCTATTCCTGTTCATCTTCCGCAGAAATTGCAAACTGGGCCAAACAGGAGGTTAAAGGGACTGACTCTCCAAGTCGGGAGGGTGTTAGTAAAGCGTCTGGAATGTTGCACCCGAGTACCAGGGTACGAAAACTGAGACATATTTGAACACGTCTCCCGATCACATGGTTGATCATACTCTAGGTTGCACATGCATGTTTTAGCTGAAGGAAGAATACCTTAAACCTGGGTAGTTGAAACCCGTGGAATGGGTACCATGCGATATGACTTCAGAGGGTCTTCATTTGCTCACCAAACCTCTCCAATCCTATCACTGCTGCGTTTATGCCCCTGTACACATGCTTGATTCTCTTTCGGAGACATAGCAATCCATAGGTTTTAAGATACTTACTAGTCAGGTACATTCTTAGGCGTTTAATATGCGGTGTTGTGTCCATTTCGTTGAGCAAGGAGTAGCTCTTGTCTATTCCATATTTGGCTTAAGGAACTTTATCTGTGCTCATTTCAATCTCTGGTTTTATGCAGCACCCCAACTCACCTTTCCCCTTAAGCAAGCATAAGTTGGTTTTCTAAATTTGAGACCCTGTTCTGTTTTGGAATTCAGTTCCTGTGTAGCCAAGTTTACATTCCGTGTATTACTGATATCTTATGATGTTTCTTTTTCTGTGTGACTTATTTCAGTTAGAATCATCATACCTGAATCCACTCATTGTGCTGCTAAGGGCCTGATGACATAGATTTCATTGCAGAGTGATATTGCTTTGTAAGTAAATACCACAACTTCTTTATCCATTTTTCACTTTCTGCGATGTTGAACTTGTACTGTAAACGAGGTTTTTGTAAACAGAGGCGTCCCAAACTTTGGGGTGGCTGTGTCTTTTTGATTTTAATTTCCCTAATCTATAGGACCATAAGTGGAAGTGCCCTAGGCTCTGTTGCTTTGTTTTTTAGATGTTTCAGGAAACACCATACACTTCTCCCGAGTGTCTGTTGGCAATTTACATCCCGCCCATCAGCATAACAAGGCTCCCAGTTCTCCATGGCCTGTCCTGCCTTTCTGGATTTTACACTTTTTTCAGATGGCCCTTTTGACCGGGGGGAAGTGAGACTTCATTGTAGTGCAGATTTCCTTTGCAAGCTTGCTTGGTTGGCCAAAAAGGGCGTATGCGTTTTTTCCTGAATATATTCAGGAAAAAACGCATACGCCCTTTTTGGCCAAGTGCATCATTGTGGACGTTCTGCCTCTTTTCCTATGCTTTCAATGCAATTCCAGTCTACCTCCTGAAATCGGTTTCCTGCAATTCTGCCCCGCTTTCAAGTCCTCTTGGCAGCCTTACTTCAGTATATTTTTGGACGATAGCTGTCATTTATAACTCTGCAGGTTTGTGAATTACAGTGCCCCTGAGCTCCTTTCTTCAACTCGCTTTCTTGTGACCTGGCCGCAACACCGCAGGATGGCTTCAGGCCCTAATCTGGTTCCGGCACGGCACGCTGAGCCTTTGGTTAATTCCTCTTCCTGGTGGGAAATGAGAGTTAAATTTGCCCGTCCAGACACCTCCAGCTAGTCTCTCATTGGTTCTCGCTATTCCTGTTCATCTTCCGCAGAAATTGCAAACTGGGCCAAACAGGAGGTTAAAGGGACTGACTCTCCAAGTCAGGAGGGTGTTAGTAAAGCGTCTGGAATGTTGCACCCGAGTACCAGGGTACGAAAACTGAGACATATTTGAACACGTCTCCCGATCACATGGTTGATCAGACTCTAGGTTCCACATGCATGTTTTAGCTGAAGGAAGAATACCTTAAACCTGGGTAATTGAAACCCGTGGAATGGGTACCATGCAATATGACTTCAAAGGGTCTTCAGTTGCTCACCGAACCTCTCCAATCCTATCACTGCTGTGTTTATGCCCCTGTACACATGCTTGATTCTCTTTCGGAGACATAGCAATCCATAGGTTTTAAGATACTTACTAGTCAGGTACATTCTTAGGCGTTTAATATGCGGTGTTGAGTCCATTTCTTTGAGCAAGGAGTAGCTCTTGTCTATTCCATATTTGGCTTAAGGAACTTTATCTGTGCTCATTTCAATCTCTGGTTTTATGCAGCACCCCAACTCACCTTTCCCCTTAAGCAAGCATAAGTTGGTTTTCTAAATTTGAGACCCTGTTCTGTTTTGGAATTCAGTTCCTGTGTAGCCAAGTTTACATTCCGTGTATTACTGATATCTTATGATGTTTCTTTTTCTGTGTGACTTATTTCAGTTAGAATCATCATACCTGAATCCACTCATTGTGCTGCTAAGGGCCTGATGACATAGATTTCATTGCTGAGTGTAATTGCTTTGTAAGTAAATACCACAACTTCTTTATCCATTTTTCACTTTCTGCGATGTTGAACTTGTACTGTAAACGAGGTTCTTGTAAACAGAGGCGTCCCAAACTTTGGGGTGGCTGTGTCTTTTTGATTTTAATTTCCCTAATCTATAGGACCATAAGTGGAAGTGCCCTAGGCTCTGTTGCTTTGTTTTTTAGATGTTTCAGGAAACACCATACACTTCTCCCGAGTGTCTGTTGGCAATTTACATCCCGCCCATCAGCATAACAAGGCTCCCAGTTCTCCATGGCCTGTCCTGCCTTTCTGGATTTTACACTTTTTTCAGATGGCCCTTTTGACCGGGGGGAAGTGAGACTTCATTGTAGTGCAGATTTCCTTTGCAAGCTTGCTTGGTTGGCCAAAAAGGGCGTATGCGTTTTTTCCTGAATATATTCAGGAAAAAACGCATACGCCCTTTTTGGCCAAGTGCATCATTGTGGACGTTCTGCCTCTTTTCCTATGCTTTCAATGCAATTCCAGTCTACCTCCTGAAATCGGTTTCCTGCAATTCTGCCCCGCTTTCAAGTCCTCTTGGCAGCCTTACTTCAGTATATTTTTGGACGATAGCTGTCATTTATAACTCTGCAGGTTTGTGAATTACAGTGCCCCTGAGCTCCTTTCTTCAACTCGCTTTCTTGTGACCTGGCCGCAACACCGCAGGATGGCTTCAGGCCCTAATCTGGTTCCGGCACGGCACGCTGAGCCTTTGGTTAATTCCTCTTCCTGGTGGGAAATGAGAGTTAAATTTGCCCGTCCAGACACCTCCAGCTAGTCTCTCATTGGTTCTCGCTATTCCTGTTCATCTTCCGCAGAAATTGCAAACTGGGCCAAACAGGAGGTTAAAGGGACTGACTCTCCAAGTCGGGAGGGTGTTAGTAAAGCGTCTGGAATGTTGCACCCGAGTACCAGGGTACAAAAACTGAGACATATTTGAACACGTCTCCCGATCACATGGTTGATCATACTCTAGGTTCCACATGCATGTTTTAGCTGAAGGAAGAATACCTTAAACCTGGGTAGTTGAAACCCGTGGAATGGGTACCATGCAATATGACTTCAGAGGGTCTTCATTTGCTCACCAAACCTCTCCAATCCTATCACTGCTGCGTTTATGCCCCTGTACACATGCTTGATTCTCTTTCGGAGACATAGCAATCCATAGGTTTTAAGATACTTACTAGTCAGGTACATTCTTAGGCGTTTAATATGCGGTGTTGTGTCCATTTCGTTGAGCAAGGAGTAGCTCTTGTCTATTCCATATTTGGCTTAAGGAACTTTATCTGTGCTCATTTCAATCTCTGGTTTTATGCAGCACCCCAACTCACCTTTCCCCTTAAGCAAGCATAAGTTGGTTTTCTAAATTTGAGACCCTGTTCTGTTTTGGAATTCAGTTCCTGTGTAGCCAAGTTTACATTCCGTGTATTACTGATATCTTATGATGTTTCTTTTTCTGTGTGACTTATTTCAGTTAGAATCATCATACCTGAATCCACTCATTGTGCTTCTAAGGGCCTGATGACATAGATTTCATTGCAGAGTGATATTGCTTTGTAAGTAAATACCACAACTTCTTTATCCATTTTTCACTTTCTGCGATGTTGAACTTGTACTGTAAACGAGGTTCTTGTAAACAGAGGCGTCCCAAACTTTGGGGTGGCTGTGTCTTTTTGATTTTAATTTCCCTAATCTATAGGACCATAAGTGGAAGTGCCCTAGGCTCTGTTGCTTTGTTTTTTAGATGTTTCAGGAAACACCATACACTTCTCCCGAGTGTCTGTTGGCAATTTACATCCCGCCCATCAGCATAACAAGGCTCCCAGTTCTCCATGGCCTGTCCTGCCTTTCTGGATTTTACACTTTTTTCAGATGGCCCTTTTGACCGGGGGGAAGTGAGACTTCATTGTAGTGCAGATTTCCTTTGCAAGCTTGCTTGGTTGGCCAAAAAGGGCGTATGCGTTTTTTCCTGAATATATTCAGGAAAAAACGCATACGCCCTTTTTGGCCAAGTGCATCATTGTGGACGTTCTGCCTCTTTTCCTATGCTTTCAATGCAATTCCAGTCTACCTCCTGAAATCGGTTTCCTGCAATTCTGCCCCGCTTTCAAGTCCTCTTGGCAGCCTTACTTCAGTATATTTTTGGACGATAGCTGTCATTTATAACTCTGCAGGTTTGTGAATTACAGTGCCCCTGAGCTCCTTTCTTCAACTCGCTTTCTTGTGACCTGGCCGCAACACCGCAGGATGGCTTCAGGCCCTAATCTGGTTCCGGCACGGCACGCTGAGCCTTTGGTTAATTCCTCTTCCTGGTGGGAAATGAGAGTTAAATTTGCCCGTCCAGACACCTCCAGCTAGTCTCTCATTGGTTCTCGCTATTCCTGTTCATCTTCCGCAGAAATTGCAAACTGGGCCAAACAGGAGGTTAAAGGGACTGACTCTCCAAGTCAGGAGGGTGTTAGTAAAGCGTCTGGAATGTTGCACCCGAGTACCAGGGTACGAAAACTGAGACATATTTGAACACGTCTCCCGATCACATGGTTGATCAGACTCTAGGTTCCACATGCATGTTTTAGCTGAAGGAAGAATACCTTAAACCTGGGTAGTTGAAACCCGTGGAATGGGTACCATGCAATATGACTTCAGAGGGTCTTCATTTGCTCACCAAACCTCTCCAATCCTATCACTGCTGCGTTTATGCCCCTGTACACATGCTTGATTCTCTTTCGGAGACATAGCAATCCATAGGTTTTAAGATACTTACTAGTCAGGTACATTCTTAGGCGTTTAATATGCGGTGTTGTGTCCATTTCGTTGAGCAAGGAGTAGCTCTTGTCTATTCCATATTTGGCTTAAGGAACTTTATCTGTGCTCATTTCAATCTCTGGTTTTATGCAGCACCCCAACTCACCTTTCCCCTTAAGCAAGCATAAGTTGGTTTTCTAAATTGGAGACCCTGTTCTGTTTTGGAATTCAGTTCCTGTGTAGCCAAGTTTACATTCCGTGTATTACTGATATCTTATGATGTTTCTTTTTCTGTGTGACTTATTTCAGTTAGAATCATCATACCTGAATCCACTCATTGTGCTGCTAACGGCCTGATGACATAGATTTCATTGCAGAGTGATATTGTTTTGTAAGTAAATACCACAACTTCTTTATCCATTTTTCACTTTCTGCGATGTTGAACTTGTACTGTAAACGAGGTTCTTGTAAACAGAGGCGTCCCAATGTTTGGGGTGGCTGTGTCTTTTTGATTTTAATTTCCCTAAGCTATAGGACCATAAGTGGAAGTGCCCTAGGCTCTGTTGCTTTGTTTTTTAGATGTTTCAGGAAACACCATACACTTCTCCCGAGTGTCTGTTGGCAATTTACATCCCGCCCATCAGCATAACAAGGCTCCCAGTTCTCCATGGCCTGTCCTGCCTTTCTGGATTTTACACTTTTTTCAGATGGCCCTTTTGACCGGGGGGAAGTGAGACTTCATTGTAGTGCAGATTTCCTTTGCAAGCTTGCTTGGTTGGCCAAAAAGGGCGTATGCGTTTTTTCCTGAATATATTCAGGAAAAAACACATACGCCCTTTTTGGCCAAGTGCATCATTGTGGACGTTCTGCCTCTTTTCCTATGCTTTCAATGCAATTCCAGTCTACCTCCTGAAATCGGTTTCCTGCAATTCTGCCCCGCTTTCAAGTCCTCTTGGCAGCCTTACTTCAGTATATTTTTGGACGATAGCTGTCATTTATAACTCTGCAGGTTTGTGAATTACAGTGCCCCTGAGCTCCTTTCTTCAACTCGCTTTCTTTTGAGCTGGCCGCAACACCGCAGGATGGCTTCAGGCCCTAATCTGGTTCCGGCACGGCACGCTGAGCCTTTGGTTAATTCCTCTTCCTGGTGGGAAATGAGAGTTAAATTTGCCCGTCCAGACACCTCCAGCTAGTCTCTCATTGGTTCTCGCTATTCCTGTTCATCTTCCGCAGAAATTGCAAACTGGGCCAAACAGGAGGTTAAAGGGACTGACTCTCCAAGTCGGGAGGGTGTTAGTAAAGCGTCTGGAATGTTGCACCCGAGTACCAGGGTACAAAAACTGAGACATATTTGAACACGTCTCCCGATCACATGGTTGATCATACTCTAGGTTCCACATGCATGTTTTAGCTGAAGGAAGAATACCTTAAACCTGGGTAGTTGAAACCCGTGGAATGGGTACCATGCAATATGACTTCAGAGGGTCTTCATTTGCTCACCAAACCTCTCCAATCCTATCACTGCTGCGTTTATGCCCCTGTACACATGCTTGATTCTCTTTCGGAGACATAGCAATCCATAGGTTTTAAGATACTTACTAGTCAGGTACATTCTTAGGCGTTTAATATGCGGTGTTGTGTCCATTTCGTTGAGCAAGGAGTAGCTCTTGTCTATTCCATATTTGGCTTAAGGAACTTTATCTGTGCTCATTTCAATCTCTGGTTTTATGCAGCACCCCAACTCACCTTTCCCCTTAAGCAAGCATAAGTTGGTTTTCTAAATTGGAGACCCTGTTCTGTTTTGGAATTCAGTTCCTGTGTAGCCAAGTTTACATTCCGTGTATTACTGATATCTTATGATGTTTCTTTTTCTGTGTGACTTATTTCAGTTAGAATCATCATACCTGAATCCACTCATTGTGCTGCTAAGGGCCTGATGACATAGATTTCATTGCAGAGTGATATTGCTTTGTAAGTAAATACCACAACTTCTTTATCCATTTTTCACTTTCTGCGATGTTGAACTTGTACTGTAAACGAGGTTCTTGTAAACAGAGGCGTCCCAAACTTTGGGGTGGCTGTGTCTTTTTGATTTTAATTTCCCTAAGCTATAGGACCATAAGTGGAAGTGCCCTAGGCTCTGTTGCTTTGTTTTTTAGATGTTTCAGGAAACACCATACACTTCTCCCGAGTGTCTGTTGGCAATTTACATCCCGCCCATCAGCATAACAAGGCTCCCAGTTCTCCATGGCCTGTCCTGCCTTTCTGGATTTTACACTTTTTTCAGATGGCCCTTTTGACCGGGGGGAAGTGAGACTTCATTGTAGTGCAGATTTCCTTTGCAAGCTTGCTTGGTTGGCCAAAAAGGGCGTATGCGTTTTTTCCTGAATATATTCAGGAAAAAACGCATACGCCCTTTTTGGCCAAGTGCATCATTGTGGACGTTCTGCCTCTTTTCCTATGCTTTCAATGCAATTCCAGTCTACCTCCTGAAATCGGTTTCCTGCAATTCTGCCCCGCTTTCAAGTCCTCTTGGCAGCCTTACTTCAGTATATTTTTGGACGATAGCTGTCATTTATAACTCTGCAGGTTTGTGAATTACAGTGCCCCTGAGCTCCTTTCTTCAACTCGCTTTCTTTTGAGCTGGCCGCAACACCGCAGGATGGCTTCAGGCCCTAATCTGGTTCCGGCACGGCACGCTGAGCCTTTGGTTAATTCCTCTTCCTGGTGGGAAATGAGAGTTAAATTTGCCCGTCCAGACACCTCCAGCTAGTCTCTCATTGGTTCTCGCTATTCCTGTTCATCTTCCGCAGAAATTGCAAACTGGGCCAAACAGGAGGTTAAAGGGACTGACTCTCCAAGTCGGGAGGGTGTTAGTAAAGCGTCTGGAATGTTGCACCCGAGTACCAGGGTACAAAAACTGAGACATATTTGAACACGTCTCCCGATCACATGGTTGATCATACTCTAGGTTCCACATGCATGTTTTAGCTGAAGGAAGAATACCTTAAACCTGGGTAGTTGAAACCCGTGGAATGGGTACCATGCAATATGACTTCAGAGGGTCTTCATTTGCTCACCAAACCTCTCCAATCCTATCACTGCTGCGTTTATGCCCCTGTACACATGCTTGATTCTCTTTCGGAGACATAGCAATCCATAGGTTTTAAGATACTTACTAGTCAGGTACATTCTTAGGCGTTTAATATGCGGTGTTGTGTCCATTTCGTTGAGCAAGGAGTAGCTCTTGTCTATTCCATATTTGGCTTAAGGAACTTTATCTGTGCTCATTTCAATCTCTGGTTTTATGCAGCACCCCAACTCACCTTTCCCCTTAAGCAAGCATAAGTTGGTTTTCTAAATTTGAGACCCTGTTCTGTTTTGGAATTCAGTTCCTGTGTAGCCAAGTTTACATTCCGTGTATTACTGATATCTTATGATGTTTCTTTTTCTGTGTGACTTATTTCAGTTAGAATCATCATACCTGAATCCACTCATTGTGCTTCTAAGGGCCTGATGACATAGATTTCATTGCAGAGTGATATTGCTTTGTAAGTAAATACCACAACTTCTTTATCCATTTTTCACTTTCTGCGATGTTGAACTTGTACTGTAAACGAGGTTCTTGTAAACAGAGGCGTCCCAAACTTTGGGGTGGCTGTGTCTTTTTGATTTTAATTTCCCTAATCTATAGGACCATAAGTGGAAGTGCCCTAGGCTCTGTTGCTTTGTTTTTTAGATGTTTCAGGAAACACCATACACTTCTCCCGAGTGTCTGTTGGCAATTTACATCCCGCCCATCAGCATAACAAGGCTCCCAGTTCTCCATGGCCTGTCCTGCCTTTCTGGATTTTACACTTTTTTCAGATGGCCCTTTTGACCGGGGGGAAGTGAGACTTCATTGTAGTGCAGATTTCCTTTGCAAGCTTGCTTGGTTGGCCAAAAAGGGCGTATGCGTTTTTTCCTGAATATATTCAGGAAAAAACGCATACGCCCTTTTTGGCCAAGTGCATCATTGTGGACGTTCTGCCTCTTTTCCTATGCTTTCAATGCAATTCCAGTCTACCTCCTGAAATCGGTTTCCTGCAATTCTGCCCCGCTTTCAAGTCCTCTTGGCAGCCTTACTTCAGTATATTTTTGGACGATAGCTGTCATTTATAACTCTGCAGGTTTGTGAATTACAGTGCCCCTGAGCTCCTTTCTTCAACTCGCTTTCTTGTGACCTGGCCGCAACACCGCAGGATGGCTTCAGGCCCTAATCTGGTTCCGGCACGGCACGCTGAGCCTTTGGTTAATTCCTCTTCCTGGTGGGAAATGAGAGTTAAATTTGCCCGTCCAGACACCTCCAGCTAGTCTCTCATTGGTTCTCGCTATTCCTGTTCATCTTCCGCAGAAATTGCAAACTGGGCCAAACAGGAGGTTAAAGGGACTGACTCTCCAAGTCAGGAGGGTGTTAGTAAAGCGTCTGGAATGTTGCACCCGAGTACCAGGGTACGAAAACTGAGACATATTTGAACACGTCTCCCGATCACATGGTTGATCAGACTCTAGGTTCCACATGCATGTTTTAGCTGAAGGAAGAATACCTTAAACCTGGGTAGTTGAAACCCGTGGAATGGGTACCATGCAATATGACTTCAGAGGGTCTTCATTTGCTCACCAAACCTCTCCAATCCTATCACTGCTGCGTTTATGCCCCTGTACACATGCTTGATTCTCTTTCGGAGACATAGCAATCCATAGGTTTTAAGATACTTACTAGTCAGGTACATTCTTAGGCGTTTAATATGCGGTGTTGTGTCCATTTCGTTGAGCAAGGAGTAGCTCTTGTCTATTCCATATTTGGCTTAAGGAACTTTATCTGTGCTCATTTCAATCTCTGGTTTTATGCAGCACCCCAACTCACCTTTCCCCTTAAGCAAGCATAAGTTGGTTTTCTAAATTTGAGACCCTGTTCTGTTTTGGAATTCAGTTCCTGTGTAGCCAAGTTTACATTCCGTGTATTACTGATATCTTATGATGTTTCTTTTTCTGTGTGACTTATTTCAGTTAGAATCATCATACCTGAATCCACTCATTGTGCTGCTAAGGGCCTGATGACATAGATTTCATTGCAGAGTGATATTGTTTTGTAAGTAAATACCACAACTTCTTTATCCATTTTTCACTTTCTGCGATGTTGAACATGTACTGTAAACGAGGTTCGTGTAAACAGAGGCGTCCCAAACTTTGGGGTGGCTGTGTCTTTTTGATTTTAATTTCCCTAATCTATAGGACCATAAGTGGAAGTGCCCTAGGCTCTGTTGCTTTGTTTTTTAGATGTTTCAGGAAACACCATACACTTCTCCCGAGTGTCTGTTGGCAATTTACATCCCGCCCATCAGCATAACAAGGCTCCCAGTTCTCCATGGCCTGTCCTGCCTTTCTGGATTTTACACTTTTTTCAGATGGCCCTTTTGACCGGGGGGAAGTGAGACTTCATTGTAGTGCAGATTTCCTTTGCAAGCTTGCTTGGTTGGCCAAAAAGGGCGTATGCGTTTTTTCCTGAATATATTCAGGAAAAAACGCATATGCCCTTTTTGGCCAAGTGCATCATTGTGGACGTTCTGCCTCTTTTCCTATGCTTTCAATGCAATTCCAGTCTACCTCCTGAAATCGGTTTCCTGCAATTCTGCCCCGCTTTCAAGTCCTCTTGGCAGCCTTACTTCAGTATATTTTTGGACGATAGCTGTCATTTATAACTCTGCAGGTTTGTGAATTACAGTGCCCCTGAGCTCCTTTCTTCAACTCGCTTTCTTTTGAGCTGGCCGCAACACTGCAGGATGGCTTCAGGCCCTAATCTGGTTCCGGCACGGCACGCTGAGCCTTTGGTTAATTCCTCTTCCTGGTGGGAAATGAGAGTTAAATTTGCCCGTCCAGACACCTCCAGCTAGTCTCTCATTGGTTCTCGCTATTCCTGTTCATCTTCCGCAGAAATTGCAAACTGGGCCAAACAGGAGGTTAAAGGGACTGACTCTCCAAGTCAGGAGGGTGTTAGTAAAGCGTCTGGAATGTTGCACCCGAGTACCAGGGTACGAAAACTGAGACATATTTGAACACGTCTCCCGATCACATGGTTGATCAGACTCTAGGTTCCACATGCATGTTTTAGCTGAAGGAAGAATACCTTAAACCTGGGTAGTTGAAACCCGTGGAATGGGTACCATGCAATATGACTTCAAAGGGTCTTCATTTGCTCACCGAACCTCTCCAATCCTATCACTGCTGCGTTTATGCCCCTGTACACATGCTTGATTCTCTTTCGGAGACATAGCAATCCATAGGTTTTAAGATACTTACTAGTCAGGTACATTCTTAGGCATTTAATATGGGGTGTTGAGTCCATTTCGTTGAGCAAGGAGTAGCTCTTGTCTATTCCATATTTGGCTTAAGGAACTTTATCTGTGCTGATTTCAATCTCTGGTTTTATGCAGCACCCCAACTCACCTTTCCCCTTAAGCAAGCATAAGTTGGTTTTCTAAATTTGAGACCCTGTTCTGTTCTGTAATTCAGTTCCTGTGTAGCCAAGTTTACATTCCGTGTATTACTGATATCTTATGATGTTTCTTTTTCTGTGTGACTTATTTCAGTTAGAATCATCATACCTGAATCCACTCATTGTGCTGCTAAGGGCCTGATGACATAGATTTCATTGCAGAGTGATATTGTTTTGTAAGTAAATACCACAACTTCTTTATCCATTTTTCACTTTCTGCGATGTTGAACTTGTACTGTAAACGAGGTTCTTGTAAACAGAGGCGTCCCAAACTTTGGGGTGGCTGTGTCTTTTTTATTTTAATTTCCCTAAGCTATAGGACCATAAGTGGAAGTGCCCTAGGCTCTGTTGCTTTGTTTTTTAGATGTTTCAGGAAACACCATACACTTCTCCCGAGTGTCTGTTGGCAATTTACATCCCGCCCATCAGCATAACAAGGCTCCCAGTTCTCCATGGCCTGTCCTGCCTTTCTGGATTTTACACTTTTTTCAGATGGCCCTTTTGACCGGGGGGAAGTGAGACTTCATTGTAGTGCAGATTTCCTTTGCAAGCTTGCTTGGTTGGCCAAAAAGGGCGTATGCGTTTTTTCCTTAATATATTCAGGAAAAAACGCATACGCCCTTTTTGGCCAAGTGCATCATTGTGGACATTCTGCCTCTTTTCCTATGCTTTCAATGCAATTCCAGTCTACCTCCTGAAATCGGTTTCCTGCAATTCTGCCCCGCTTTCAAGTCCTCTTGGCAGCCTTACTTCAGTATATTTTTGGACGATAGCTGTCATTTATAACTCTGCAGGTTTGTGAATTACAGTGCCCCTGAGCTCCTTTCTTCAACTCGCTTTCTTTTGAGCTGGCCGCAACACCGCAGGATGGCTTCAGGCCCTAATCTGGTTCCGGCACGGCACGCTGAGCCTTTGGTTAATTCCTCTTCCTGGTGGGAAATGAGAGTTAAATTTGCCCGTCCAGACACCTCCAGCTAGTCTCTCATTGGTTCTCGCTATTCCTGTTCATCTTCCGCAGAAATTGCAAACTGGGCCAAACAGGAGGTTAAAGGGACTGACTCTCCAAGTCGGGAGGGTGTTAGTAAAGCATCTGGAATGTTGCACCCGAGTACCAGGGTACAAAAACTGAGACATATTTGAACACGTCTCCCGATCACATGGTTGATCATACTCTAGGTTCCACATGCATGTTTTAGCTGAAGGAAGAATACCTTAAACCTGGGTAGTTGAAACCCGTGGAATGGGTACCATGCAATATGACTTCAGAGGGTCTTCATTTGCTCACCAAACCTCTCCAATCCTATCACTGCTGCGTTTATGCCCCTGTACACATGCTTGATTCTCTTTCGGAGACATAGCAATCCATAGGTTTTAAGATACTTACTAGTCAGGTACATTCTTAGGCGTTTAATATGCGGTGTTGTGTCCATTTCGTTGAGCAAGGAGTAGCTCTTGTCTATTCCATATTTGGCTTAAGGAACTTTATCTGTGCTCATTTCAATCTCTGGTTTTATGCAGCACCCCAACTCACCTTTCCCCTTAAGCAAGCATAAGTTGGTTTTCTAAATTTGAGACCCTGTTCTGTTTTGGAATTCAGTTCCTGTGTAGACAAGTTTACATTCCGTGTATTACTGATATCTTATGATGTTTCTTTTTCTGTGTGACTTATTTCAGTTAGAATCATCATACCTGAATCCACTCATTGTGCTGCTAAGGGCCTGATGACATAGATTTCATTGCAGAGTGATATTGCTTTGTAAGTAAATACCACAACTTCTTTATCCATTTTTCACTTTCTGCGATGTTGAACTTGTACTGTAAACGAGGTTCTTGTAAACAGAGGCGTCCCAAACTTTGGGGTGGCTGTGTCTTTTTGATTTTAATTTCCCTAATCTATAGGACCATAAGTGGAAGTGCCCTAGGCTCTGTTGCTTTGTTTTTTAGATGTTTCAGGAAACACCATACACTTCTCCCGAGTGTCTGTTGGCAATTTACATCCCGCCCATCAGCATAACAAGGCTCCCAGTTCTCCATGGCCTGTCCTGCCTTTCTGGATTTTACACTTTTTTCAGATGGCCCTTTTGACCGGGGGGAAGTGAGACTTCATTGTAGTGCAGATTTCCTTTGCAAGCTTGCTTGGTTGGCCAAAAAGGGCGTATGCGTTTTTTCCTGAATATATTCAGGAAAAAACGCATACGCCCTTTTTGGCCAAGTGCATCATTGTGGACGTTCTGCCTCTTTTCCTATGCTTTCAATGCAATTCCAGTCTACCTCCTGAAATCGGTTTCCTGCAATTCTGCCCCGCTTTCAAGTCCTCTTGGCAGCCTTACTTCAGTATATTTTTGGACGATAGCTGTCATTTATAACTCTGCAGGTTTGTGAATTACAGTGCCCCTGAGCTCCTTTCTTCAACTCGCTTTCTTGTGACCTGGCCGCAACACCGCAGGATGGCTTCAGGCCCTAATCTGGTTCCGGCACGGCACGCTGAGCCTTTGGTTAATTCCTCTTCCTGGTGGGAAATGAGAGTTAAATTTGCCCGTCCAGACACCTCCAGCTAGTCTCTCATTGGTTCTCGCTATTCCTGTTCATCTTCCGCAGAAATTGCAAACTGGGCCAAACAGGAGGTTAAAGGGACTGACTCTCCAAGTCGGGAGGGTGTTAGTAAAGCGTCTGGAATGTTGCACCCGAGTACCAGGGTACGAAAACTGAGACATATTTGAACACGTCTCCCGATCACATGGTTGATCATACTCTAGGTTGCACATGCATGTTTTAGCTGAAGGAAGAATACCTTAAACCTGGGTAGTTGAAACCCGTGGAATGGGTACCATGCGATATGACTTCAGAGGGTCTTCATTTGCTCACCAAACCTCTCCAATCCTATCACTGCTGCGTTTATGCCCCTGTACACATGCTTGATTCTCTTTCGGAGACATAGCAATCCATAGGTTTTAAGATACTTACTAGTCAGGTACATTCTTAGGCGTTTAATATGCGGTGTTGTGTCCATTTCGTTGAGCAAGGAGTAGCTCTTGTCTATTCCATATTTGGCTTAAGGAACTTTATCTGTGCTCATTTCAATCTCTGGTTTTATGCAGCACCCCAACTCACCTTTCCCCTTAAGCAAGCATAAGTTGGTTTTCTAAATTTGAGACCCTGTTCTGTTTTGGAATTCAGTTCCTGTGTAGCCAAGTTTACATTCCGTGTATTACTGATATCTTATGATGTTTCTTTTTCTGTGTGACTTATTTCAGTTAGAATCATCATACCTGAATCCACTCATTGTGCTGCTAAGGGCCTGATGACATAGATTTCATTGCAGAGTGATATTGCTTTGTAAGTAAATACCACAACTTCTTTATCCATTTTTCACTTTCTGCGATGTTGAACTTGTACTGTAAACGAGGTTCTTGTAAACAGAGGCGTCCCAAACTTTGGGGTGGCTGTGTCTTTTTGATTTTAATTTCCCTAATCTATAGGACCATAAGTGGAAGTGCCCTAGGCTCTGTTGCTTTGTTTTTTAGATGTTTCAGGAAACACCATACACTTCTCCCGAGTGTCTGTTGGCAATTTACATCCCGCCCATCAGCATAACAAGGCTCCCAGTTCTCCATGGCCTGTCCTGCCTTTCTGGATTTTACACTTTTTTCAGATGGCCCTTTTGACCGGGGGGAAGTGAGACTTCATTGTAGTGCAGATTTCCTTTGCAAGCTTGCTTGGTTGGCCAAAAAGGGCGTATGCGTTTTTTCCTGAATATATTCAGGAAAAAACGCATACGCCCTTTTTGGCCAAGTGCATCATTGTGGACGTTCTGCCTCTTTTCCTATGCTTTCAATGCAATTCCAGTCTACCTCCTGAAATCGGTTTCCTGCAATTCTGCCCCGCTTTCAAGTCCTCTTGGCAGCCTTACTTCAGTATATTTTTGGACGATAGCTGTCATTTATAACTCTGCAGGTTTGTGAATTACAGTGCCCCTGAGCTCCTTTCTTCAACTCGCTTTCTTGTGACCTGGCCGCAACACCGCAGGATGGCTTCAGGCCCTAATCTGGTTCCGGCACGGCACGCTGAGCCTTTGGTTAATTCCTCTTCCTGGTGGGAAATGAGAGTTAAATTTGCCCGTCCAGACACCTCCAGCTAGTCTCTCATTGGTTCTCGCTATTCCTGTTCATCTTCCGCAGAAATTGCAAACTGGGCCAAACAGGAGGTTAAAGGGACTGACTCTCCAAGTCAGGAGGGTGTTAGTAAAGCGTCTGGAATGTTGCACCCGAGTACCAGGGTACGAAAACTGAGACATATTTGAACACGTCTCCCGATCACATGGTTGATCAGACTCTAGGTTCCACATGCATGTTTTAGCTGAAGGAAGAATACCTTAAACCTGGGTAATTGAAACCCGTGGAATGGGTACCATGCAATATGACTTCAAAGGGTCTTCAGTTGCTCACCGAACCTCTCCAATCCTATCACTGCTGTGTTTATGCCCCTGTACACATGCTTGATTCTCTTTCGGAGACATAGCAATCCATAGGTTTTAAGATACTTACTAGTCAGGTACATTCTTAGGCGTTTAATATGCGGTGTTGAGTCCATTTCTTTGAGCAAGGAGTAGCTCTTGTCTATTCCATATTTGGCTTAAGGAACTTTATCTGTGCTCATTTCAATCTCTGGTTTTATGCAGCACCCCAACTCACCTTTCCCCTTAAGCAAGCATAAGTTGGTTTTCTAAATTTGAGACCCTGTTCTGTTTTGGAATTCAGTTCCTGTGTAGCCAAGTTTACATTCCGTGTATTACTGATATCTTATGATGTTTCTTTTTCTGTGTGACTTATTTCAGTTAGAATCATCATACCTGAATCCACTCATTGTGCTGCTAAGGGCCTGATGACATAGATTTCATTGCTGAGTGATATTGCTTTGTAAGTAAATACCACAACTTCTTTATCCATTTTTCACTTTCTGCGATGTTGAACTTGTACTGTAAACGAGCTTCTTGTAAACAGAGGCGTCCCAAACTTTGGGGTGGCTGTGTCTTTTTGATTTTAATTTCCCTAATCTATAGGACCATAAGTGGAAGTGCCCTAGGCTCTGTTGCTTTGTTTTTTAGATGTTTCAGGAAACACCATACACTTCTCCCGAGTGTCTGTTGGCAATTTACATCCCGCCCATCAGCATAACAAGGCTCCCAGTTCTCCATGGCCTGTCCTGCCTTTCTGGATTTTACACTTTTTTCAGATGGCCCTTTTGACCGGGGGAAAGTGAGACTTCATTGTAGTGCAGATTTCCTTTGCAAGCTTGCTTGGTTGGCCAAAAAGGGCGTATGCGTTTTTTCCTGAATATATTCAGGAAAAAACGCATACGCCCTTTTTGGCCAAGTGCATCATTGTGGACGTTCTGCCTCTTTTCCTATGCTTTCAATGCAATTCCAGTCTACCTCCTGAAATCGGTTTCCTGCAATTCTGCCCCGCTTTCAAGTCCTCTTGGCAGCCTTACTTCAGTATATTTTTGGACGATAGCTGTCATTTATAACTCTGCAGGTTTGTGAATTACAGTGCCCCTGAGCTCCTTTCTTCAACTCGCTTTCTTGTGACCTGGCCGCAACACCGCAGGATGGCTTCAGGCCCTAATCTGGTTCCGGCACGGCACGCTGAGCCTTTGGTTAATTCCTCTTCCTGGTGGGAAATGAGAGTTAAATTTGCCCGTCCAGACACCTCCAGCTAGTCTCTCATTGGTTCTCGCTATTCCTGTTCATCTTCCGCAGAAATTGCAAACTGGGCCAAACAGGAGGTTAAAGGGACTGACTCTCCAAGTCAGGAGGGTGTTAGTAAAGCGTCTGGAATGTTGCACCCGAGTACCAGGGTACGAAAACTGAGACATATTTGAACACGTCTCCCGATCACATGGTTGATCAGACTCTAGGTTCCACATGCATGTTTTAGCTGAAGGAAGAATACCTTAAACCTGGGTAATTGAAACCCGTGGAATGGGTACCATGCAATATGACTTCAAAGGGTCTTCAGTTGCTCACCGAACCTCTCCAATCCTATCACTGCTGTGTTTATGCCCCTGTACACATGCTTGATTCTCTTTCGGAGACATAGCAATCCATAGGTTTTAAGATACTTACTAGTCAGGTACATTCTTAGGCGTTTAATATGCGGTGTTGAGTCCATTTCTTTGAGCAAGGAGTAGCTCTTGTCTATTCCATATTTGGCTTAAGGAACTTTATCTGTGCTCATTTCAATCTCTGGTTTTATGCAGCACCCCAACTCACCTTTCCCCTTAAGCAAGCATAAGTTGGTTTTCTAAATTTGAGACCCTGTTCTGTTTTGGAATTCAGTTCCTGTGTAGCCAAGTTTACATTCCGTGTATTACTGATATCTTATGATGTTTCTTTTTCTGTGTGACTTATTTCAGTTAGAATCATCATACCTGAATCCACTCATTGTGCTGCTAAGGGCCTGATGACATAGATTTCATTGCTGAGTGATATTGCTTTGTAAGTAAATACCACAACTTCTTTATCCATTTTTCACTTTCTGCGATGTTGAACTTGTACTGTAAACGAGCTTCTTGTAAACAGAGGCGTCCCAAACTTTGGGGTGGCTGTGTCTTTTTGATTTTAATTTCCCTAATCTATAGGACCATAAGTGGAAGTGCCCTAGGCTCTGTTGCTTTGTTTTTTAGATGTTTCAGGAAACACCATACACTTCTCCCGAGTGTCTGTTGGCAATTTACATCCCGCCCATCAGCATAACAAGGCTCCCAGTTCTCCATGGCCTGTCCTGCCTTTCTGGATTTTACACTTTTTTCAGATGGCCCTTTTGACCGGGGGGAAGTGAGACTTCATTGTAGTGCAGATTTCCTTTGCAAGCTTGCTTGGTTGGCCAAAAAGGGCGTATGCGTTTTTTCCTGAATATATTCAGGAAAAAACGCATACGCCCTTTTTGGCCAAGTGCATCATTGTGGACGTTCTGCCTCTTTTCCTATGCTTTCAATGCAATTCCAGTCTACCTCCTGAAATCGGTTTCCTGCAATTCTGCCCCGCTTTCAAGTCCTCTTGGCAGCCTTACTTCAGTATATTTTTGGACGATAGCTGTCATTTATAACTCTGCAGGTTTGTGAATTACAGTGCCCCTGAGCTCCTTTCTTCAACTCGCTTTCTTTTGAGCTGGCCGCAACACCGCAGGATGGCTTCAGGCCCTAATCTGGTTCCGGCACGGCACGCTGAGCCTTTGGTTAATTCCTCTTCCTGGTGGGAAATGAGAGTTAAATTTGCCCGTCCAGACACCTCCAGCTAGTCTCTCATTGGTTCTCGCTATTCCTGTTCATCTTCCGCAGAAATTGCAAACTGGGCCAAACAGGAGGTTAAAGGGACTGACTCTCCAAGTCGGGAGGGTGTTAGTAAAGCGTCTGGAATGTTGCACCCGAGTACCAGGGTACGAAAACTGAGACATATTTGAACACGTCTCCCGATCACATGGTTGATCATACTCTAGGTTCCACATGCATGTTTTAGCTGAAGGAAGAATACCTTAAACCTGGGTAGTTGAAACCCGTGGAATGGGTACCATGCAATATGACTTCAAAGGGTCTTCATTTGCTCACCGAACCTCTCCAATCCTATCACTGCTGCGTTTATGCCCCTGTACACATGCTTGATTCTCTTTCGGAGACATAGCAATCCATAGGTTTTAAGATACTTACTAGTCAGGTACATTCTTAGGCGTTTAATATGCGGTGTTGAGTCCATTTCGTTGAGCAAGAGGTAGCTCTTGTCTATTCCATATTTGGCTTAAGGAACTTTATCTGTGCTCATTTCAATCTCTGGTTTTATGCAGCACCCCAACTCACCTTTACCCTTAAGCAAGCATAAGTTGGTTTTCTAAATTTGAGACCCTGTTCTGTTCTGTAATTCAGTTCCTGTGTAGCCAAGTTTACATTCCGTGTATTACTGATATCTTATGATGTTTCTTTTTCTGTGTGACTTATTTCAGTTAGAATCATCATACCTGAATCCACTCATTGTGCTGCTAAGGGCCTGATGACATAGATTTCATTGCTGAGTGATATTGCTTTGTAAGTAAATACCACAACTTCTTTATCCATTTTTCACTTTCTGCGATGTTGAACTTGTACTGTAAACGAGGTTCTTGTAAACAGAGGCGTCCCAATGTTTGGGGTGGCTGTGTCTTTTTGATTTTAATTTCCCTAAGCTATAGGACCATAAGTGGAAGTGCCCTAGGCTCTGTTGCTTTGTTTTTTAGATGTTTCAGGAAACACCATACACTTCTCCCGAGTGTCTGTTGGCAATTTACATCCCGCCCATCAGCATAACAAGGCTCCCAGTTCTCCATGGCCTGTCCTGCCTTTCTGGATTTTACACTTTTTTCAGATGGCCCTTTTGACCGGGGGGAAGTGAGACTTCATTGTAGTGCAGATTTCCTTTGCAAGCTTGCTTGGTTGGCCAAAAAGGGCGTATGCGTTTTTTCCTGAATATATTCAGGAAAAAACGCATACGCCCTTTTTGGCCAAGTGCATCATTGTGGACGTTCTGCCTCTTTTCCTATGCTTTCAATGCAATTCCAGTCTACCTCCTGAAATCGGTTTCCTGCAATTCTGCCCCGCTTTCAAGTCCTCTTGGCAGCCTTACTTCAGTATATTTTTGGACGATAGCTGTCATTTATAACTCTGCAGGTTTGTGAATTACAGTGCCCCTGAGCTCCTTTCTTCAACTCGCTTTCTTTTGAGCTGGCCGCAACACCGCAGGATGGCTTCAGGCCCTAATCTGGTTCCGGCACGGCACGCTGAGCCTTTGGTTAATTCCTCTTCCTGGTGGGAAATGAGAGTTAAATTTGCCCGTCCAGACACCTTCCAGCTAGTCTCTCATTGGTTCTCGCTATTCCTGTTCATCTTCCGCAGAAATTGCAAACTGGGCCAAACAGGAGGTTAAAGGGACTGACTCTCCAAGTCGGGAGGGTGTTAGTAAAGCGTCTGGAATGTTGCACCCGAGTACCAGGGTACGAAAACTGAGACATATTTGAACACGTCTCCCGATCACATGGTTGATCATACTCTAGGTTCCACATGCATGTTTTAGCTGAAGGAAGAATACCTTAAACCTGGGTAGTTGAAACCCGTGGAATGGGTACCATGCGATATGACTTCAAAGGGTCTTCATTTGCTCACCGAACCTCTCCAATCCTATCACTGCTGCGTTTATGCCCCTGTACACATGCTTGATTCTCTTTCGGAGACATAGCAATCCATAGGTTTTAAGATACTTACTAGTCAGGTACATTCTTAGGCATTTAATATGCGGTGTTGAGTCCATTTCGTTGAGCAAGGAGTAGCTCTTGTCTATTCCATATTTGGCTTAAGGAACTTTATCTGTGCTCATTTCAATCTCTGGTTTTATGCAGCACCCCAACTCACCTTTCCCCTTAAGCAAGCATAAGTTGGTTTTCTAAATTTGAGACCCTGTTCTGTTCTGTAATTCAGTTCCTGTGTAGCCAAGTTTACATTCCGTGTATTACTGATATCTTATGATGTTTCTTTTTCTGTGTGACTTATTTCAGTTAGAATCATCATACCTGAATCCACTCATTGTGCTGCTAAGGGCCTGATGACATAGATTTCATTGCTGAGTGATATTGCTTTGTAAGTAAATACCACAACTTCTTTATCCATTTTTCACTTTCTGCGATGTTGAACTTGTACGGTAAACGAGGTTCTTGTAAACAGAGGCGTCCCAAACTTTGGGGTGGCTGTGTCTTTTTGATTTTAATTTCCCTAAGCTATAGGACCATAAGTGGAAGTGCCCTAGGCTCTGTTGCTTTGTTTTTTCGATGTTTCAGGAAACACCATACACTTCTCCCGAGTGTCTGTTGGCAATTTACATCCCGCCCATCAGCATAACAAGGCTCCCAGTTCTCCATGGCCTGTCCTGCCTTTCTGGATTTTACACTTTTTTCAGATGGCCCTTTTGACCGGGGGGAAGTGAGACTTCATTGTAGTGCAGATTTCCTTTGCAAGCTTGCTTGGTTGGCCAAAAAGGGCGTATGCGTTTTTTCCTGAATATATTCAGGAAAAAACGCATACGCCCTTTTTGGCCAAGTGCATCATGGTGGACGTTCTGCCTCTTTTCCTATGCTTTCAATGCAATTCCAGTCTGCCTCCTGAAATCGGTTTCCTGCAATTCTGCCCCGCTTTCAAGTCCTCTTGGCAGCCTTACTTCAGTATATTTTTGGACGATAGCTGTCATTTATAACTCTGCAGGTTTGTGAATTACAGTGCCCCTGAGCTCCTTTCTTCAACTCGCTTTCTTTTGAGCTGGCCGCAACACCGCAGGATGGCTTCAGGCCCTAATCTGGTTCCGGCACGGCACGCTGAGCCTTTGGTTAATTCCTCTTCCTGGTGGGAAATGAGAGTTAAATTTGCCCGTCCAGACACCTTCCAGCTAGTCTCTCATTGGTTCTCGCTATTCCTGTTCATCTTCCGCAGAAATTGCAAACTGGGCCAAACAGGAGGTTAAAGGGACTGACTCTCCAAGTCGGGAGGGTGTTAGTAAAGCGTCTGGAATGTTGCACCCGAGTACCAGGGTACGAAAACTGAGACATATTTGAACACGTCTCCCGATCACATGGTTGATCATACTCTAGGTTCCACATGCATGTTTTAGCTGAAGGAAGAATACCTTAAACCTGGGTAGTTGAAACCCGTGGAATGGGTACCATGCGATATGACTTCAAAGGGTCTTCATTTGCTCACCGAACCTCTCCAATCCTATCACTGCTGCGTTTATGCCCCTGTACACATGCTTGATTCTCTTTCGGAGACATAGCAATCCATAGGTTTTAAGATACTTACTAGTCAGGTACATTCTTAGGCATTTAATATGCGGTGTTGAGTCCATTTCGTTGAGCAAGGAGTAGCTCTTGTCTATTCCATATTTGGCTTAAGGAACTTTATCTGTGCTCATTTCAATCTCTGGTTTTATGCAGCACCCCAACTCACCTTTCCCCTTAAGCAAGCATAAGTTGGTTTTCTAAATTTGAGACCCTGTTCTGTTCTGTAATTCAGTTCTTGTGTAGCCAAGTTTACATTCCGTGTATTACTGATATCTTATGATGTTTCTTTTTCTGTGTGACTTATTTCAGTTAGAATCATCATACCTGAATCCACTCATTGTGCTGCTAAGGGCCTGATGACATAGATTTCATTGCTGAGTGATATTGCTTTGTAAGTAAATACCACAACTTCTTTATCCATTTTTCACTTTCTGCGATGTTGAACTTGTACGGTAAACGAGGTTCTTGTAAACAGAGGCGTCCCAAACTTTGGGGTGGCTGTGTCTTTTTGATTTTAATTTCCCTAAGCTATAGGACCATAAGTGGAAGTGCCCTAGGCTCTGTTGCTTTGTTTTTTAGATGTTTCAGGAAACACCATACACTTCTCCCGAGTGTCTGTTGGCAATTTACATCCCGCCCATCAGCATAACAAGGCTCCCAGTTCTCCATGGCCTGTCCTGCCTTTCTGGATTTTACACTTTTTTCAGATGGCCCTTTTGACCGGGGGGAAGTGAGACTTCATTGTAGTGCAGATTTCCTTTGCAAGCTTGCTTGGTTGGCCAAAAAGGGCGTATGCGTTTTTTCCTGAATATATTCAGGAAAAAACGCATACGCCCTTTTTGGCCAAGTGCATCATGGTGGACGTTCTGCCTCTTTTCCTATGCTTTCAATGCAATTCCAGTCTGCCTCCTGAAATCGGTTTCCTGCAATTCTGCCCCGCTTTCAAGTCCTCTTGGCAGCCTTACTTCAGTATATTTTTGGACGATAGCTGTCATTTATAACTCTGCAGGTTTGTGAATTACAGTGCCCCTGAGCTCCTTTCTTCAACTCGCTTTCTTTTGAGCTGGCCGCAACACCGCAGGATGGCTTCAGGCCCTAATCTGGTTCCGGCACGGCACGCTGAGCCTTTGGTTAATTCCTCTTCCTGGTGGGAAATGAGAGTTAAATTTGCCCGTCCAGACACCTTCCAGCTAGTCTCTCATTGGTTCTCGCTATTCCTGTTCATCTTCCGCAGAAATTGCAAACTGGGCCAAACAGGAGGTTAAAGGGACTGACTCTCCAAGTCGGGAGGGTGTTAGTAAAGCGTCTGGAATGTTGCACCCGAGTACCAGGGTACGAAAACTGAGACATATTTGAACACGTCTCCCGATCACATGGTTGATCATACTCTAGGTTCCACATGCATGTTTTAGCTGAAGGAAGAATACCTTAAACCTGGGTAGTTGAAACCCGTGGAATGGGTACCATGCGATATGACTTCAAAGGGTCTTCATTTGCTCACCGAACCTCTCCAATCCTATCACTGCTGCGTTTATGCCCCTGTACACATGCTTGATTCTCTTTCGGAGACATAGCAATCCATAGGTTTTAAGATACTTACTAGTCAGGTACATTCTTAGGCATTTAATATGCGGTGTTGAGTCCATTTCGTTGAGCAAGGAGTAGCTCTTGTCTATTCCATATTTGGCTTAAGGAACTTTATCTGTGCTCATTTCAATCTCTGGTTTTATGCAGCACCCCAACTCACCTTTACCCTTAAGCAAGCATAAGTTGGTTTTCTAAATTTGAGACCCTGTTCTGTTCTGTAATTCAGTTCCTGTGTAGCCAAGTTTACATTCCGTGTATTACTGATATCTTATGATGTTTCTTTTTCTGTGTGACTTATTTCAGTTAGAATCATCATACCTGAATCCACTCATTGTGCTGCTAAGGGCCTGATGACATAGATTTCATTGCTGAGTGATATTGCTTTGTAAGTAAATACCACAACTTCTTTATCCATTTTTCACTTTCTGCGATGTTGAACTTGTACGGTAAACGAGGTTCTTGTAAACAGAGGCGTCCCAAACTTTGGGGTGGCTGTGTCTTTTTGATTTTAATTTCCCTAAGCTATAGGACCATAAGTGGAAGTGCCCTAGGCTCTGTTGCTTTGTTTTTTCGATGTTTCAGGAAACACCATACACTTCTCCCGAGTGTCTGTTGGCAATTTACATCCCGCCCATCAGCATAACAAGGCTCCCAGTTCTCCATGGCCTGTCCTGCCTTTCTGGATTTTACACTTTTTTCAGATGGCCCTTTTGACCGGGGGGAAGTGAGACTTCATTGTAGTGCAGATTTCCTTTGCAAGCTTGCTTGGTTGGCCAAAAAGGGCGTATGCGTTTTTTCCTGAATATATTCAGGAAAAAACGCATACGCCCTTTTTGGCCAAGTGCATCATGGTGGACGTTCTGCCTCTTTTCCTATGCTTTCAATGCAATTCCAGTCTGCCTCCTGAAATCGGTTTCCTGCAATTCTGCCCCGCTTTCAAGTCCTCTTGGCAGCCTTACTTCAGTATATTTTTGGACGATAGCTGTCATTTATAACTCTGCAGGTTTGTGAATTACAGTGCCCCTGAGCTCCTTTCTTCAACTCGCTTTCTTTTGAGCTGGCCGCAACACCGCAGGATGGCTTCAGGCCCTAATCTGGTTCCGGCACGGCACGCTGAGCCTTTGGTTAATTCCTCTTCCTGGTGGGAAATGAGAGTTAAATTTGCCCGTCCAGACACCTTCCAGCTAGTCTCTCATTGGTTCTCGCTATTCCTGTTCATCTTCCGCAGAAATTGCAAACTGGGCCAAACAGGAGGTTAAAGGGACTGACTCTCCAAGTCGGGAGGGTGTTAGTAAAGCGTCTGGAATGTTGCACCCGAGTACCAGGGTACGAAAACTGAGACATATTTGAACACGTCTCCCGATCACATGGTTGATCATACTCTAGGTTCCACATGCATGTTTTAGCTGAAGGAAGAATACCTTAAACCTGGGTAGTTGAAACCCGTGGAATGGGTACCATGCGATATGACTTCAAAGGGTCTTCATTTGCTCACCGAACCTCTCCAATCCTATCACTGCTGCGTTTATGCCCCTGTACACATGCTTGATTCTCTTTCGGAGACATAGCAATCCATAGGTTTTAAGATACTTACTAGTCAGGTACATTCTTAGGCATTTAATATGCGGTGTTGAGTCCATTTCGTTGAGCAAGGAGTAGCTCTTGTCTATTCCATATTTGGCTTAAGGAACTTTATCTGTGCTCATTTCAATCTCTGGTTTTATGCAGCACCCCAACTCACCTTTCCCCTTAAGCAAGCATAAGTTGGTTTTCTAAATTTGAGACCCTGTTCTGTTCTGTAATTCAGTTCTTGTGTAGCCAAGTTTACATTCCGTGTATTACTGATATCTTATGATGTTTCTTTTTCTGTGTGACTTATTTCAGTTAGAATCATCATACCTGAATCCACTCATTGTGCTGCTAAGGGCCTGATGACATAGATTTCATTGCTGAGTGATATTGCTTTGTAAGTAAATACCACAACTTCTTTATCCATTTTTCACTTTCTGCGATGTTGAACTTGTACGGTAAACGAGGTTCTTGTAAACAGAGGCGTCCCAAACTTTGGGGTGGCTGTGTCTTTTTGATTTTAATTTCCCTAAGCTATAGGACCATAAGTGGAAGTGCCCTAGGCTCTGTTGCTTTGTTTTTTAGATGTTTCAGGAAACACCATACACTTCTCCCGAGTGTCTGTTGGCAATTTACATCCCGCCCATCAGCATAACAAGGCTCCCAGTTCTCGATGGCCTGTCCTGCCTTTCTGGATTTTACACTTTTTTCAGATGGCCCTTTTGACCGGGGGGAAGTGAGACTTCATTGTAGTGCAGATTTCCTTTGCAAGCTTGCTTGGTTGGCCAAAAAGGGCGTATGCGTTTTTTCCTGAATATATTCAGGAAAAAACGCATACGCCCTTTTTGGCCAAGTGCATCATGGTGGACGTTCTGCCTCTTTTCCTATGCTTTCAATGCAATTCCAGTCTGCCTCCTGAAATCGGTTTCCTGCAATTCTGCCCCGCTTTCAAGTCCTCTTGGCAGCCTTACTTCAGTATATTTTTGGACGATAGCTGTCATTTATAACTCTGCAGGTTTGTGAATTACAGTGCCCCTGAGCTCCTTTCTTCAACTCGCTTTCTTTTGAGCTGGCCGCAACACCGCAGGA
This sequence comes from Pseudorca crassidens, assembly GCF_039906515.1. Lineage (NCBI taxonomy): Eukaryota > Metazoa > Chordata > Mammalia > Artiodactyla > Delphinidae > Pseudorca > Pseudorca crassidens. The sequence continues at coordinate 241,509 of NW_027136336.1, read as the reverse complement.
TGGCTTCAGGCCCTAATCTGGTTCCGGCACGGCACGCTGAGCCTTTGGTTAATTCCTCTTCCTGGTGGGAAATGAGAGTTAAATTTGCCCGTCCAGACACCTTCCAGCTAGTCTCTCATTGGTTCTCGCTATTCCTGTTCATCTTCCGCAGAAATTGCAAACTGGGCCAAACAGGAGGTTAAAGGGACTGACTCTCCAAGTCGGGAGGGTGTTAGTAAAGCGTCTGGAATGTTGCACCCGAGTACCAGGGTACGAAAACTGAGACATATTTGAACACGTCTCCCGATCACATGGTTGATCATACTCTAGGTTCCACATGCATGTTTTAGCTGAAGGAAGAATACCTTAAACCTGGGTAGTTGAAACCCGTGGAATGGGTACCATGCGATATGACTTCAAAGGGTCTTCATTTGCTCACCGAACCTCTCCAATCCTATCACTGCTGCGTTTATGCCCCTGTACACATGCTTGATTCTCTTTCGGAGACATAGCAATCCATAGGTTTTAAGATACTTACTAGTCAGGTACATTCTTAGGCATTTAATATGCGGTGTTGAGTCCATTTCGTTGAGCAAGGAGTAGCTCTTGTCTATTCCATATTTGGCTTAAGGAACTTTATCTGTGCTCATTTCAATCTCTGGTTTTATGCAGCACCCCAACTCCCCTTTCCCCTTAAGCAAGCATAAGTTGGTTTTCTAAATTTGAGACCCTGTTCTGTTCTGTAATTCAGTTCCTGTGTAGCCAAGTTTACATTCCGTGTATTACTGATATCTTATGATGTTTCTTTTTCTGTGTGACTTATTTCAGTTAGAATCATCATACCTGAATCCACTCATTGTGCTGCTAAGGGCCTGATGACATAGATTTCATTGCTGAGTGATATTGCTTTGTAAGTAAATACCACAACTTCTTTATCCATTTTTCACTTTCTGCGATGTTGAACTTGTACGGTAAACGAGGTTCTTGTAAACAGAGGCGTCCCAAACTTTGGGGTGGCTGTGTCTTTTTGATTTTAATTTCCCTAAGCTATAGGACCATAAGTGGAAGTGCCCTAGGCTCTGTTGCTTTGTTTTTTAGATGTTTCAGGAAACACCATACACTTCTCCCGAGTGTCTGTTGGCAATTTACATCCCGCCCATCAGCATAACAAGGCTCCCAGTTCTCCATGGCCTGTCCTGCCTTTCTGGATTTTACACTTTTTTCAGATGGCCCTTTTGACCGGGGGGAAGTGAGACTTCATTGTAGTGCAGATTTCCTTTGCAAGCTTGCTTGGTTGGCCAAAAAGGGCGTATGCGTTTTTTCCTGAATATATTCAGGAAAAAACGCATACGCCCTTTTTGGCCAAGTGCATCATTGTGGACGTTCTGCCTCTTTTCCTATGCTTTCAATGCAATTCCAGTCTACCTCCTGAAATCGGTTTCCTGCAATTCTGCCCCGCTTTCAAGTCCTCTTGGCAGCCTTACTTCAGTATATTTTTGGACGATAGCTGTCATTTATAACTCTGCAGGTTTGTGAATTACAGTGCCCCTGAGCTCCTTTCTTCAACTCGCTTTCTTTTGAGCTGGCCGCAACACCGCAGGATGGCTTCAGGCCCTAATCTGGTTCCGGCACGGCACGCTGAGCCTTTGGTTAATTCCTCTTCCTGGTGGGAAATGAGAGTTAAATTTGCCCGTCCAGACACCTCCAGCTAGTCTCTCATTGGTTCTCGCTATTCCTGTTCATCTTCCGCAGAAATTGCAAACTGGGCCAAACAGGAGGTTAAAGGGACTGACTCTCCAAGTCGGGAGGGTGTTAGTAAAGCGTCTGGAATGTTGCACCCGAGTACCAGGGTACGAAAACTGAGACATATTTGAACACGTCTCCCGATCACATGGTTGATCATACTCTAGGTTCCACATGCATGTTTTAGCTGAAGGAAGAATACCTTAAACCTGGGTAGTTGAAACCCGTGGAATGGGTACCGTGCAATATGACTTCAGAGGGTCTTCATTTGCTCACCGAACCTCTCCAATCCTATCACTGCTGCGTTTATGCCCCTGTACACATGCTTGATTCTCTTTCGGAGACATAGCAATCCATAGGTTTTAAGATACTTACTAGTCAGGTACATTCTTAGGCGTTTAATATGCGGTGTTGAGTCCATTTCGTTGAGCAAGGAGTAGCTCTTGTCTATTCCATATTTGGCTTAAGGAACTTTATCTGTGCTCATTTCAATCTCTGGTTTTATGCAGCACCCCAACTCACCTTTCCCCTTAAGCAAGCATAAGTTGGTTTTCTAAATTTGAGACCCTGTTCTGTTCTGTAATTCAGTTCCTGTGTAGCCAAGTTTACATTCCGTGTATTACTGATATCTTATGATGTTTCTTTTTCTGTGTGACTTATTTCAGTTAGAATCATCATACCTGAATCCACTCATTGTGCTGCTAAGGGCCTGATGACATAGATTTCATTGCTGAGTGATATTGCTTTGTAAGTAAATACCACAACTTCTTTATCCATTTTTCACTTTCTGCGATGTTGAACTTGTACGGTAAACGAGGTTCTTGTAAACAGAGGCGTCCCAAACTTTGGGGTGGCTGTGTCTTTTTGATTTTAATTTCCCTAAGCTATAGGACCATAAGTGGAAGTGCCCTAGGCTCTGTTGCTTTGTTTTTTCGATGTTTCAGGAAACACCATACACTTCTCCCGAGTGTCTGTTGGCAATTTACATCCCGCCCATCAGCATAACAAGGCTCCCAGTTCTCCATGGCCTGTCCTGCCTTTCTGGATTTTACACTTTTTTCAGATGGCCCTTTTGACCGGGGGGAAGTGAGACTTCATTGTAGTGCAGATTTCCTTTGCAAGCTTGCTTGGTTGGCCAAAAAGGGCGTATGCGTTTTTTCCTGAATATATTCAGGAAAAAACGCATACGCCCTTTTTGGCCAAGTGCATCATGGTGGACGTTCTGCCTCTTTTCCTATGCTTTCAATGCAATTCCAGTCTACCTCCTGAAATCGGTTTCCTGCAATTCTGCCCCGCTTTCAAGTCCTCTTGGCAGCCTTACTTCAGTATATTTTTGGACGATAGCTGTCATTTATAACTCTGCAGGTTTGTGAATTACAGTGCCCCTGAGCTCCTTTCTTCAACTCGCTTTCTTTTGAGCTGGCCGCAACACCGCAGGATGGCTTCAGGCCCTAATCTGGTTCCGGCACGGCACGCTGAGCCTTTGGTTAATTCCTCTTCCTGGTGGGAAATGAGAGTTAAATTTGCCCGTCCAGACACCTTCCAGCTAGTCTCTCATTGGTTCTCGCTATTCCTGTTCATCTTCCGCAGAAATTGCAAACTGGGCCAAACAGGAGGTTAAAGGGACTGACTCTCCAAGTCGGGAGGGTGTTAGTAAAGCGTCTGGAATGTTGCACCCGAGTACCAGGGTACGAAAACTGAGACATATTTGAACACGTCTCCCGATCACATGGTTGATCATACTCTAGGTTCCACATGCATGTTTTAGCTGAAGGAAGAATACCTTAAACCTGGGTAGTTGAAACCCGTGGAATGGGTACCATGCGATATGACTTCAAAGGGTCTTCATTTGCTCACCGAACCTCTCCAATCCTATCACTGCTGCGTTTATGCCCCTGTACACATGCTTGATTCTCTTTCGGAGACATAGCAATCCATAGGTTTTAAGATACTTACTAGTCAGGTACATTCTTAGGCATTTAATATGCGGTGTTGAGTCCATTTCGTTGAGCAAGGAGTAGCTCTTGTCTATTCCATATTTGGCTTAAGGAACTTTATCTGTGCTCATTTCAATCTCTGGTTTTATGCAGCACCCCAACTCACCTTTCCCCTTAAGCAAGCATAAGTTGGTTTTCTAAATTTGAGACCCTGTTCTGTTCTGTAATTCAGTTCTTGTGTAGCCAAGTTTACATTCCGTGTATTACTGATATCTTATGATGTTTCTTTTTCTGTGTGACTTATTTCAGTTAGAATCATCATACCTGAATCCACTCATTGTGCTGCTAAGGGCCTGATGACATAGATTTCATTGCTGAGTGATATTGCTTTGTAAGTAAATACCACAACTTCTTTATCCATTTTTCACTTTCTGCGATGTTGAACTTGTACGGTAAACGAGGTTCTTGTAAACAGAGGCGTCCCAAACTTTGGGGTGGCTGTGTCTTTTTGATTTTAATTTCCCTAAGCTATAGGACCATAAGTGGAAGTGCCCTAGGCTCTGTTGCTTTGTTTTTTAGATGTTTCAGGAAACACCATACACTTCTCCCGAGTGTCTGTTGGCAATTTACATCCCGCCCATCAGCATAACAAGGCTCCCAGTTCTCGATGGCCTGTCCTGCCTTTCTGGATTTTACACTTTTTTCAGATGGCCCTTTTGACCGGGGGGAAGTGAGACTTCATTGTAGTGCAGATTTCCTTTGCAAGCTTGCTTGGTTGGCCAAAAAGGGCGTATGCGTTTTTTCCTGAATATATTCAGGAAAAAACGCATACGCCCTTTTTGGCCAAGTGCATCATGGTGGACGTTCTGCCTCTTTTCCTATGCTTTCAATGCAATTCCAGTCTGCCTCCTGAAATCGGTTTCCTGCAATTCTGCCCCGCTTTCAAGTCCTCTTGGCAGCCTTACTTCAGTATATTTTTGGACGATAGCTGTCATTTATAACTCTGCAGGTTTGTGAATTACAGTGCCCCTGAGCTCCTTTCTTCAACTCGCTTTCTTTTGAGCTGGCCGCAACACCGCAGGATGGCTTCAGGCCCTAATCTGGTTCCGGCACGGCACGCTGAGCCTTTGGTTAATTCCTCTTCCTGGTGGGAAATGAGAGTTAAATTTGCCCGTCCAGACACCTTCCAGCTAGTCTCTCATTGGTTCTCGCTATTCCTGTTCATCTTCCGCAGAAATTGCAAACTGGGCCAAACAGGAGGTTAAAGGGACTGACTCTCCAAGTCGGGAGGGTGTTAGTAAAGCGTCTGGAATGTTGCACCCGAGTACCAGGGTACGAAAACTGAGACATATTTGAACACGTCTCCCGATCACATGGTTGATCATACTCTAGGTTCCACATGCATGTTTTAGCTGAAGGAAGAATACCTTAAACCTGGGTAGTTGAAACCCGTGGAATGGGTACCATGCGATATGACTTCAAAGGGTCTTCATTTGCTCACCGAACCTCTCCAATCCTATCACTGCTGCGTTTATGCCCCTGTACACATGCTTGATTCTCTTTCGGAGACATAGCAATCCATAGGTTTTAAGATACTTACTAGTCAGGTACATTCTTAGGCATTTAATATGCGGTGTTGAGTCCATTTCGTTGAGCAAGGAGTAGCTCTTGTCTATTCCATATTTGGCTTAAGGAACTTTATCTGTGCTCATTTCAATCTCTGGTTTTATGCAGCACCCCAACTCACCTTTCCCCTTAAGCAAGCATAAGTTGGTTTTCTAAATTTGAGACCCTGTTCTGTTCTGTAATTCAGTTCCTGTGTAGCCAAGTTTACATTCCGTGTATTACTGATATCTTATGATGTTTCTTTTTCTGTGTGACTTATTTCAGTTAGAATCATCATACCTGAATCCACTCATTGTGCTGCTAAGGGCCTGATGACATAGATTTCATTGCTGAGTGATATTGCTTTGTAAGTAAATACCACAACTTCTTTATCCATTTTTCACTTTCTGCGATGTTGAACTTGTACTGTAAACGAGGTTCTTGTAAACAGAGGCGTCCCAAACTTTGGGGTGGCTGTGTCTTTTTGAATTTAATTTCCCTAAGCTATAGGACCATAAGTGGAAGTGCCCTAGGCTCTGTTGCTTTGTTTTTTAGATGTTTCAGGAAACACCATACACTTCTCCCGAGTGTCTGTTGGCAATTTACATCCCGCCCATCAGCATAACAAGGCTCCCAGTTCTCCATGGCCTGTCCTGACTTTCTGGATTTTACACTTTTTTCAGATGGCCCTTTTGACCGGGGGGAAGTGAGACTTCATTGTAGTGCAGATTTCCTTTGCAAGCTTGCTTGGTTGGCCAAAAAGGGCGTATGCGTTTTTTCCTGAATATATTCAGGAAAAAACGCATACGCCCTTTTTGGCCAAGTGCATCATTGTGGACGTTCTGCCTCTTTTCCTATGCTTTCAATGCAATTCCAGTCTACCTCCTGAAATCGGTTTCCTGCAATTCTGCCCCGCTTTCAAGTCCTCTTGGCAGCCTTACTTCAGTATATTTTTGGACGATAGCTGTCATTTATAAGTCTGCAGGTTTGTGAATTACAGTGCCCCTGAGCTCCTTTCTTCAACTCGCTTTCTTGTGACCTGGCCGCAACACCGCAGGATGGCTTCAGGCCCTAATCTGGTTCCGGCACGGCACGCTGAGCCTTTGGTTAATTCCTCTTCCTGGTGGGAAATGAGAGTTAAATTTGCCTGTCCAGACACCTCCAGCTAGTCTCTCATTGGTTCTCGCTATTCCTGTTCATCTTCCGCAGAAATTGCAAACTGGGCCAAACAGGAGGTTAAAGGGACTGACTCTCCAAGTCGGGAGGGTGTTAGTAAAGCGTCTGGAATGTTGCACCCGAGTACCAGGGTACGAAAACTGAGACATATTTGAACACGTTTCCCGATCACATGGTTGATCATACTCTAGGTTCCACATGCATGTTTTAGCTGAAGGAAGAATACCTTAAACCTGGGTAGTTGAAACCCGTGGAATGGGTACCATGCAATATGACTTCAAAGGGTCTTCATTTGCTCACCGAACCTCTCCAATCCTATCACTGCTGCGTTTATGCCCCTGTACACATGCTTGATTCTCTTTCGGAGACATAGCAATACATAGGTTTTAAGATACTTACTAGTCAGGTACATTCTTTGGCGTTTAATATGCGGTGTTGAGTCCATTTCGTTGAGCAAGGAGTAGCTCTTGTCTATTCCATATTTAGCTTAAGGAACTTTATCTGTGCTCATTTCAATCTCTGGTTTTATGCAGCACCCCAACTCACCTTTACCCTTAAGCAAGCATAAGTTGGTTTTCTAAATTTGAGACCCTGTTCTGTTCTGTAATTCAGTTCCTGTGTAGCCAAGTTTACATTCCGTGTATTACTGATATCTTATGATGTTTCTTTTTCTGTGTGACTTATTTCAGTTAGAATCATCATACCTGAATCCACTCATTGTGCTGCTAAGGGCCTGATGACATAGATTTCATTGCTGAGTGATATTGCTTTGTAAGTAAATACCACAACTTCTTTATCCATTTTTCACTTTCTGTGATATTGAACTTGTACGGTAAATGGGGTTCTTGTAAACAGAGGCGTCCCAAACTTTGGGGTGGCTGTGTCTTTTTGATTTTAATTTCCCTAAGCTATAGGACCATAAGTGGAAGTGCCCTAGGGTCTGTTGCTTTGTGTTTTAGATGTTTCAGGAAACACCATACACTTCTCCCGAGTGTCTGTTGGCAATTTACATCCCGCCCATCAGCATAACAAGGCTCCCAGTTCTCCATGGCCTGTCCTGCCTTTCTGGATTTTACACTTTATTCAGATGGCCCTTTTGACTGGGGGGAAGTGAGACTTCATTGTAGTGCAGATTTCCTTTGCAAGCTTGCTTGGTTGGCCAAAAAGGGCGTATGCGTTTTTTCCTGAATATATTCAGGAAAAAACGCATACGCCCTTTTTGGCCAAGTGCAACATTGTGGACGTTCTGCCTCTTTTCCTATGCTTTCAATGCAATTCCAGTCTACCTCCTGAAATCGGTTTCCTGCAATTCTGCCCCGCTTTCAAGTCCTCTTGGCAGCCTTACTTCAGTATATTTTTGGACGATAGCTGTCATTTATAACTCTGCAGGTTTGTGAATTACATTGCCCCTGAGCTCCTTTCTTCAACTCGCTTTCTTTTGAGCTGGCCGCAACACCGCAGGATGGCTTCAGGCCCTAATCTGGTTCCGGCACGGCATGCTGAGCCTTTGGTTATTTCCTCTTCCTGGTGGGAAATGAGAGTTAAATTTGCCCGTCCAGACACCTCCAGCTAGTCTCTCATTGGTTCTCCCTATTTCTGTTCATCTTCCGCAGAAATTTCAAACTGGGCCAAACAGGAGTTTAAAGGCGCTGACTCTCCAAGTGGGGAGAGTGTTAGTAAAGCGTCTGGAATGTTGCACTCGAGTACCTGGGGAGGAAAACTGAGACATATTTGAACATGTCTCCCGTTCACACGGTTGATCATACTCTGGGTTCCACATGCATGTTTTAGCTGAAGGAAGAATACCTTAAACCTGGAGAGTTGAGACCCGTGGAATGGGTACCATGCAATATGACTTCAAAGGGTCTTCATTTGCTCACTGAACCTCTCCAATCCTATCACTGCTGCGTTTATGCCCCTGTACACATGCTTGATTCTCTTTTGGAGACATAGCAATCCATAGGTTTTAAGATACTTACTACTCAGGTACATTCTTAGGCGTTTAATATGGGGTGTTGAGTCCATTTCGTTGAGCAAGGAGTAGCTCTTGTCTATTCCATATTTGGCTTAAGGAACTTTATCTGTGTTCATTTCAATCTCTGGTTTTATGCAGCACCCCAACTCACCTTTCCCCTTAAGCAAGCATAAGTTGGTTTTCTGAAGTTGAGACCCTGTTCTGTTTTGGTATTCAGTTCCTGTGTAGCCAAGTTTACATTCCGTGTATTAGTGATATCTTATGATGTTTCTTTTTCTGTGTGTCTTATTTCAGTTAGAATTATCGTACCTGAATCCACTCATTATGCTGCTACGGGCCTGATGACATAGATTTCATTACTGAGTGATACTGCATTGTACGTAAGTACCACAAGTTCTTTATCCATTTTTCACTTTCTGTGATATTGAACTTGTACTGTAAACGAGGTTCTTGTAAACAGAGGCGTCCAAAACATTGGGGTGGCTGTGTCTTTTTGATTTTAATTTCCCTAAGCTATAGGACCATAAGTGGAAGTGCCCTAGGCTCTGTTGCTTTGTTTTTTAGATGTTTCAGGAAACACCATACACATCCCGCCCATCAGCATAACAAGGCTCCCAGTTCTCCATGGCCTGTCCTGCCTTTCTGGATTTTACACTTTTTTCAGATGGCCCTTTTGACCAGGGGGAAGTGAGACTTCATTGTAGTGCAGATTTCCTTTGCAAGCTTGCTTGGTTGGCCAAAAAGGGCGTATGCCTTTTTTCCTGAATAAATTCAGGAAAAAAGGCATACGCCCTTTTTGGCCAAGTGAATCATTGTGGACGTTCTGCCTCTTTTCCTATGCTTTAAATGCAATTCCAGTCTACCTCCTGAAATCGTTTTCCTGCAATTCTGCCTTGCTTTCAATGCCTCTTCATAGCCTTACCTCAATATATTTTTTGAAAATAGTTGGCCTTTATAACTCTGCAGGTTTTTGAATTGCAGTGGCCCTTAGCTCCATTTTTCAGCTCTTATTTTTGTGATCTTGCCTCATAACCACAGGATTCCTTCAGGCCCTATTCTTCTTCTGGGGCACCTTGCTGTGCCTTTGGTTTATTCTTCTTACTGATGTGAATTTAGAGTGACATGTGCCCATTGAAACCGCTACAGCTAGTTTCTCACTGGTTCCCCCTATTCCCATTCATCCTCCGCACTAACTGCAGACTGTGCGATACCAGAACTTAAAGGCATTGACTCTCCATGTGGGGATATTTTTGGTAAAGCGGCTGGAATGTCGATCCGGAGCCCCAGGAGAGGAAAAATGAGGTGCGTTTTAGAAACCTTTCCCGATCATATGGTATACCAGTCGCTGGGTTTCCCAAGCATGGTTTAGCTGTAGGAAGATTCCCTTCAACCTGGAGTGTTGGGACCCTTGGAATGAGTAGCATGAAGTATTGCATTAAACTTTTGGCAGTTGCTCACCAAAGCTCATCAATCCTCTCAGCCCCAAGTGTCCAGCCTTATGTCTTATCCAGCTGTGGGTTTATATGTGGTCAATCCAGGTTGCATCACAGCCCCTGAGCGAATTTTGTAAGAATTTTTCTCTCTTTCATTGTTTCTGCGTTTTGTTTTTAAAATTTATTTCTATAATGGGGTTTAGCTCATTTTCACTGCTGTGTTTGTGCCACTCTGCACACACTTGATTCCCTTATGGAGATATATCAATACATGGGTTTTAAGATTCTTATTACTCAGATATATTTCTCTGCGGTGTATAGGGTGTGTTGAGGCCAGTTCATTGAGCAAGGTGTAGATCTTGTCTAATATCTATTTGGTTTATTGAACGGTATCTGTGCTAATTTCAAACTCTGGTTTTATGCATCACCCCACCTCTCCTTTCCCCTTAAGCTGAAATAAGTGTGTTTTCTAAATGTGAGACACTGTTCTGTTCTGTAATTCATTTCTTGTGCAGCCATATTTACCCTCCCTCTATAAGTGATATCTTATGATATGTTTCTTTTTCTGTTTGACTTATTTCAAGTAGTATTATCGGACCTAAATCCACTCTTTATCCTTCTACTAGCCTTATTACATTGATTTCATGGTGAAGAGATATTCCATTGTACATAAGTACCACATCTTCTTTATCCATTGTTCTCTTTCCTGGGATATTTAAGGTATACTGAAGTTGAGGTTCTTGTAAACAGAGTAGCCCTAAACTGTGGTGTGCTTGTGTCTTGTTAATTTTTAGATTTCCCTAGATATACTCCCATGATTGGAAGTGTCCTATGCTCTGTAGCTCTGTTTTTTAGATGATTTAGGAACCACCATACACTTCTCCAGAGTGGCTCTCGGCAGTTCACACACTGCCCATCAGCGTATAAAGGCTCCCTGTTCTCCATGGCCTGTCCTGCATTTCTGGTTTTTACAATTTTTTAGGATGGCCCTTTTGACCAGTGGGAAATGAGACTTCTTTGTTGTGCACATTTGCATTGCTTGCTTGCTTCGTTGCCCATAAAGTGCGTATGCGTTTTTTCCTGGATATAATCAGGAAAAAACGCATACGCCCTTTTGGGCCAACTGCATCATTGTCGAAATTCTGCCGCTTTTCATGTGCTTTAAAGACGAGTCCAATCTATCTCTTGAAATCTGTTTCTTGCAATTCTGTCTTGCATTCAGATCCTCTTCTTTGCCTTACCTCAACATATTTTTGGACGTTAGTTTTCATTTATAACTCTGCAGGTTTGTGAATTGCAGTGACCCTGAGCTCCATTTTTTAAGTTGCTCTTTTGTGAGCTGGCCTCAAACCCGCAGGATTGCTTCAGGCCCTATTTTGGCTCGGGCGAGGCGGGCTGAGCCTTTTTTCAATTCTTATTCTTAATGGGAAATTAGAGTGATATGTGCCCGTCCAAACCCCTACAACTATTCTCTCATTGGTTCCCCGTTCATCCTCCTCACAATTTGCAAAATGTGTGAAACAGAAGTTGAAATGTGCTGATTCTCCAAGTGGGGAGATTCTAAGTAACGTGGCTGGAATGGTGAACAGGAGCACCAGGAGAGGATAAATGAGCTGCATTTTAGACACATCTCCCGATCACATGGTGTACAGTCCTCTGGGTTTTCCATGCATGTTTTAGCTGTAGGAAGATCCCTTGAACCTGCATATTTGGGACCCATTGAATGGGTACCAGGTAGTATTACTTTAAAGGGTGTGCATTTCCTCACCCAACCTCACATTTCTCTTAGCGCAAACAGTTTCCAGCCTTATGTCTCATCCTGCTGTGGGTCTAGATGTGTTCAATCCATGTTGCATCACCGGCCCTGAGGAAAAGTTGTAAGAGGTTTTCTCTGTCTCTCTGTCGTTTATTTTTTTCAATTTATTACTATATTGGTTACAGCTGATTTTCAAAGCTCTGTTTCTTGCTGCTGTACATCCACTTGATTCACGTACAGAGAGACATCAGTAAATTCTTTTTCAGATTCTTACCAGTCGTATATATTCTTTTCCGGTGACTTGAGTGTGCTGAGTGCAGTTCTTTTAGCTACCGTGTAGGCCTTGTTGATTATCAGTTTGGTATTTGGAATGGTATCTTTGCTAATTTCAACCTCCTGGGTGATGCCTCACCCCTCCCCACCTTTCCCGTTTAGCAGCCTTATGCGTGTTTTCTACATATTTGACTATGTTTTTGTTTTGTAATTTATTTCATGTGTAGCCATTTTGGATTCCACCTTTAAGTGATATCTTATGATATGTGTCTTTTTCTTTTTGAATTCTGTCACTTAGAAAGATCATACGTAACTCCTCCGGAGTTGTTACAACTGGCCATATTTCATTGATTTCCAGGCTGAATAATATTCCACTCTACCTAAGTACCACATCTCTACCCATTTTTTCCCTCCAGAGACATTTAAGTTATATCCTAGTTGAGGATCTTTTAAACAGAGAGGGGGTAAACATTGGGGTGCCTGTGTCCTCTCGATTTTTGTTTTTCTCAAGATATACGCCCATGAGTGCAAGTGCCCTATGCTCTGTAGCTCATTTTTTAGATGCTTTAGTAAACACAATACACTTCTCCAGAATGGCCGTTGGCAATATACATTTCCACTATAAGTCTCACAGGGCTCCCTCTTCTCCTTGCCCTGTCCTGCATTTCTGTTGTTTACGCTTTATGAGGATGGCTCTTCTGACTGATGCGAAGTGATATCTTTTGTAGTATTGACTTCCAGTGCCCACCTGTTTGGTTGGCTAAAAAAGTGTATGCCCTTTTCTTGAATATATACAGAAAAAAACGCATACACCCTTTTTGGCCAACTGCAATGTTGGCAATGTTCAGCTCCTTTTCTTGTGCTTAATGGCGAGTCCTTTCTACCTCCTCAAATCCCTTTCCTGCCATTCTCCCTTGCTTACAAGTCCTTTTCTCTGACTTTCCTCAAGACATTTTTCAGTGATGGATATTTTCAACTCTGCAGTTTTGTGAATTTTACTGCCCCTGAGTTCCATTGTTCAACTTGTGTTTATGGGAACTGGCCACAAAGCAGCGGGATTTCCTCAAGCCCTATACTGTTTCCATGGGCAACCCTAGCCTTTGGTCAATTCGTCTTCCTGATTGGAAATTAGAGTGACATGTGCCTGTCTGAACACCTAGGACTTGTCTCTCATTGTTCCTCATCCTTCCGCTTCATCCTCTGGACAAATTCCAAACTGTACGCAACAGGATGTTGACAGTGCTGACATCTCCAAGTGGGGAGACTGTTAGTAAAGACGCTGGAGGGGTGAACCCGAGCACCAGGAGATGAGGAGAGGAGATGCCTTTTCCAAACTCTTCCCGATCAGACGGTATACCATCCTCTGGGTGTGACAGACATGTTTTAGCAGTAGGAAGAGTCCCATTCATGTAAGGAGAACACCAGGGCTTTTTCAAAATCAGTGTCTCCCCGAAACCCAAACTGGGGAATTTTTTAAGCTACGGCTACACATATGTTCATTAAGGGCCTTGGGAAGTAGGCAGAGTCCAAACTTTAGATGATTGAAGTCTTCAGGGTCAGAAGCACTCACCACCAGCTTCCCTTAGGTTACACTTTAACTGTCATTGATAGATGATGTCAATAAAAATATCTATTCTTTTTCAGATTATTTCCCCTTATAGGTTATTGCAAAATGTTGAGTGTAGTTCCCTGTGCTATACAGTAGTTCCTTGTTGATGATCTATTTTATACATAGCAGTGTGTATGTGTTAATCCCAAACTGTTAATTTATCCCTCCTCCCACCTTTCCCCTTTGGTAATAATAAATTATAAGATTTTATACTTCTCAGAAATGGGGGAGCTGAAAGAGAGGTATCATTTTCAATGGAAAAGCATTTAAAACAAGATTGAAGCTTTAACCAAGATTATTAGATGTACATCCTTGGAAAGAAATCACTTCGTTTCTCTAATATTGACCTGACAAATAAGACAAACCTTTTCACTGAACTTGCTTATAATAAAGTGATGGAAATATCAAATGGAAGTGTTAGAAACATCTTATTTTACCCGAGCCTTATACACTGTTCTATGTTAACTACAGTTTGGCTCACACATCTGTTCATTGAGGTTACAATAGTCTCAATTTCTGTTACTGATCCTCCAGAGTGGACCCCAACAAGTGTCCCCCTGCCCAGTGTCATTGGGGCCAACAGATCGAGACTGAGTTTGGTTCACAAGCAAAGGAAACTTTATATTTTGATCAGAGAATGGAGAGGTGAGAGCATGCACTACCCCGTGGGCTGTGGGCTGGGCTGCTGTGTAGAGATCCTGTCAGAGTCAGTGGGAAGGAGGGGGCGGAGCTCTCGAGGGCCAGGTTGGCTGCAGCTCAGGCTCTATATCGCGGAGTCTGCACTGGGCCCCAGGAGCTGAGGTGTCGACCCAGCCATTCTGCACTAGGAAATCTGGTCTGAAGTGCCGGGTGTGGAACCTCTGCATGCGGGACCCTAGGAGCACGTGAAATTAGACAAAGCACAAAGGATAAAAAAGGTTAGACTTGACTTTATTGCCCAGATTCTATTTTTATCTCCCAGGGATTTTTAATGGGCTTTGCTGGGGACAAACCCCTCCTCTGCCTTTTGTCCCGTTCCTCATTCTTGGAGTGCTGAGGGTGCAGACACTTCTTCTGTAACTGCTGAGTGCTGAGTTGGGAGCCCTAATACCTGGGGGCGAGGGTCAGAGCTTCTCCCCAGCAGCCTCCAGGTGACGTTGATTGTCCCCAGGCCCCCTGCCTCCCTGCTCGTCCACCTGAGCACCAGCATTGGAAGTGTTATAGATTCTAATGACCTTTAAGGGTCCAGGAAAGAGATGTGCAGAGACGCTGTGGGGGCCGGTTTCACCCCGCCCCACATTTGTTCGGCCACCTTAGGCTGACCGTTTCTGCCAGCCTAGATGCTCTGACCAGTAGTCTGCGCTTTCTTCAATTAGGCCCCTGAATTAACGTACAAACAGCACCAGGTGTCAGAGCCCTGCCCGCTCAACTCCCAGACAGTCCAGGGTCAGTGGTGATCAAGGACCATGATGACCACTGAGTCAACAGCCTTTTGAAGTAAACAGGAGTCCAGCCGGTCTTATTGGCCACCATCATCACGGTGTCTGTAGGCTTTTCTATGGTGACAGTGTGATATACGGTTCCCCCGCCAAGATTATTAGCTCCCCTCTGGGTGCAGTAAGTCCTGCAAGCAGTAGTCTACTCTTTTGGGACACACTCTTATTGTTTTATGAGAGAAACTCCAGGTCAAGTGATGTTCACACGAGTCGTCATGGTGCCCTGTTGCCCCCGGTTATCTCTCTGGATGTTGGAGTTGGAGGGCCTCCTCACTCGAGGTCGGTGTGCCCACGGAGCGAACCCTGCAACTTCAGGGCATCGTTGGTGGTTAGGATCACCACGTGGGGTCCTTTTCCCTTAGGAAGGAGGTGGCCTTTTGGGCTGCTGATTTCCAGGTTTTTAGATACCGCCAGTATCTTGGCCAGATGCGGCAGTGGGCCAAGCCCCTTGGTGACCGTAGTTTATCCTACCTGGATGGCATTCTTGCATTGTTCCATTTCAAGTGGTCCCAGTTTTTGCACTAATTCTCCAATGGCGATTCACCTTTCACCGGGAATGTAAAGGTCAAAGGGTTTAGCTAAATTAGGGAGTTCCAGGGCAAGGGTCTGAATTGACTGCTCTTTCCATTCTTGAAAGGCCACTTCTGGATTCTATTCAAAAGGATCATCATCTTTTCCTTTCAGTGTTTCATATAGAGGCCCAGCTAGTAGACTGTAGTTAGGGATCCAGAAGCAGCAAACCCTGGCCTCCCCAGGAACCCCTAAGCTGTCTTCTAGTTTTAGAAAGGGGTAAGGCTGCAAATGGTTTCTTCCCTTTCCTGGGATGGGCTTCTCCGACCTTCTGTGAGAATGAAGCCCAGGCAGGTCACCGCAGTCTGTGATATTTGAGCTTTTTCTTGGACAACTTCTATCCTTTATTGGCTTGGTAGTTCAGAGGCCTCCTTAGTAGGGCTGGCGATCAGAATGTCATCTGCGTACTGAAGGAGGGTTTCCTTTTCCAGAGGTAGAACTTTTAGGTCTTTAGCTAAGCTTTCCCCAAAGATGGTGTGGGAATTTTTGCACCCTTGGGGCAAGACGGCCCGGAAGTATTGTTTTAGTTGTATGTTGAGTCCTGCCACTCACAAGCCAAAATTTCTTGTGACTCTGGGACTAATGGAATACAAAAGAAGGCATCATTGAAGACTAATACAGAATACCATGTCCTGGTGGTTGGTAGAATGACCAGCAGGGTGTAGGAATTAGGAGCAACTGGAGGTATATCCTCGGTGGCTTCACTGACTGTCCTGACATCCTTTACCAGGTCCCCAGCAGCCCATGGGGCTCTCGTGGTCAGACCAATCCCAGAATATGGAGCTCACCTGGGCAGGTACCCCACCCCCACCCCAGCCCACGGGGCTCTCGTGGTCAGGCCCTTCCCAGGATACAGAGCTACCCTTGCAGGTACCATGGCAGGGCTGGGCACACAGGAACCGTGCACATAGCCCTCATTGCAGAGCACCCCCAGCTCACCTGTCGCTCAGAGCTGGCACAGAGCACCTCAGAGCAGGACTTGAACTAACAAACAGCAGCTGCGACAGGTCTGTGACCCTGGGCGTCACTCTGTGCGGCCTCCCTCCACCTGGTCTTCCAGAGACTTCCACTGCACCCGGGGCACCAGGCCTCTGACTCCAACCACCACCCACCCCTCCTCTCCCTGACTCCTGGGTTCCTCTCATAAGGAGAGGGTTTTCTTGAAGTTGTCTCCCACTCATGGGCCAGATAAAATGATTAGAAAACAAGCCAAAGCTGCAGCCCCTTGTCTATCCTGACTCTCAGGAGCCCACACCTGTTCCTTGGACCTGGCCGGTTCAGCAAGTTCCATTTTCTGCAACTGTGAGCCCCTGAGGGGTGATGATTGGCTGACCTGGGCAGCCTTACCGTGCGGGCCAGCCCTCCCCAGGTGTGCCTGGGTTGAGATCAATATAAATACCACTCCAGGCAGCAAGAGCCCCTGCAGCCGTGCCTGACGCCATTTTCTCTGCCCTGTCAGCAGTCTCGGGGCTGGGCTGGTGGGAGGGAGTGAGAGGCCACGGCTTTGTGGGTGGCCCAGTGTGAGTGGGGCTCTGCTGGACTTTCTGCAGCAGTTGCCAGGCTGCCACCTGCTAAAGAAGAGGATGTGTCACCCATACCTGCTGCTGGAATTTCTCCCTGGGCAGAGGTGAGGAAGGAAAAAAGCAGTGGGGGCAGGGACAGGACGGGTATCTCAGTCAGGGAAATGGAAATCTTCCAGAAGAGCACCCAGGGCCAGGACCATCCTGGCTGGCCTGCAGGCACCAAGTCGGCCGGCATGCTGTCACTCGTGTGGCTCTATGGCCCTTCCTCTAGGCTTTCAAGTCCTTGTATATATTCAGGTGTTTTACCTGGGACGGGTGGGAATAGTTCAGCAGCAACTGGCCTGGGGCTCAGCTCACGTTTACTCACAGATGCCTCGGCACGGTGCCCCAGCTTTGCAATGAGGACGCTTGTTGCGTGGGGGCTGCTGGCTGAATGGGAGACGATTCCCCACCACTGGCCAACTTCAGAATTGTTTACAACTGGAGCAAGTGCCCTGATACGGTTTTCCTCTGTGGAACTGGTGGGTTCTGTGTTTTTTTTCTCTTTTTCGTTTTTGGTTCAAGGTAGATTTTATTCCTCTTTTTTGTATTTACAGATATAAGCATGGAAATAATTTATTCATATAAATACATGTATGTGAAGGGAATAATTGTTTTTTCTGTTTTATTTTTTAAATTTTATTTCTTTTTAATTTTGAATTTTATTTTATATTTTTATACAGCAGGTTCTTATTGGTTATCTATTTTATACATATAAATGTATACATGCCAATCCCAGTCTCTCAACTCCTCCCACCACCACCCCCCCAACAGCTTTCCCCCCTTGTTGTCCATACATTTGTTGTCTACATCTGTTGCTCTATTTATGCCTTGCAAAATGGTTAATCTGTACAGTTTTTCTAGGTTCCACATATATGCATGAATATACAAGATTTGTTTTTCTCTTTCTGACTTACTTCACTCTGTATGACAGTCTCTAGATCCATCGACGTCTCTACAAATGACCCAATTTCATTCCTTTTCATGGCTTAGTAATATTCCATTTTATATATGTACCACAGCTTTATGCATTCGTCTGTCTGTGGGCATTTAGGTTGCTTCCATTACCTCGATATTGTAAATAGTGATGCAATGAACATTGCGGTGAATGTCTCGTTTTGATTTATGGTTTTGTCTGGGTATATGTCCAGTACTGGGATTGCTGTATCATATGGTAATTCTATTGTTAGTTTCTTAAGAAACTCCATATTGTTCTCCATAGTGACTGTATCAATTTATATTCCCAAAAATAGTGGAAGAGGGTTCCTTTTCTCCACACCCTTTCCAGCATTTTTGTTTGTAGATTTTCTCATGATGCCCATTCTATCAGGTGTGAGGTGATACCTCATTGTTGAGTCCATTTTGTTGAGCAAGGGGTAGGTCTTGTCTATTACATATTTGGCTTATTGAATGGTATCTGTGCTAATTTCAAACTCTGGTTTTATGCAGCACCCCAACTCACTTTCCCCCTTAAGGAAGCATAAGTTGGTTTTCTAAACTTGAGACCCTGTTCTGTCTTGTAATTCAGTTCATGTGTAGCCAAGTTCACATTCCGTGTATTAGTGATATCTTATGATGTTTCTTTTTCTGTGTGACATATTTCAGTTAGAATCATCATACCTGAATCCACTCATTATGCTGCTACGGGCCTGATGACATAGATTTCATGGCTGAGTGATTTTGCATTGTACATAAGTACCACAACTTCTTTATCCATTTTTCACTTTCTGCGATACTGAACTTGTACCGTAAACGAGGTTCTTGTAAACAGAGCTGTCCCAAACTGTGGGGAGGCTGTGTCTTTTTGATTTTAATTTCCCTAAGCTATAGGACCATAAGTGGAAGTGCCCTAGGCTCTGTTGCTTTGTTTTTTAGATGTTTCAGGAAACACCATACACTTCTCCCGAGTGGCTGTGGCAATTTACATCCCGCCCATCAGCATAACAAGGCTCCCAGTTCTCCATGGCCTGTCCTGCCTTTCTGGATTTTACACTTTTCTCAGATGGCCCTTTTGACCGGGGGGAAGTGAGACTTCATTGTAGTGCAGATTTCCTTTGCAAGCTTGCTTGGTTGGCCAAAAAGTGCGTATGCGTTTTTTCCTGATTCAGGAAAAAACGCATACGCCCTTTTTGGCCAAGTGCATCATTGTGGACGTTCTCCCTCTTTTCCTATGCTTTCAATGCAATTCCAGTCTACCTCCTGAAATCGGTTTCCTGCAATTCTTCCCCGCTTTCAAGTCCTCTTGGCAACCTTACTTCAGTATATTTTTGGATGATAGCTGTCATTTATAAGTCTGCAGGTTTGTGAATTACAGTGCCCCTGAGCTCCTTTCTTCTACTCGCTTTCTTGTGAGCTGGCCGCAACACCGCAGGATTGCTTCAGGCCCTAATCTGGTTCCGGCACGACATGCTGAGCCTTTGGTTAATTCCTCTTCCTGGTGGGAAATGAGAGTTAAATTTGCCCGTCCAGACACCTCCAGCTAGTCTCTCATTGGTTCTCCCTATTCCTGTTCATCTTCCGCAGAAATTGCAAACTGGGCCAAAGAGGAGGTTAAAGGGACTGACTCTCCAAGTCGGGAGAGTGTTAGTAAAGCGTCTGGAATGTTGCACCCGAGTACCAGGGGACGAAATCTGAGACATATTTGAACACTTCTCCCGATCACACGGTGGATAATCCTCTGGGTTCCACATGCATGTTTTAGCTGAAGGAAGAATCCCTGAAACCTGGAGAGTTGAGACCCGTGGAATGGGTACCATGCAATATGACTTCAAAGGGTCTTCGTTTGCTCACCGAACCTCTCCAATCCTATCATTGCTGCATTTATGCCCCTGGACACACGCTTGATTCTCTTTTGGAGATATAGCAATCCATAGGTTTTAAGATACTTACCAGTCAGGTACATTCTTAGGCGTTTAATATGGGGTGTTGAGTCCATTTCGTTGAGCAAGGAGTAGCTCTTGTCTATTATATATTTGGCTTAAGGAACTTTATCTGTGCTCATTTCAATGTCTGGTTTTATGCAGCACCCCAACTCACCTTTCCCCTTAAGCAAGCATAAGTTGGTTTTCTAAATTTGAGACCCTGTTCTGTTTTGTAATTCAGTTCCTGTGTAGCCAAGTTTACACTCCGTGTATTAGTGATATCTTATGATGTTTCTTTTTCTGTGTGACTTATTTCAGTTAGAATCATCATACCTGAATCCACTCATTATGCTGCTACGGGCCTGATGACATAGATTTCATTGCTGAGTGATATTGCATTGTACGTAAGTACCACAACTTCTTTATCCATTTTTCACTGTCTACGATGTTGTACTTGTACTGTAAACGAGGTTCTTGTAAACAGAGGCGTCCCAAACTTTGGGGTGGCTGTGTCTTTTTGATTTTAATTTCCCTAAGCTATAGGACCATAAGTGGAAGTGCCCTAGGGTCTGTTGCTTTGTGTTTTAGATGTTTCAGGAAACACCATACACTTCTCCCGAGTGTCTGTTGGCAATTTACATCCCGCCCATCAGCATAACAAGGCTCCCAGTTCTCCATGGCCTGTCCTGCCTTTCTGGATTTTACACTTTATTCAGATGGCCCTTTTGACCGGGGGGAAGTGAGACTTCATTGTAGTGCAGATTTCCTTTGCAAGTTTGCTTGGTTGGCCAAAAAGGGCGTATGCGTTTTTTCCTGAATATATTCAGGAAAAAACGCATACGCCCTTTTTGGCCAAGTGCATCATTGTGGACGTTCTGCCTCTTTTCCTATGCTTTCAATGCAATTCCAGTCTACCTCCTGAAATCGGTTTCCTGCAATTCTGCCCCGCTTTCAAGTCCTCTTGGCAGCCTTACTTCAGTATATTTTTGGACGATAGCTGTCATTTATAACTCTGCAGGTTTGTGAATTACAGTGCCCCTGAGCTCCTTTCTTCAACTCGCTTTCTTATGACCTGGCCGCAACACCGCAGGATGGCTTCAGGCCCTAATCTGGTTCCGGCACGGCACGCTGAGCCTTTGGTTAATTCCTCTTCCTGGTGGGAAATGAGAGTTAAATTTGCCCGTCCAGACACCTCCAGCTATTCTCTCATTGGTTCTCGCTATTCCTGTTCATCTTCCGCAGAAATTGCAAACTGGGCCAAACAGGAGGTTAAAGGGACTGACTCTCCAAGTCGGGAGGGTGTTAGTAAAGCATCTGGAATGTTGCACCCGAGTACCAGGGTATGGAAAGTGAGACATATTTGAACACGTCTCCCGATCACATGGTTGATCATACTCTAGGTTCCACATGCATGTTTTAGCTGAAGGAAGAATACCTTAAACCTGGGTAGTTGAAACCCGTGGAATGGGTACGATGCAATATGACTTCAAAGGGTCTTCATTTGCTCACCGAACCTCTCCAATCCTATCACTGCTGCGTTTATGCCCCTGTACACATGCTTGATTCTCTTTCGGAGACATAGCAATCCATAGGTTTTAAGATACTTACTAGTCAGGTACATTCTTAGGCGTTTAATATGGGATGTTGAGTCCATTTCGTTGAGCAAGGAGTAGCTCTTGTCTATTACATATTTGGCTTAAGGAACTTTATCTGTGCTCATTTCAATCTCTGGTTTTATGCAGCACCCCAACTCACCTTTCCCCTTAAGCAAGCATAAGTTGGTTTTCTAAATTTGAGACCCTGTTCTGTTTTGTAATTCAGTTCCTGTGTAGCCAAGTTTACATTCCGTGCATTAGTGATATCTTATGATGTTTCTTTTTCTGTGTGACTTATTTCAGTTAGAATCATCATACCTGAATCCACTCATTGTGCTGCTAAGGGCCTGATGACATAGATTTCATTGCTGAGTGATATTGCTTTGTAAGTAAATACCACAACTTCTTTATCCATTTTTCACTTTCTGTGATATTGAACTTGTACGGTAAACGAGGTTCTTGTAAACAGAGGCGTCCCAAACTTTGGGGTGGCTGTGTCTTTTTGATTTTAATTTCCCTAAGCTATAGGACCATAAGTGGAAGTGCCCTAGGGTCTGTTGCTTTGTGTTTTAGATGTTTCAGGAAACACCATACACTTCTTCCGAGTGTCTGTTGGCAATTTACATCCCGCCCATCAGCATAACAAGGCTCCCAGTTCTCCATGGCCTGTCCTGCCTTTCTGGATTTTACACTTTATTCAGATGGCCCTTTTGACCGGGGGGAAGTGAGACTTCATTGTAGTGCAGATTTCCTTTGCAAGCTTGCTTGGTTGGCCAAAAAGGGCGTATGCGTTTTATCCTGAATATATTCAGGAAAAAACGCATACGCCCTTTTTGGCCAAGTGCATCATTGTGGACGTTCTGCCTCTTTTCCTATGCTTTCAATGCAATTCCAGTCTACCTCCTGAAATCGGTTTCCTGCAATTCTGCCCCGCTTTCAAGTCCTCTTGGCAGCCTTACTTCAGTATATTTTTGGACGATAGCTGTCATTTATAACTCTGCAGGTTTGTGAATTACAGTGCCCCTGAGCTCCTTTCTTCAACTCGCTTTCTTGTGACCTGGCCGCAACACCACAGGATGGCTTCAGGAATTAATCTGGTTCCGGCACGGCACGCTGAGCCTTTGGTTAATTCCTCTTCCTGGTGGGAAATGAGAGTTAAATTTGCCCGTCCAGACACCTCCAGCTAGTCTCTCATTGGTTCTCGCTATTCCTGTTCATCTTCCGCAGAAATTGCAAACTGGGCCAAACAGGAGGTTAAAGGGACTGACTCTCCAAGTAGGGAGAGTGTTAGTAAGCGTCTGGAATGTTGGACCCGAGTAGCAGGGTACGAAAACTGAGACATATTTGAACACGTCTCCCGTTCACACGGTTGATCATACTCTGGGTTCCACATGCATGTTTTAGCTGAAGGAAGAATACCTTAAACCTGGAGAGTTGAGATCCGTGTAATGGGTACCATGCAATATGACTTCAAAGGGTCTTCATTTGCTCACCGAACCTCTCCAATCCTATCACTGCTGCGTTTATGCCCCTGTACACACGCTTGATTCTCTTTTGGAGACATAGCAATCCATAGGTTTTAAGATACTTACTAGTCAGGTACATTCTTAGGCGTTTAATATGCGGTGTTGAGTCCATTTCGTTGAGCAAGGAGTAGCTCTTGTCTATTCCATATTTGGCTTAAGGAACTTTATCTGTGCTCATTTCAATCTCTGGTTTTATGCAGCACCCCAACTCACCTTTCCCATTAAGCAAGCATAAGTTGGTTTTCTAAATTTGAGACCCTGTTCTGTTTTGGAATTCAGTTCCTGTGTAGCCAAGTTTACATTCCGTGTATTACTGATATCTTATGATGTTTCTTTTTCGGTGTGACTTATTTCAGTTAGAATCATCGTACCTGAATCCACTCATTATGCTGCTATGGGCCTGATGACGTAGATTGCATTGCTGAGTGATATTGCTTTGTAAGTAAATACCACAACTTCTTTATCCATTTTTCACTGTCTGCGATGTTGTACTTGTACTGTAAACGAGGTTCTTGTAAACAGAGGCGTCCCAAACTTTGGGGTGGCTGTGTCTTTTTGATTTTAATTTCCCTAAGCTATAGGACCATAAGTGGAAGTGCCCTAGGCTCTGTTGCTTTGTGTTTTAGATGTTTCAAGAAACACCATACACTTCTCGCGAGTGTCTGTTGGCAATTTACATCCCGCCCATCAGCATAACAAGGCTCCCAGTTCTCCATGGCCTGTCCTGCCTTTCTGGATTTTACACTTTTTTCAGATGGCCCTTTTGACCGGGGGGAAGTGAGACTTCATTGTAGTGCAGATTTCCTTTGCAAGCTTGCTTGGTTGACCAAAAAGGGCGTATGCGTTTTTTCCTGAATATATTCAGGAAAAAACGCATACGCCCTTTTTGGCCAAGTGCATCATTGTGGACGTTCTGCCTCTTTTCCTATGCTTTCAATGCAATTCCAGTCTACCTCCTGAAATCGGTTTCCTGCAATTCTGCCCCGCTTTCAAGTCCTCTTGGCAGCCTTACTTCAGTATATTTTTGGACGATAGCTGTCATTTATAACTCTGCAGGTTTGTGAATTACAGTGCCCCTGAGCTCCTTTCTTCAACTCGCTTTCTTTTGAGCTGGCCGCAACACCGCAGGATGGCTTCAGGCCCTAATCTGGTTCCGGCACGGCACGCTGAGCCTTTGGTTATTTCCTCTTCCTGGTGGGAAATGAGAGTTAAATTTGCCCGTCCAGACACCTCCAGCTAGTCTCTCATTGGTTCTCCCTATTCCTGTTCATCTTCCACAGAAATTGCAAACTGGGCCAAACAGGAGGTTAAAGGTGCTGACTCTCCAAGGGGGGAGAGTGTTAGTGAAGCGTCTGGAATGTTGCACCCGAGTACCAGGAGAGGAAACCTGAGACATATTTGAACATGTCTCCCGTTCACAAGGTTGATCATACTGTGGGTTCCACATGCATGTTTTAGCTGAAGGAAGAATACCTTAAACCTGGAGAGTTGAGACCCGTGGAAGGGGTACCATGCAATATGACTTCAAAGTGTCTTCATTTGCTCACCAAACCTCTCCAATCCTATCACTGCTGCGTTTATACCCCTGTACACACGCTTGATTCTCTTTTGGAGACATAGCAATACCTAGGATTTAAGGTACTTACTAGTCAGGTACATTCTTAGGCGTTTAATATGGGGTGTTGAGTCCGTTTCGTTGAGCAAGGAGTAGCTCTTGTCTATTCCATATTTGGCTTAAGGAACTTTATCTGTGCTCATTTCAATCTCTGGTTTTATGCAGCACCCCAACTCACCTTTACCCTTAAGCAAGCATAAGTTTGTTTTCTAAATTTGAGACCCTGTTCTGTTTTGGAATTCAGTTCCTGTGTAGCCAAGTTTACATTCCGTGTATTAGTGATATCTTATGATGTTTCTTTTTCTGTGTGACTTATTTCAGTTAGAATCATCATACCTGAATCCACTCATTGTGCTGCTAAGGGCCTGATGACATAGATTTCATTGCTGAGTGATATTGCTTTGTAAGTAAATACCACAACTTCTTTATCCATTTTTCACTTTCTGCGATGTTGAACTTGTACTGTAAACGAGGTTCTTGTAAACAGAGGCGTCCCAAACTTTGGGGTGGCTGTGTCTTTTTGATTTTAATTTCCCTAAGCTATAGGACCATAAGTGGAAGTGCCCTAGGCTCTGTTGCTTTGTTTTTTAGATGTTTCAGGAAACACCATACACTTCTCCCGAGTGTCTGTTGGCAATTTACATCCCGCCCATCAGCATAACAAGGCTCCCAGTTCTCCATGG
This sequence comes from Pseudorca crassidens, assembly GCF_039906515.1. Classification (NCBI taxonomy): domain Eukaryota; kingdom Metazoa; phylum Chordata; class Mammalia; order Artiodactyla; family Delphinidae; genus Pseudorca; species Pseudorca crassidens. The sequence continues at coordinate 216,136 of NW_027136336.1, read as the reverse complement.
CCTGTCCTGCCTTTCTGGATTTTACACGTTTTTCAGATGGCCCCTTTGACCGGGGGGAAGTGAGACTTCATTGTAGTGCAGATTTCATTTGCAAGTTTGCTTGGTTGGCCAAAAAGGGCGTATGCGTTTTTTCCTGAATGTATTCAGGAATAAACGCATACGCCCTTTTTGGCGAAGTGCATCATTGTGGACGTTCTGCCTCTTTTCCTATGCTTTCAATGCAATTCCAGTCTACCTCCTGAAATCAGTTTCCTGCAATTCTGCCCCGCTTTCAAGTCCTCTTGGCAGCCTTACTTCAGTATATTTTTGGACGATAGCTGTCATTTATAACTCTGCAGGTTTGTGAATTACAGTGCCCCTGAGCTCCTTTCTTCAACTCGCTTTCTTTTGAGCTGGCCGCAACACCGCAGGATGGCTTCAGGCCCTAATCTGGTTTCGGCACTGCACGCTGAGCCTTTGGTTATTTCCTATTCCTGGTGGGAAATGAGAGTTAAATTTGCCCGTCCAGACATCTCCAGCTAGTCTCTGATTGGTTCTCGCTATTCCTGTTCATCTTCCGCAGAAATTGCAAACTGGGCCAAACAGGAGGTTAAAAGCGCTGACTCTCCAAGTGGGGAGAGTGTTAGTAAAGCGTCTGGAATGTTGCAGCCGAGTACCAGGGTACGAAAACTGAGACATATTTGAACACGTTTCCCGATCACATGGTTGATCATACTCTGGGTTCCACATGCATGTTTTAGCTGAAGGAGGAATACCTTAAACCTGGGTAGTTGAAACCCGTGGAATGGGTACCATGCAATATGACTTCAAAGGGTCTTCATTTGCTCACCTAACCTCTCCAATCCTATCACTGCTGCGTTTATGCCCCTGTACACATGCTTGATTCTCTTTCGGAGACATAGCAATCCCTAGGTTTTAAGATACTTACTAGTCAGGTACATTCTTAGGCGTTTAATATGCGGTGTTGAGTTCATTTCGTTGAGCAAGGAGTAGCTCTTGTCTATTCCATATTTGGCTTAAGGAACTTTATCTGTGCTCATTTCAATCTCTGGTTTTATGCAGCACCCCAACTCACCTTTACCCTTAAGCAAGCATAAGTTGGTTTTCTAAATTTGAGACCCTGTTCTGTTCTGTAATTCAGTTCCTGTGTAGCCAAGTTTACATTCCGTGTATTAGTGATATCTTATGATGGTTCTTTTTCTGTGTGACTTCTTTCAGTTAGAATCATCGTACCTGAATCCACTCATTATGCTGCTAAGGGCCTGATGACATAGATTTCATTGCTGAGTGATATTGCTTTGTAAGTAAATACCACAACTTCTTTATCCATTTTTCACTTTCTGCGATGTTGAACTTGTACTGTAAACGAGGTTCTTGTAAACAGAGGCGTCCCAAACTTTGGGGTGGCTGTGTCTTTTTGATTTTAATTTCCCTAAGCTATAGGACCATAAGTGGAAGTGCCCTAGGCTCTGTTGCTTTGTTTTTTAGATGTTTCAGGAAACACCATACACTTCTCCCGAGTGTCTGTTGGCAATTTACATCCCGCCCATCAGCATAACAAGGCTCCCAGTTCTCCATGGCCTGTCCTGCCTTTCTGGATTTTACACTTTTTTCAGATGGCCCTTTTGACCGGGGGGAAGTGAGACTTCATTGTAGTGCAGATTTCCTTTGCAAGCTTGCTTGGTTGGCCAAAAAGGGCGTATGCGTTTTTTCCTGAATATATTCAGGAAAAAACGCATACGCCCTTTTTGGCCAAGTGCATCATTGTGGACGTTCTGCCTCTTTTCCTATGCTTTCAATGCAATTCCAGTCTACCTCCTGAAATCGGTTTCCTGCAATTCTGCCCCGCTTTCAAGTCCTCTTGGCAGCCTTACTTCAGTATATTTTTGGACGATACTGTCATTTATAACTCTGCAGGTTTGTGAATTACAGTGCCCCTGAGCTCCTTTCTTCAACTCGCTTTCTTTTGAGCTGGCCGCAACACCGCAGGATGGCTTCAGGCCCTAATCTGGTTCCGGCACGGCACGCTGAGCCTTTGGTTAATTCCTCTTCCTCGTGGGAAATGAGAGTTAAATTTGCCCGTCCAGACACCTCCAGCTAGTCTCTCATTGGTTCTCGCTATTCCTGTTCATCTTCCACAGAAATTGCAAACTGGGCCAAACAGGAGGTTAAAGGGACTGACTCTCCAAGACGGGAGGGTGTTAGTAAAGCGTCTGGAATGTTGCACCCGAGTACCAGGGTACGAAATCTGAGACATATTTGAACACGTCTCCCGATCACATAGTTGATCATACTCTAGGTTCCACATGCATGTTTTAGCTGAAGGAAGAATACCTTAAACCTGGGTAGTTGAAACCCGTGGAATGGGTACCATGCAATATGACTTCAGAGGGTCTTCATTTGCTCAACAAACCTCTCCAATCCTATCACTGCTGCGTTTATGCCCCTGTACACATGCTTGATTCTCTTTCGGAGACATAGCAATCCATAGGTTTTAAGATACTTACTAGTCAGGTACATTCTTAGGCGTTTAATATGCGGTGTTGTGTCCATTTCGTTGAGCAAGGAGTAGCTCTTGTCTATTCCATATTTGGCTTAAGGAACTTTATCTGTGCTCATTTCAATCTCTGGTTTTATGCAGCACCCCAACTCACCTTTCCCCTTAAGCAAGCATAAGTTGGTTTTCTAAATTTGAGACCCTGTTCTGTTCTGTAATTCAGTTCCTGTGTAGCCAAGTTTACATTCCGTGTATTACTGATATCTTATGATGTTTCTTTTTCTGTGTGACTTATTTCAGTTAGAATCATCATACCTGAATCCACTCATTGTGCTGCTAAGGGCCTGATGACATAGATTTCATTGCAGAGTGATATTGCTTTGTAAGTAAATACCACAACTTCTTTATCCATTTTTCACTTTCTGCGATGTTGAACTTGTACTGTAAACGAGGTTCTTGTAAACAGAGGCGTCCCAAACTTTGGGGTGGCTATGTCTTTTTGATTTTAATTTCCCTAATCTATAGGACCATAAGTTGAAGTGCCCTAGGCTCTGTTGCTTTGTTTTTTAGATGTTTCAGGAAACACCATACACTTCTCCCGAGTGTCTGTTGGCAATTTACATCCCGCCCATCAGCATAACAAGGCTCCCAGTTCTCCATGGCCTGTCCTGCCTTTCTGGATTTTACACTTTTTTCAGATGGCCCTTTTGACCGGGGGGAAGTGAGACTTCATTGTAGTGCAGATTTCCTTTGCAAGCTTGCTTGGTTGGCCAAAAAGGGCATATGAGTTTTTTCCTGAATATATTCAGGAAAAAACGCATACACCCTTTTTGGCCAAGTGCATCATTGTGGACGTTCTGCCTCTTTTCCTATGCTTTCAATGCAATTCCAGTCTACCTCCTGAAATCGGTTTCCTGCAATTCTGCCCCGCTTTCAAGTCCTCTTGGCAGCCTTACTTCAGTATATTTTTGGACGATAGCTGTCATTTATAACTCTGCAGGTTTGTGAATTACAGTGCCCCTGAGCTCCTTTCTTCAACTCGCTTTCTTTTGAGCTGGCCGCAACACCGCAGGATGGCTTCAGGCCCTAATCTGGTTCCGGCACGGCACGCTGAGCCTTTGGTTAATTCCTCTTCCTGGTGGGAAATGAGAGTTAAATTTGCCCGTCCAGACACCTCCAGCTAGTCTCTCATTGGTTCTCGCTATTCCTGTTCATCTTCCGCAGAAATTGCAAACTGGGCCAAACAGGAGGTTAAAGGGACTGACTCTCCAAGTCGGGAGGGTGTTAGTAAAGCGTCTGGAATGTTGCACCCGAGTACCAGGGTACGAAAACTGAGACATATTTGAACACGTCTCCCGATCACATGGTTGATCAGACTCTAGGTTCCACATGCATGTTTTACCTGAAGGAAGAATACCTCAAACCTGGGTAGTTGAAACCCGTGGAATGGGTACCATGCAATATGACTTCAAAGGGTCTTCATTTGCTCACCGAACCTCTCCAATCCTATCACTGCTGTGTTTATGCCCCTGTACACATGTTTGATTCTCTTTCGGAGACATAGCAATCCATAGGTTTTAAGATACTTACTAGTCAGGTACATTCTTAGGCGTTTAATATGCGGTGTTGAGTCCATTTCTTTGAGCAAGGAGTAGCTCTTGTCTATTCCATATTTGGCTTAAGGAACTTTATCTGTGCTCATTTCAATCTCTGGTTTTATGCAGCACCCCAACTCACCTTTACCCTTAAGCAAGCATAAGTTGGTTTTCTAAATTTGAGACCCTGTTCTGTTCTGTAATTCAGTTCCTGTGTAGCCAAGTTTACATTCCGTGTATTACTGATATCTTATGATGTTTCTTTTTCTGTGTGACTTATTTCAGTTAGAATCATCATACCTGAATCCACTCATTGTGCTGCTAAGGGCCTGATGACATAGATTTCATTGCTGAGTGATATTGCTTTGTAAGTAAATACCACAACTTCTTTATCCATTTTTCACTTTCTGTGATATTGAACTTGTACGGTAAACGAGGTTCTTGTAAACAGAGGTGTCCCAATGTTTGGGGTGGCTGTGTCTTTTTGATTTTAATTTCCCTAAGCTATAGGACCATAAGTGGAAGTGCCCTAGGCTCTGTTGCTTTGTTTTTTAGATGTTTCAGGAAACACCATACACTTCTCCCGAGTGTCTGTTGGCAATTTACATCCCGCCCATCAGCATAACAAGGCTCCCAGTTCTCCATGGCCTGTCCTGCCTTTCTGGATTTTACACTTTTTTCAGATGGCCCTTTTGACCGGGGGGAAGTGAGACTTCATTGTAGTGCAGATTTCCTTTGCAAGCTTGCTTGGTTGGCCAAAAAGGGCATATGAGTTTTTTCCTGAATATATTCAGGAAAAAACGCATACACCCTTTTTGGCCAAGTGCATCATTGTGGACGTTCTGCCTCTTTTCCTATGCTTTCAATGCAATTCCAGTCTACCTCCTGAAATCGGTTTCCTGCAATTCTGCCCCGCTTTCAAGTCCTCTTGGCAGCCTTACTTCAGTATATTTTTGGACGATAGCTGTCATTTATAACTCTGCAGGTTTGTGAATTACAGTGCCCCTGAGCTCCTTTCTTCAACTCGCTTTCTTTTGAGCTGGCCGCAACACCGCAGGATGGCTTCAGGCCCTAATCTGGTTCCGGCACGGCACGCTGAGCCTTTGGTTAATTCCTCTTCCTGGTGGGAAATGAGAGTTAAATTTGCCCGTCCAGACACCTCCAGCTAGTCTCTCATTGGTTCTCACTATTCCTGTTCATCTTCCGCAGAAATTGCAAACTGGGCCAAACAGGAGGTTAAAGGGACTGACTCTCCAAGTCGGGAGGGTGTTAGTAAAGCGTCTGGAATGTTGCACCCGAGTACCAGGGTACGAAAACTGAGACATATTTGAACACGTCTCCCGATCACATGGTTGATCAGACTCTAGGTTCCACATGCATGTTTTACCTGAAGGAAGAATACCTCAAACCTGGGTAGTTGAAACCCGTGGAATGGGTACCATGCAATATGACTTCAAAGGGTCTTCATTTGCTCACCGAACCTCTCCAATCCTATCACTGCTGTGTTTATGCCCCTGTACACATGCTTGATTCTCTTTCGGAGACATAGCAATCCATAGGTTTTAAGATACTTACTAGTCAGGTACATTCTTAGGCGTTTAATATGCGGTGTTGAGTCCATTTCGTTGAGCAAGGAGTAGCTCTTGTCTATTCCATATTTGGCTTAAGGAACTTTATCTGTGCTCATTTCAATCTCTGGTTTTATGCAGCACCCCAACTCACCTTTCCCATTAAGCAAGCATAAGTTGGTTTTCTAAATTTGAGACCCTGTTCTGTTTTGGAATTCAGTTCCTGTGTAGCCAAGTTTACATTCCGTGTATTACTGATATCTTATGATGTTTCTTTTTCGGTGTGACTTATTTCAGTTAGAATCATCGTACCTGAATCCACTCATTATGCTGCTATGGGCCTGATGACGTAGATTGCATTGCTGAGTGATATTGCTTTGTAAGTAAATACCACAACTTCTTTATCCATTTTTCACTGTCTGCGATGTTGTACTTGTACTGTAAACGAGGTTCTTGTAAACAGAGGCGTCCCAAACTTTGGGGTGGCTGTGTCTTTTTGATTTTAATTTCCCTAAGCTATAGGACCATAAGTGGAAGTGCCCTAGGCTCTGTTGCTTTGTGTTTTAGATGTTTCAAGAAACACCATACACTTCTCGCGAGTGTCTGTTGGCAATTTACATCCCGCCCATCAGCATAACAAGGCTCCCAGTTCTCCATGGCCTGTCCTGCCTTTCTGGATTTTACACTTTTTTCAGATGGCCCTTTTGACCGGGGGGAAGTGAGACTTCATTGTAGTGCAGATTTCCTTTGCAAGCTTGCTTGGTTGACCAAAAAGGGCGTATGCGTTTTTTCCTGAATATATTCAGGAAAAAACGCATACGCCCTTTTTGGCCAAGTGCATCATTGTGGACGTTCTGCCTCTTTTCCTATGCTTTCAATGCAATTCCAGTCTACCTCCTGAAATCGGTTTCCTGCAATTCTGCCCCGCTTTCAAGTCCTCTTGGCAGCCTTACTTCAGTATATTTTTGGACGATAGCTGTCATTTATAACTCTGCAGGTTTGTGAATTACAGTGCCCCTGAGCTCCTTTCTTCAACTCGCTTTCTTTTGAGCTGGCCGCAACACCGCAGGATGGCTTCAGGCCCTAATCTGGTTCCGGCACGGCACGCTGAGCCTTTGGTTATTTCCTCTTCCTGGTGGGAAATGAGAGTTAAATTTGCCCGTCCAGACACCTCCAGCTAGTCTCTCATTGGTTCTCCCTATTCCTGTTCATCTTCCACAGAAATTGCAAACTGGGCCAAACAGGAGGTTAAAGGTGCTGACTCTCCAAGGGGGGAGAGTGTTAGTGAAGCGTCTGGAATGTTGCACCCGAGTACCAGGAGAGGAAACCTGAGACATATTTGAACATGTCTCCCGTTCACAAGGTTGATCATACTGTGGGTTCCACATGCATGTTTTAGCTGAAGGAAGAATACCTTAAACCTGGAGAGTTGAGACCCGTGGAAGGGGTACCATGCAATATGACTTCAAAGTGTCTTCATTTGCTCACCGAACCTCTCCAATCCTATCACTGCTGCGTTTATACCCCTGTACACACGCTTGATTCTCTTTTGGAGACATAGCAATACCTAGGATTTAAGGTACTTACTAGTCAGGTACATTCTTAGGCGTTTAATATGGGGTGTTGAGTCCGTTTCGTTGAGCAAGGAGTAGCTCTTGTCTATTCCATATTTGGCTTAAGGAACTTTATCTGTGCTCATTTCAATCTCTGGTTTTATGCAGCACCCCAACTCACCTTTACCCTTAAGCAAGCATAAGTTTGTTTTCTAAATTTGAGACCCTGTTCTGTTTTGGAATTCAGTTCCTGTGTAGCCAAGTTTACATTCCGTGTATTAGTGATATCTTATGATGTTTCTTTTTCTGTGTGACTTATTTCAGTTAGAATCATCATACCTGAATCCACTCATTGTGCTGCTAAGGGCCTGATGACATAGATTTCATTGCTGAGTGATATTGCTTTGTAAGTAAATACCACAACTTCTTTATCCATTTTTCACTTTCTGCGATGTTGAACTTGTACTGTAAACGAGGTTCTTGTAAACAGAGGCGTCCCAAACTTTGGGGTGGCTGTGTCTTTTTGATTTTAATTTCCCTAAGCTATAGGACCATAAGTGGAAGTGCCCTAGGCTCTGTTGCTTTGTTTTTTAGATGTTTCAGGAAACACCATACACTTCTCCCGAGTGTCTGTTGGCAATTTACATCCCGCCCATCAGCATAACAAGGCTCCCAGTTCTCCATGGCCTGTCCTGCCTTTCTGGATTTTACACGTTTTTCAGATGGCCCCTTTGACCGGGGGGAAGTGAGACTTCATTGTAGTGCAGATTTCATTTGCAAGTTTGCTTGGTTGGCCAAAAAGGGCGTATGCGTTTTTTCCTGAATGTATTCAGGAATAAACGCATACGCCCTTTTTGGCGAAGTGCATCATTGTGGACGTTCTGCCTCTTTTCCTATGCTTTCAATGCAATTCCAGTCTACCTCCTGAAATCAGTTTCCTGCAATTCTGCCCCGCTTTCAAGTCCTCTTGGCAGCCTTACTTCAGTATATTTTTGGACGATAGCTGTCATTTATAACTCTGCAGGTTTGTGAATTACAGTGCCCCTGAGCTCCTTTCTTCAACTCGCTTTCTTTTGAGCTGGCCGCAACACCGCAGGATGGCTTCAGGCCCTAATCTGGTTTCGGCACTGCACGCTGAGCCTTTGGTTATTTCCTATTCCTCGTGGGAAATGAGAGTTAAATTTGCCCGTCCAGACATCTCCAGCTAGTCTCTGATTGGTTCTCGCTATTCCTGTTCATCTTCCGCAGAAATTGCAAACTGGGCCAAACAGGAGGTTAAAAGCGCTGACTCTCCAAGTGGGGAGAGTGTTAGTAAAGCGTCTGGAATGTTGCAGCCGAGTACCAGGGTACGAAAACTGAGACATATTTGAACACGTTTCCCGATCACATGGTTGATCATACTCTGGGTTCCACATGCATGTTTTAGCTGAAGGAGGAATACCTTAAACCTGGGTAGTTGAAACCCGTGGAATGGGTACCATGCAATATGACTTCAAAGGGTCTTCATTTGCTCACCTAACCTCTCCAATCCTATCACTGCTGCGTTTATGCCCCTGTACACATGCTTGATTCTCTTTCGGAGACATAGCAATCCCTAGGTTTTAAGATACTTACTAGTCAGGTACATTCTTAGGCGTTTAATATGCGGTGTTGAGTTCATTTCGTTGAGCAAGGAGTAGCTCTTGTCTATTCCATATTTGGCTTAAGGAACTTTATCTGTGCTCATTTCAATCTCTGGTTTTATGCAGCACCCCAACTCACCTTTACCCTTAAGCAAGCATAAGTTGGTTTTCTAAATTTGAGACCCTGTTCTGTTCTGTAATTCAGTTCCTGTGTAGCCAAGTTTACATTCCGTGTATTAGTGATATCTTATGATGGTTCTTTTTCTGTGTGACTTCTTTCAGTTAGAATCATCGTACCTGAATCCACTCATTATGCTGCTAAGGGCCTGATGACATAGATTTCATTGCTGAGTGATATTGCTTTGTAAGTAAATACCACAACTTCTTTATCCATTTTTCACTTTCTGCGATGTTGAACTTGTACTGTAAACGAGGTTCTTGTAAACAGAGGCGTCCCAAACTTTGGGGTGGCTGTGTCTTTTTGATTTTAATTTCCCTAAGCTATAGGACCATAAGTGGAAGTGCCCTAGGCTCTGTTGCTTTGTTTTTTAGATGTTTCAGGAAACACCATACACTTCTCCCGAGTGTCTGTTGGCAATTTACATCCCGCCCATCAGCATAACAAGGCTCCCAGTTCTCCATGGCCTGTCCTGCCTTTCTGGATTTTACACTTTTTTCAGATGGCCCTTTTGACCGGGGGGAAGTGAGACTTCATTGTAGTGCAGATTTCCTTTGCAAGCTTGCTTGGTTGGCCAAAAAGGGCGTATGCGTTTTTTCCTGAATATATTCAGGAAAAAACGCATACGCCCTTTTTGGCGAAGTGCATCATTGTGGACGTTCTGCCTCTTTTCCTATGCTTTCAATGCAATTCCAGTCTACCTCCTGAAATCGGTTTCCTGCAATTCTGCCCCGCTTTCAAGTCCTCTTGGCAGCCTTACTTCAGTATATTTTTGGACGATACTGTCATTTATAACTCTGCAGGTTTGTGAATTACAGTGCCCCTGAGCTCCTTTCTTCAACTCGCTTTCTTTTGAGCTGGCCGCAACACCGCAGGATGGCTTCAGGCCCTAATCTGGTTCCGGCACGGCACGCTGAGCCTTTGGTTAATTCCTCTTCCTCGTGGGAAATGAGAGTTAAATTTGCCCGTCCAGACACCTCCAGCTAGTCTCTCATTGGTTCTCGCTATTCCTGTTCATCTTCCACAGAAATTGCAAACTGGGCCAAACAGGAGGTTAAAGGGACTGACTCTCCAAGACGGGAGGGTGTTAGTAAAGCGTCTGGAATGTTGCACCCGAGTACCAGGGTACGAAATCTGAGACATATTTGAACACGTCTCCCGATCACATAGTTGATCATACTCTAGGTTCCACATGCATGTTTTAGCTGAAGGAAGAATACCTTAAACCTGGGTAGTTGAAACCCGTGGAATGGGTACCATGCAATATGACTTCAGAGGGTCTTCATTTGCTCACCAAACCTCTCCAATCCTATCACTGCTGCGTTTATGCCCCTGTACACATGCTTGATTCTCTTTCGGAGACATAGCAATCCATAGGTTTTAAGATACTTACTAGTCAGGTACATTCTTAGGCGTTTAATATGCGGTGTTGTGTCCATTTCGTTGAGCAAGGAGTAGCTCTTGTCTATTCCATATTTGGCTTAAGGAACTTTATCTGTGCTCATTTCAATCTCTGGTTTTATGCAGCACCCCAACTCACCTTTCCCCTTAAGCAAGCATAAGTTGGTTTTCTAAATTTGAGACCCTGTTCTGTTCTGTAATTCAGTTCCTGTGTAGCCAAGTTTACATTCCGTGTATTACTGATATCTTATGATGTTTCTTTTTCTGTGTGACTTATTTCAGTTAGAATCATCATACCTGAATCCACTCATTGTGCTGCTAAGGGCCTGATGACATAGATTTCATTGCAGAGTGATATTGCTTTGTAAGTAAATACCACAACTTCTTTATCCATTTTTCACTTTCTGCGATGTTGAACTTGTACTGTAAACGAGGTTCTTGTAAACAGAGGCGTCCCAAACTTTGGGGTGGCTATGTCTTTTTGATTTTAATTTCCCTAATCTATAGGACCATAAGTTGAAGTGCCCTAGGCTCTGTTGCTTTGTTTTTTAGATGTTTCAGGAAACACCATACACTTCTCCCGAGTGTCTGTTGGCAATTTACATCCCGCCCATCAGCATAACAAGGCTCCCAGTTCTCCATGGCCTGTCCTGCCTTTCTGGATTTTACACTTTTTTCAGATGGCCCTTTTGACCGGGGGGAAGTGAGACTTCATTGTAGTGCAGATTTCCTTTGCAAGCTTGCTTGGGTGGCCAAAAAGGGCATATGAGTTTTTTCCTGAATATATTCAGGAAAAAACGCATACACCCTTTTTGGCCAAGTGCATCATTGTGGACGTTCTGCCTCTTTTCCTATGCTTTCAATGCAATTCCAGTCTACCTCCTGAAATCGGTTTCCTGCAATTCTGCCCCGCTTTCAAGTCCTCTTGGCAGCCTTACTTCAGTATATTTTTGGACGATAGCTGTCATTTATAACTCTGCAGGTTTGTGAATTACAGTGCCCCTGAGCTCCTTTCTTCAACTCGCTTTCTTTTGAGCTGGCCGCAACACCGCAGGATGGCTTCAGGCCCTAATCTGGTTCCGGCACGGCACGCTGAGCCTTTGGTTAATTCCTCTTCCTGGTGGGAAATGAGAGTTAAATTTGCCCGTCCAGACACCTCCAGCTAGTCTCTCATTGGTTCTCACTATTCCTGTTCATCTTCCGCAGAAATTGCAAACTGGGCCAAACAGGAGGTTAAAGGGACTGACTCTCCAAGTCGGGAGGGTGTTAGTAAAGCGTCTGGAATGTTGCACCCGAGTACCAGGGTACGAAAACTGAGACATATTTGAACACGTCTCCCGATCACATGGTTGATCAGACTCTAGGTTCCACATGCATGTTTTACCTGAAGGAAGAATACCTCAAACCTGGGTAGTTGAAACCCGTGGAATGGGTACCATGCAATATGACTTCAAAGGGTCTTCATTTGCTCACCGAACCTCTCCAATCCTATCACTGCTGTGTTTATGCCCCTGTACACATGTTTGATTCTCTTTCGGAGACATAGCAATCCATAGGTTTTAAGATACTTACTAGTCAGGTACATTCTTAGGCGTTTAATATGCGGTGTTGAGTCCATTTCTTTGAGCAAGGAGTAGCTCTTGTCTATTCCATATTTGGCTTAAGGAACTTTATCTGTGCTCATTTCAATCTCTGGTTTTATGCAGCACCCCAACTCACCTTTACCCTTAAGCAAGCATAAGTTGGTTTTCTAAATTTGAGACCCTGTTCTGTTCTGTAATTCAGTTCCTGTGTAGCCAAGTTTACATTCCGTGTATTACTGATATCTTATGATGTTTCTTTTTCTGTGTGACTTATTTCAGTTAGAATCATCATACCTGAATCCACTCATTGTGCTGCTAAGGGCCTGATGACATAGATTTCATTGCTGAGTGATATTGCTTTGTAAGTAAATACCACAACTTCTTTATCCATTTTTCACTTTCTGTGATATTGAACTTGTACGGTAAACGAGGTTCTTGTAAACAGAGGTGTCCCAATGTTTGGGGTGGCTGTGTCTTTTTGATTTTAATTTCCCTAAGCTATAGGACCATAAGTGGAAGTGCCCTAGGCTCTGTTGCTTTGTTTTTTAGATGTTTCAGGAAACACCATACACTTCTCCCGAGTGTCTGTTGGCAATTTACATCCCGCCCATCAGCATAACAAGGCTCCCAGTTCTCCATGGCCTGTCCTGCCTTTCTGGATTTTACACTTTTTTCAGATGGCCCTTTTGACCGGGGGGAAGTGAGACTTCATTGTAGTGCAGATTTCCTTTGCAAGCTTGCTTGGTTGGCCAAAAAGGGCGTATGCGTTTTTTCCTGAATATATTCAGGAAAAAACGCATACGCCCTTTTTGGCCAAGTGCATCATTGTGGACGTTCTGCCTCTTTTCCTATGCTTTCAATGCAATTCCAGTCTACCTCCTGAAATCGGTTTCCTGCAATTCTGCCCCGCTTTCAAGTCCTCTTGGCAGCCTTACTTCAGTATATTTTTGGACGATAGCTGACATTTATAACTCTGCAGGTTTGTGAATTACAGTGCCCCTGTGATCCTTTCTTTAACTCGCTTTCTTTTGAGCTGGCCGCAACACCGCAGGATGGCTTCAGGCCCTAATCTGATTCCGGCACGGCACGCTGAGCCTTTGGTTAATTCCTCTTCCTCGTGGGAAATGAGAGTTAAATTTGCCCGTCCAGACACCTCCAGCTAGTCTCTCATTGGTTCTCGCTATTCCTGTTCATCTTCCGCAGAAATTGCAAACTGGGCCAAACAGGAGGTTAAAGGGACTGACTCTCCAAGTCGGGAGGGTGTTAGTAAAGCGTCTGGAATGTTGCACCCGAGTACCAGGGTACGAAAACTGAGACATATTTGAACACGTCTCCCGATCACATGGTTGATCATACTCTAGCTTCCACATGCATGTTTTAGCTGAAGGAAGAATACCTTAAACCTGGGTAGTTGAAACCCGTGGAATGGGTACCATGCAATATGACTTCAGAGGGTCTTCATTTGCTCACCGAACCTCTCCAATCCTATCACTGCTGCGTTTATGCCCCTGTACACATGCTTGATTCTCTTTCGGAGACATAACAATCCATAGGTTTTAAGATACTTACTAGTCAGGTACATTCTTAGGCGTTTAATATGCGGTGTTGAGTCCATTTCGTTGAGCAAGGAGTAGCTCTTGTCTATTCCATATTTGGCTTAAGGAACTTTATCTGTGCTCATTTCAATCTCTGGTTTTATGCAGCACCCCAACTCACCTTTCCCCTTAAGCAAGCATAAGTTGGTTTTCTAAATTTGAGACCCTGTTCTGTTTTGGAATTCAGTTCCTGTGTAGCCAAGTTTACATTCCGTGTATTACTGATATCTTATGATGTTTCTTTTTCTGTGTGACTTATTTCAGTTAGAATCATCATACCTGAATCCACTCATTGTGCTGCTAAGGGCCTGATGACATAGATTTCATTGCAGAGTGATATTGTTTTGTAAGTAAATACCACAACTTCTTTATCCATTTTTCACTTTCTGCGATGTTGAACTTGTACTGTAAACGAGGTTCTTGTAAACAGAGGCGTCCCAATGTTTGGGGTGGCTGTGTCTTTTTGATTTTAATTTCCCTAAGCTATAGGACCATAAGTGGAAGTGCCCTAGGCTCTGTTGCTTTGTTTTTTAGATGTTTCAGGAAACACCATACACTTCTTCCGAGTGTCTGTTGGCAATTTACATCCCGCCCATCAGCATAACAAGGCTCCCAGTTCTCCATGGCCTGTCCTGCCTTTCTGGATTTTACACTTTTTTCAGATGGCCCTTTTGACCGGGGGGAAGTGAGACTTCATTGTAGTGCAGATTTCCTTTGCAAGCTTGCTTGGTTGGCCAAAAAGGGCGTATGCGTTTTTTCCTGAATATATTCAGGAAAAAACGCATACGCCCTTTTTGGCCAAGTGCATCATTGTGGACGTTCTGCCTCTTTTCCTATGCTTTCAATGCAATTCCAGTCTACCTCCTGAAATCGGTTTCCTGCAATTCTGCCCCGCTTTCAAGTCCTCTTGGCAGCCTTACTTCAGTATATTTTTGGACGATAGCTGTCATTTATAACTCTGCAGGTTTGTGAATTACAGTGCCCCTGAGCTCCTTTCTTCAACTCGCTTTCTTGTGACCTGGCCGCAACACCGCAGGATGGCTTCAGGCCCTAATCTGGTTCCGGCACGGCACGCTGAGCCTTTGGTTAATTCCTCTTCCTGGTGGGAAATGAGAGTTAAATTTGCCCGTCCAGACACCTCCAGCTAGTCTCTCATTGGTTCTCGCTATTCCTGTTCATCTTCCGCAGAAATTGCAAACTGGGCCAAACAGGAGGTTAAAGGGACTGACTCTCCAAGTCAGGAGGGTGTTAGTAAAGCGTCTGGAATGTTGCACCCGAGTACCAGGGTACGAAAACTGAGACATATTTGAACACGTCTCCCGATCACATGGTTGATCAGACTCTAGGTTCCACATGCATGTTTTAGCTGAAGGAAGAATACCTTAAACCTGGGTAGTTGAAACCCGTGGAATGGGTACCATGCAATATGACTTCAGAGGGTCTTCATTTGCTCACCGAACCTCTCCAATCCTATCACTGCTGCGTTTATGCCCCTGTACACATGCTTGATTCTCTTTCGGAGACATAGCAATCCATAGGTTTTAAGATACTTACTAGTCAGGTACATTCTTAGGCGTTTAATATGCGGTGTTGTGTCCATTTCTTTGAGCAAGGAGTAGCTCTTGTCTATTCCATATTTGGCTTAAGGAACTTTATCTGTGCTCATTTCAATCTCTGGTTTTATGCAGCACCCCAACTCACCTTTCCCCTTAAGCAAGCATAAGTTGGTTTTCTAAATTTGAGACCCTGTTCTGTTTTGGAATTCAGTTCCTGTGTAGCCAAGTTTACATTCCGTGTATTACTGATATCTTATGATGTTTCTTTTTCTGTGTGACTTATTTCAGTTAGAATCATCATACCTGAATCCACTCATTGTGCTGCTAAGGGCCTGATGACATAGATTTCATTGCAGAGTGATATTGCTTTGTAAGTAAATACCACAACTTCTTTATCCATTTTTCACTTTCTGCGATGTTGAACTTGTACTGTAAACGAGGTTCTTGTAAACAGAGGCGTCCCAAACTTTGGGGTGGCTGTGTCTTTTTGATTTTAATTTCCCTAATCTATAGGACCATAAGTGGAAGTGCCCTAGGCTCTGTTGCTTTGTTTTTTAGATGTTTCAGGAAACACCATACACTTCTCCCGAGTGTCTGTTGGCAATTTACATCCCGCCCATCAGCATAACAAGGCTCCCAGTTCTCCATGGCCTGTCCTGCCTTTCTGGATTTTACACTTTTTTCAGATGGCCCTTTTGACCGGGGGGAAGTGAGACTTCATTGTAGTGCAGATTTCCTTTGCAAGCTTGCTTGGTTGGCCAAAAAGGGCGTATGCGTTTTTTCCTGAATATATTCAGGAAAAAACGCATACGCCCTTTTTGGCCAAGTGCATCATTGTGGACGTTCTGCCTCTTTTCCTATGCTTTCAATGCAATTCCAGTCTACCTCCTGAAATCGGTTTCCTGCAATTCTGCCCCGCTTTCAAGTCCTCTTGGCAGCCTTACTTCAGTATATTTTTGGACGATAGCTGTCATTTATAACTCTGCAGGTTTGTGAATTACAGTGCCCCTGAGCTCCTTTCTTCAACTCGCTTTCTTGTGACCTGGCCGAAACACCGCAGGATGGCTTCAGGCCCTAATCTGGTTCCGGCACGGCACGCTGAGCCTTTGGTTAATTCCTCTTCCTGGTGGGAAATGAGAGTTAAATTTGCCCGTCCAGACACCTCCAGCTAGTCTCTCATTGGTTCTCGCTATTCCTGTTCATCTTCCGCAGAAATTGCAAACTGGGCCAAACAGGAGGTTAAAGGGACTGACTCTCCAAGTCAGGAGGGTGTTAGTAAAGCGTCTGGAATGTTGCACCCGAGTACCAGGGTACGAAAACTGAGACATATTTGAACACGTCTCCCGATCACATGGTTGATCAGACTCTAGGTTCCACATGCATGTTTTAGCTGAAGGAAGAATACCTTAAACCTGGGTAGTTGAAACCCGTGGAATGGGTACCATGCAATATGACTTCAGAGGGTCTTCATTTGCTCACCGAACCTCTCCAATCCTATCACTGCTGCGTTTATGCCCCTGTACACATGCTTGATTCTCTTTCGGAGACATAGCAATCCATAGGTTTTAAGATACTTACTAGTCAGGTACATTCTTAGGCGTTTAATATGCGGTGTTGTGTCCATTTCGTTGAGCAAGGAGTAGCTCTTGTCTATTCCATATTTGGCTTAAGGAACTTTATCTGTGCTCATTTCAATCTCTGGTTTTATGCAGCACCCCAACTCACCTTTCCCCTTAAGCAAGCATAAGTTTGTTTTCTAAATTTGAGACCCTGTTCTGTTTTGGAATTCAGTTCCTGTGTAGCCAAGTTTACATTCCGTGTATTACTGATATCTTATGATGTTTCTTTTTCTGTGTGACTTATTTCAGTTAGAATCATCATACCTGAATCCACTCATTGTGCTGCTAAGGGCCTGATGACATAGATTTCATTGCAGAGTGATATTGCTTTGTAAGTAAATACCACAACTTCTTTATCCATTTTTCACTTTCTGCGATGTTGAACTTGTACTGTAAACGAGGTTCTTGTAAACAGAGGCGTCCCAAACTTTGGGGTGGCTGTGTCTTTTTGATTTTAATTTCCCTAAGCTATAGGACCATAAGTGGAAGTGCCCTAGGCTCTGTTGCTTTGTTTTTTAGATGTTTCAGGAAACACCATACACTTCTCCCGAGTGTCTGTTGGCAATTTACATCCCGCCCATCAGCATAACAAGGCTCCCAGTTCTCCATGGCCTGTCCTGCCTTTCTGGATTTTACACTTTTTTCAGATGGCCCTTTTGACCGGGGGGAAGTGAGACTTCATTGTAGTGCAGATTTCCTTTGCAAGCTTGCTTGGTTGGCCAAAAAGGGCGTATGCGTTTTTTCCTGAATATATTCAGGAAAAAACGCATACGCCCTTTTTGGCCAAGTGCATCATTGTGGACGTTCTGCCTCTTTTCCTATGCTTTCAATGCAATTCCAGTCTACCTCCTGAAATCGGTTTCCTGCAATTCTGCCCCGCTTTCAAGTCCTCTTGGCAGCCTTACTTCAGTATATTTTTGGACGATAGCTGTCATTTATATCTCTGCAGGTTTGTGAATTACAGTGCCCCTGAGCTCCTTTCTTCAACTCGCTTTCTTGTGACCTGCCCGCAACACCGCAGGATGGCTTCAGGCCCTAATCTGGTTCTGGCACGGCACGCTGAGCCTTTGGTTAATTCCTCTTCCTGGTGGGAAATGAGAGTTAAATTTGCCCGTCCAGACACCTCCAGCTAGTCTCTCATTGGTTCTCGCTATTCCTGTTCATCTTCCGCAGAAATTGCAAACTGGGCCAAACAGGAGGTTAAAGGGACTGACTCTCCAAGTCGGGAGGGTGTTAGTAAAGCGTCTGGAATGTTGCACCCGAGTACCAGGGTACGAAAACTGAGACATATTTGAACACGTCTCCCGATCACATGGTTGATCATACTCTAGGTTCCACATGCATGTTTTAGCTGAAGGAAGAATACCTTAAACCTGGGTAGTTGAAACCCGTGGAATGGGTACCATGCAATATGACTTCAGAGGGTCTTCATTTGCTCACCGAACCTCTCCAATCCTATCACTGCTGCGTTTATGCCCCTGTACACATGCTTGATTCTCTTTCGGAGACATAGCAATCCATAGGTTTTAAGATACTTACTAGTCAGGTACATTCTTAGGCGTTTAATATGCGGTGTTGTGTCCATTTCGTTGAGCAAGGAGTAGCTCTTGTCTATTCCATATTTGGCTTAAGGAACTTTATCTGTGCTCATTTCAATCTCTGGTTTTATGCAGCACCCCAACTCACCTTTCCCCTTAAGCAAGCATAAGTTGGTTTTCTAAATTTGAGACCCTGTTCTGTTTTGGAATTCAGTTCCTGTGTAGCCAAGTTTACATTCCGTGTATTACTGATATCTTATGATGTTTCTTTTTCTGTGTGACTTATTTCAGTTAGAATCATCATACCTGAATCCACTCATTGTGCTGCTAAGGGCCTGATGACATAGATTTCATTGCAGAGTGATATTGTTTTGTAAGTAAATACCACAACTTCTTTATCCATTTTTCACTTTCTGCGATGTTGAACTTGTACTGTAAACGAGGTTCTTGTAAACAGAGGCGTCCCAAACTTTGGGGCGGCTGTGTCTTTTTGATTTTAATTTCCCTAATCTATAGGACCATAAGTGGAAGTGCCCTAGGCTCTGTTGCTTTGTTTTTTAGATGTTTCAGGAAACACCATACACTTCTCCTGAGTGTCTGTTGGCAATTTACATCCCGCCCATCAGCATAACAAGGCTCCCAGTTCTCCATGGCCTGTCCTGCCTTTCTGGATTTTACACTTTTTTCAGATGGCCCTTTTGACCGGGGGGAAGTGAGACTTCATTGTAGTGCAGATTTCCTTTGCAAGCTTGCTTGGTTGGCCAAAAAGGGCGTATGCGTTTTTTCCTGAATATATTCAGGAAAAAACGCATACGCCCTTTTTGGCCAAGTGCATCATTGTGGACGTTCTGCCTCTTTTCCTATGCTTTCAATGCAATTCCAGTCTACCTCCTGAAATCGGTTTCCTGCAATTCTGCCCCGCTTTCAAGTCCTCTTGGCAGCCTTACTTCAGTATATTTTTGGACGATAGCTGTCATTTATAACTCTGCAGGTTTGTGAATTACAGTGCCCCTGAGCTCCTTTCTTCAACTCGCTTTCTTTTGAGCTGGCCGCAACACCGCAGGATGGCTTCAGGCCCTAATCTGGTTCCGGCACGGCACGCTGAGCCTTTGGTTAATTCCTCTTCCTGGTGGGAAATGAGAGTTAAATTTGCCCGTCCAGACACCTCCAGCTAGTCTCTGATTGGTTCTCGCTATTCCTGTTCATCTTCCGCAGAAATTGCAAACTGGGCCAAACAGGAGGTTAAAGGGACTGACTCTCCAAGTCGGGAGGGTGTTAGTAAAGCGTCTGGAATGTTGCACCCGAGTACCAGGGTACAAAAACTGAGACATATTTGAACACGTCTCCCGATCACATGGTTGATCATACTCTAGGTTCCACATGCATGTTTTAGCTGAAGGAAGAATACCTTAAACCTGGGTAGTTGAAACCCGTGGAATGGGTACCATGCAATATGACTTCAAAGGGTCTTCATTTGCTCACCAAACCTCTCCAATCCTATCACTGCTGCGTTTATGCCCCTGTACACATGCTTGATTCTCTTTCGGAGACATAGCAATCCATAGGTTTTAAGATACTTACTAGTCAGGTACATTCTTAGGCGTTTAATATGCGGTGTTGTGTCCATTTCGTTGAGCAAGGAGTAGCTCTTGTCTATTCCATATTTGGCTTAAGGAACTTTATCTGTGCTCATTTCAATCTCTGGTTTTATGCAGCACCCCAACTCACCTTTCCCCTTAAGCAAGCATAAGTTGGTTTTCTAAATTGGAGACCCTGTTCTGTTTTGGAATTCAGTTCCTGTGTAGCCAAGTTTACATTCCGTGTATTACTGATATCTTATGATGTTTCTTTTTCTGTGTGACTTATTTCAGTTAGAATCATCATACCTGAATCCACTCATTGTGCTGCTAACGGCCTGATGACATAGATTTCATTGCAGAGTGATATTGTTTTGTAAGTAAATACCACAACTTCTTTATCCATTTTTCACTTTCTGCGATGTTGAACTTGTACTGTAAACGAGGTTCTTGTAAACAGAGGCGTCCCAATGTTTGGGGTGGCTGTGTCTTTTTGATTTTAATTTCCCTAAGCTATAGGACCATAAGTGGAAGTGCCCTAGGCTCTGTTGCTTTGTTTTTTAGATGTTTCAGGAAACACCATACACTTCTCCCGAGTGTCTGTTGGCAATTTACATCCCGCCCATCAGCATAACAAGGCTCCCAGTTCTCCATGGCCTGTCCTGCCTTTCTGGATTTTACACTTTTTTCAGATGGCCCTTTTGACCGGGGGGAAGTGAGACTTCATTGTAGTGCAGATTTCCTTTGCAAGCTTGCTTGGTTGGCCAAAAAGGGCGTATGCGTTTTTTCCTGAATATATTCAGGAAAAAACGCATACGCCCTTTTTGGCCAAGTGCATCATTGTGGACGTTCTGCCTCTTTTCCTATGCTTTCAATGCAATTCCAGTCTACCTCCTGAAATCGGTTTCCTGCAATTCTGCCCCGCTTTCAAGTCCTCTTGGCAGCCTTACTTCAGTATATTTTTGGACGATAGCTGTCATTTATAACTCTGCAGGTTTGTGAATTACAGTGCCCCTGAGCTCCTTTCTTCAACTCGCTTTCTTTTGAGCTGGCCGCAACACCGCAGGATGGCTTCAGGCCCTAATCTGGTTCCGGCACGGCACGCTGAGCCTTTGGTTAATTCCTCTTCCTGGTGGGAAATGAGAGTTAAATTTGCCCGTCCAGACACCTCCAGCTAGTCTCTCATTGGTTCTCACTATTCCTGTTCATCTTCCGCAGAAATTGCAAACTGGGCCAAACAGGAGGTTAAAGGGACTGACTCTCCAAGTCGGGAGGGTGTTAGTAAAGCGTCTGGAATGTTGCACCCGAGTACCAGGGTACGAAAACTGAGACATATTTGAACACGTCTCCCGATCACATGGTTGATCAGACTCTAGGTTCCACATGCATGTTTTACCTGAAGGAAGAATACCTCAAACCTGGGTAGTTGAAACCCGTGGAATGGGTACCATGCAATATGACTTCAAAGGGTCTTCATTTGCTCACCGAACCTCTCCAATCCTATCACTGCTGCGTTTATGCCCCTGTACACATGTTTGATTCTCTTTCGGAGACATAGCAATCCATAGGTTTTAAGATACTTACTAGTCAGGTACATTCTTAGGCGTTTAATATGCGGTGTTGAGTCCATTTCTTTGAGCAAGGAGTAGCTCTTGTCTATTCCATATTTGGCTTAAGGAACTTTATCTGTGCTCATTTCAATCTCTGGTTTTATGCAGCACCCCAACTCACCTTTACCCTTAAGCAAGCATAAGTTGGTTTTCTAAATTTGAGACCCTGTTCTGTTCTGTAATTCAGTTCCTGTGTAGCCAAGTTTACATTCCGTGTATTACTGATATCTTATGATGTTTCTTTTTCTGTGTGACTTATTTCAGTTAGAATCATCATACCTGAATCCACTCATTGTGCTGCTAAGGGCCTGATGACATAGATTTCATTGCTGAGTGATATTGCTTTGTAAGTAAATACCACAACTTCTTTATCCATTTTTCACTTTCTGTGATATTGAACTTGTACGGTAAACGAGGTTCTTGTAAACAGAGGTGTCCCAATGTTTGGGGTGGCTGTGTCTTTTTGATTTTAATTTCCCTAAGCTATAGGACCATAAGTGGAAGTGCCCTAGGCTCTGTTGCTTTGTTTTTTAGATGTTTCAGGAAACACCATACACTTCTCCCGAGTGTCTGTTGGCAATTTACATCCCGCCCATCAGCATAACAAGGCTCCCAGTTCTCCATGGCCTGTCCTGCCTTTCTGGATTTTACACTTTTTTCAGATGGCCCTTTTGACCGGGGGGAAGTGAGACTTCATTGTAGTGCAGATTTCCTTTGCAAGCTTGCTTGGTTGGCCAAAAAGGGCGTATGCGTTTTTTCCTGAATATATTCAGGAAAAAACGCATACGCCCTTTTTGGCCAAGTGCATCATTGTGGACGTTCTGCCTCTTTTCCTATGCTTTCAATGCAATTCCAGTCTACCTCCTGAAATCGGTTTCCTGCAATTCTGCCCCGCTTTCAAGTCCTCTTGGCAGCCTTACTTCAGTATATTTTTGGACGATAGCTGACATTTATAACTCTGCAGGTTTGTGAATTACAGTGCCCCTGTGATCCTTTCTTTAACTCGCTTTCTATTGAGCTGGCCGCAACACCGCAGGATGGCTTCAGGCCCTAATCTGATTCCGGCACGGCACGCTGAGCCTTTGGTTAATTCCTCTTCCTGGTGGGAAATGAGAGTTAAATTTGCCCGTCCAGACACCTCCAGCTAGTCTCTCATTGGTTCTCGCTATTCCTGTTCATCTTCCGCAGAAATTGCAAACTGGGCCAAACAGGAGGTTAAAGGGACTGACTCTCCAAGTCGGGAGGGTGTTAGTAAAGCGTCTGGAATGTTGCACCCGAGTACCAGGGTACGAAAACTGAGACATATTTGAACACGTCTCCCGATCACATGGTTGATCATACTCTAGCTTCCACATGCATGTTTTAGCTGAAGGAAGAATACCTTAAACCTGGGTAGTTGAAACCCGTGGAATGGGTACCATGCAATATGACTTCAGAGGGTCTTCATTTGCTCACCGAACCTCTCCAATCCTATCACTGCTGCGTTTATGCCCCTGTACACATGCTTGATTCTCTTTCGGAGACATAACAATCCATAGGTTTTAAGATACTTACTAGTCAGGTACATTCTTAGGCGTTTAATATGCGGTGTTGAGTCCATTTCGTTGAGCTAGGAGTAGCTCTTGTCTATTCCATATTTGGCTTAAGGAACTTTATCTGTGCTCATTTCAATCTCTGGTTTTATGCAGCACCCCAACTCACCTTTCCCCTTAAGCAAGCATAAGTTGGTTTTCTAAATTTGAGACCCTGTTCTGTTTTGGAATTCAGTTCCTGTGTAGCCAAGTTTACATTCCGTGTATTACTGATATCTTATGATGTTTCTTTTTCTGTGTGACTTATTTCAGTTAGAATCATCATACCTGAATCCACTCATTGTGCTGCTAAGGGCCTGATGACATAGATTTCATTGCAGAGTGATATTGCTTTGTAAGTAAATACCACAACTTCTTTATCCATTTTTCACTTTCTGCGATGTTGAACTTGTACTGTAAACGAGGTTCTTGTAAACAGAGGCGTCCCAATGTTTGGGGTGGCTGTGTCTTTTTGATTTTAATTTCCCTAAGCTATAGGACCATAAGTGGAAGTGCCCTAGGCTCTGTTGCTTTGTTTTTTAGATGTTTCAGGAAACACCATACACTTCTTCCGAGTGTCTGTTGGCAATTTACATCCCGCCCATCAGCATAACAAGGCTCCCAGTTCTCCATGGCCTGTCCTGCCTTTCTGGATTTTACACTTTTTTCAGATGGCCCTTTTGACCGGGGGGAAGTGAGACTTCATTGTAGTGCAGATTTCCTTTGCAAGCTTGCTTGGTTGGCCAAAAAGGGCGTATGCGTTTTTTCCTGAATATATTCAGGAAAAAACGCATACGCCCTTTTTGGCCAAGTGCATCATTGTGGACGTTCTGCCTCTTTTCCTATGCTTTCAATGCAATTCCAGTCTACCTCCTGAAATCGGTTTCCTGCAATTCTGCCCCGCTTTCAAGTCCTCTTGGCAGCCTTACTTCAGTATATTTTTGGACGATAGCTGTCATTTATAACTCTGCAGGTTTGTGAATTACAGTGCCCCTGAGCTCCTTTCTTCAACTCGCTTTCTTGTGACCTGGCCGCAACACCGCAGGATGGCTTCAGGCCCTAATCTGGTTCCGGCACGGCACGCTGAGCCTTTGGTTAATTCCTCTTCCTGGTGGGAAATGAGAGTTAAATTTGCCCGTCCAGACACCTCCAGCTAGTCTCTCATTGGTTCTCGCTATTCCTGTTCATCTTCCGCAGAAATTGCAAACTGGGCCAAACAGGAGGTTAAAGGGACTGACTCTCCAAGTCAGGAGGGTGTTAGTAAAGCGTCTGGAATGTTGCACCCGAGTACCAGGGTACGAAAACTGAGACATATTTGAACACGTCTCCCGATCACATGGTTGATCAGACTCTAGGTTCCACATGCATGTTTTAGCTGAAGGAAGAATACCTTAAACCTGGGTAGTTGAAACCCGTGGAATGGGTACCATGCAATATGACTTCAGAGGGTCTTCATTTGCTCACCGAACCTCTCCAATCCTATCACTGCTGCGTTTATGCCCCTGTACACATGCTTGATTCTCTTTCGGAGACATAGCAATCCATAGGTTTTAAGATACTTACTAGTCAGGTACATTCTTAGGCGTTTAATATGCGGTGTTGTGTCCATTTCTTTGAGCAAGGAGTAGCTCTTGTCTATTCCATATTTGGCTTAAGGAACTTTATCTGTGCTCATTTCAATCTCTGGTTTTATGCAGCACCCCAACTCACCTTTCCCCTTAAGCAAGCATAAGTTTGTTTTCTAAATTTGAGACCCTGTTCTGTTTTGGAATTCAGTTCCTGTGTAGCCAAGTTTACATTCCGTGTATTACTGATATCTTATGATGTTTCTTTTTCTGTGTGACTTATTTCAGTTAGAATCATCATACCTGAATCCACTCATTGTGCTGCTAAGGGCCTGATGACATAGATTTCATTGCAGAGTGATATTGCTTTGTAAGTAAATACCACAACTTCTTTATCCATTTTTCACTTTCTGCGATGTTGAACTTGTACTGTAAACGAGGTTCTTGTAAACAGAGGCGTCCCAAACTTTGGGGTGGCTGTGTCTTTTTGATTTTAATTTCCCTAATCTATAGGACCATAAGTGGAAGTGCCCTAGGCTCTGTTGCTTTGTTTTTTAGATGTTTCAGGAAACACCATACACTTCTCCCGAGTGTCTGTTGGCAATTTACATCCCGCCCATCAGCATAACAAGGCTCCCAGTTCTCCATGGCCTGTCCTGCCTTTCTGGATTTTACACTTTTTTCAGATGGCCCTTTTGACCGGGGGGAAGTGAGACTTCATTGTAGTGCAGATTTCCTTTGCAAGTTTGCTTGGTTGGCCAAAAAGGGCGTATGCGTTTTTTCCTGAATATATTCAGGAAAAAACGCATACGCCCTTTTTGGCCAAGTGCATCATTGTGGACGTTCTGCCTCTTTTCCTATGCTTTCAATGCAATTCCAGTCTACCTCCTGAAATCGGTTTCCTGCAATTCTGCCCCGCTTTCAAGTCCTCTTGGCAGCCTTACTTCAGTATATTTTTGGACGATAGCTGTCATTTATAACTCTGCAGGTTTGTGAATTACAGTGCCCCTGAGCTCCTTTCTTCAACTCGCTTTCTTGTGACCTGGCCGAAACACCGCAGGATGGCTTCAGGCCCTAATCTGGTTCCGGCACGGCACGCTGAGCCTTTGGTTAATTCCTCTTCCTGGTGGGAAATGAGAGTTAAATTTGCCCGTCCAGACACCTCCAGCTAGTCTCTCATTGGTTCTCGCTATTCCTGTTCATCTTCCGCAGAAATTGCAAACTGGGCCAAACAGGAGGTTAAAGGGACTGACTCTCCAAGTCAGGAGGGTGTTAGTAAAGCGTCTGGAATGTTGCACCCGAGTACCAGGGTACGAAAACTGAGACATATTTGAACACGTCTCCCGATCACATGGTTGATCAGACTCTAGGTTCCACATGCATGTTTTAGCTGAAGGAAGAATACCTTAAACCTGGGTAGTTGAAACCCGTGGAATGGGTACCATGCAATATGACTTCAAAGGGTCTTCATTTGCTCACCGAACCTCTCCAATCCTATCACTGCTGCGTTTATGCCCCTGTACACATGCTTGATTCTCTTTCGGAGACATAGCAATCCATAGGTTTTAAGATACTTACTAGTCAGGTACATTCTTAGGCGTTTAATATGCGGTGTTGTGTCCATTTCGTTGAGCAAGGAGTAGCTCTTGTCTATTCCATATTTGGCTTAAGGAACTTTATCTGTGCTCATTTCAATCTCTGGTTTTATGCAGCACCCCAACTCACCTTTCCCCTTAAGCAAGCATAAGTTTGTTTTCTAAATTTGAGACCCTGTTCTGTTTTGGAATTCAGTTCCTGTGTAGCCAAGTTTACATTCCGTGTATTACTGATATCTTATGATGTTTCTTTTTCTGTGTGACTTATTTCAGTTAGAATCATCATACCTGAATCCACTCATTGTGCTGCTAAGGGCCTGATGACATAGATTTCATTGCAGAGTGATATTGCTTTGTAAGTAAATACCACAACTTCTTTATCCATTTTTCACTTTCTGCGATGTTGAACTTGTACTGTAAACGAGGTTCTTGTAAACAGAGGCATCCCAAACTTTGGGGTGGCTGTGTCTTTTTGATTTTAATTTCCCTAAGCTATAGGACCATAAGTGGAAGTGCCCTAGGCTCTGTTGCTTTGTTTTTTAGATGTTTCAGGAAACACCATACACTTCTCCCGAGTGTCTGTTGGCAATTTACATCCCGCCCATCAGCATAACAAGGCTCCCAGTTCTCCATGGCCTGTCCTGCCTTTCTGGATTTTACACTTTTTTCAGATGGCCCTTTTGACCGGGGGGAAGTGAGACTTCATTGTAGTGCAGATTTCCTTTGCAAGCTTGCTTGGTTGGCCAAAAAGGGCGTATGTGTTTTTTCCTGAATATATTCAGGAAAAAACGCATACGCCCTTTTTGGCCAAGTGCATCATTGTGGACGTTCTGCCTCTTTTCCTATGCTTTCAATGCAATTCCAGTCTACCTCCTGAAATCGGTTTCCTGCAATTCTGCCCCGCTTTCAAGTCCTCTTGGCAGCCTTACTTCAGTATATTTTTGGACGATAGCTGTCATTTATATCTCTGCAGGTTTGTGAATTACAGTGCCCCTGAGCTCCTTTCTTCAACTCGCTTTCTTGTGACCTGCCCGCAACACCGCAGGATGGCTTCAGGCCCTAATCTGGTTCTGGCACGGCACGCTGAGCCTTTGGTTAATTCCTCTTCCTGGTGGGAAATGAGAGTTAAATTTGCCCGTCCAGACACCTCCAGCTAGTCTCTCATTGGTTCTCGCTATTCCTGTTCATCTTCCGCAGAAATTGCAAACTGGGCCAAACAGGAGGTTAAAGGGACTGACTCTCCAAGTCGGGAGGGTGTTAGTAAAGCGTCTGGAATGTTGCACCCGAGTACCAGGGTACGAAAACTGAGACATATTTGAACACGTCTCCCGATCACATGGTTGATCATACTCTAGGTTCCACATGCATGTTTTAGCTGAAGGAAGAATACCTTAAACCTGGGTAGTTGAAACCCGTGGAATGGGTACCATGCAATATGACTTCAGAGGGTCTTCATTTGCTCACCGAACCTCTCCAATCCTATCACTGCTGCGTTTATGCCCCTGTACACATGCTTGATTCTCTTTCGGAGACATAGCAATCCATAGGTTTTAAGATACTTACTAGTCAGGTACATTCTTAGGCGTTTAATATGCGGTGTTGTGTCCATTTCGTTGAGCAAGGAGTAGCTCTTGTCTATTCCATATTTGGCTTAAGGAACTTTATCTGTGCTCATTTCAATCTCTGGTTTTATGCAGCACCCCAACTCACCTTTCCCCTTAAGCAAGCATAAGTTGGTTTTCTAAATTTGAGACCCTGTTCTGTTTTGGAATTCAGTTCCTGTGTAGCCAAGTTTACATTCCGTGTATTACTGATATCTTATGATGTTTCTTTTTCTGTGTGACTTATTTCAGTTAGAATCATCATACCTGAATCCACTCATTGTGCTGCTAAGGGCCTGATGACATAGATTTCATTGCAGAGTGATATTGTTTTGTAAGTAAATACCACAACTTCTTTATCCATTTTTCATTTTCTGCGATGTTGAACTTGTACTGTAAACGAGGTTCTTGTAAACAGAGGCGTCCCAAACATTGGGGCGGCTGTGTCTTTTTGATTTTAATTTCCCTAAGCTATAGGACCATAAGTGGAAGTGCCCTAGGCTCTGTTGCTTTGTTTTGTAGATGTTTCAGGAAACACCATACACTTCTCCTGAGTGTCTGTTGGCAATTTACATCCCGCCCATCAGCATAACAAGGCTCCCAGTTCTCCATGGCCTGTCCTGCCTTTCTGGATTTTACACTTTTTTCAGATGGCCCTTTTGACTGGGGGGAAGTGAGACTTCATTGTAGTGCAGATTTCCTTTGCAAGCTTGCTTGGTTGGCCAAAAAGGGCGTATGCGTTTTTTCCTGAATATATTCAGGAAAAAACGCATACGCCCTTTTTGGCCAAGTGCATCATTGTGGACGTTCTGCCTCTTTTCCTATGCTTTCAATGCAATTCCAGTCTACCTCCTGAAATCGGTTTCCTGCAATTCTGCCCCGCTTTCAAGTCCTCTTGGCAGCCTTACTTCAGTATATTTTTGGACGATAGCTGTCATTTATAACTCTGCAGGTTTGTGAATTACAGTGCCCCTGAGCTCCTTTCTTCAACTCGCTTTCTTGTGACCTGGCCGCAACACCGGAGGATGGCTTCAGGCCCTAATCTGGTTCCGGCACGGCACGCTGAGCCTTTGGTTAATTCCTCTTCCTGGTGGGAAATGAGAGTTAAATTTGCCCGTCCAGACACCTCCAGCTAGTCTCTGATTGGTTCTCGCTATTCCTGTTCATCTTCCGCAGAAATTGCAAACTGGGCCAAACAGGAGGTTAAAGGGACTGACTCTCCAAGTCGGGAGGGTGTTAGTAAAGCGTCTGGAATGTTGCACCCGAGTACCAGGGTACAAAAACTGAGACATATTTGAACACGTCTCCCGATCACATGGTTGATCATACTCTAGGTTCCACATGCATGTTTTAGCTGAAGGAAGAATACCTTAAACCTGGGTAGTTGAAACCCGTGGAATGGGTACCATGCAATATGACTTCAAAGGGTCTTCATTTGCTCACCAAACCTCTCCAATCCTATCACTGCTGCGTTTATGCCCCTGTACACATGCTTGATTCTCTTTCGGAGACATAGCAATCCATAGGTTTTAAGATACTTACTAGTCAGGTACATTCTTAGGCGTTTAATATGCGGTGTTGTGTCCATTTCGTTGAGCAAGGAGTAGCTCTTGTCTATTCCATATTTGGCTTAAGGAACTTTATCTGTGCTCATTTCAATCTCTGGTTTTATGCAGCACCCCAACTCACCTTTCCCCTTAAGCAAGCATAAGTTGGTTTTCTAAATTGGAGACCCTGTTCTGTTTTGGAATTCAGTTCCTGTGTAGCCAAGTTTACATTCCGTGTATTACTGATATCTTATGATGTTTCTTTTTCTGTGTGACTTATTTCAGTTAGAATCATCATACCTGAATCCACTCATTGTGCTGCTAACGGCCTGATGACATAGATTTCATTGCAGAGTGATATTGTTTTGTAAGTAAATACCACAACTTCTTTATCCATTTTTCACTTTCTGCGATGTTGAACTTGTACTGTAAACGAGGTTCTTGTAAACAGAGGCGTCCCAATGTTTGGGGTGGCTGTGTCTTTTTGATTTTAATTTCCCTAAGCTATAGGACCATAAGTGGAAGTGCCCTAGGCTCTGTTGCTTTGTTTTTTAGATGTTTCAGGAAACACCATACACTTCTCCCGAGTGTCTGTTGGCAATTTACATCCCGCCCATCAGCATAACAAGGCTCCCAGTTCTCCATGGCCTGTCCTGCCTTTCTGGATTTTACACTTTTTTCAGATGGCCCTTTTGACCGGGGGGAAGTGAGACTTCATTGTAGTGCAGATTTCCTTTGCAAGCTTGCTTGGTTGGCCAAAAAGGGCGTATGCGTTTTTTCCTGAATATATTCAGGAAAAAACGCATACGCCCTTTTTGGCCAAGTGCATCATTGTGGACGTTCTGCCTCTTTTCCTATGCTTTCAATGCAATTCCAGTCTACCTCCTGAAATCGGTTTCCTGCAATTCTGCCCCGCTTTCAAGTCCTCTTGGCAGCCTTACTTCAGTATATTTTTGGACGATAGCTGTCATTTATAACTCTGCAGGTTTGTGAATTACAGTGCCCCTGAGCTCCTTTCTTCAACTCGCTTTCTTTTGAGCTGGCCGCAACACCGCAGGATGGCTTCAGGCCCTAATCTGGTTCCGGCACGGCACGCTGAGCCTTTGGTTAATTCCTCTTCCTGGTGGGAAATGAGAGTTAAATTTGCCCGTCCAGACACCTCCAGCTAGTCTCTCATTGGTTCTCGCTATTCCTGTTCATCTTCCGCAGAAATTGCAAACTGGGCCAAACAGGAGGTTAAAGGGACTGACTCTCCAAGTCGGGAGGGTGTTAGTAAAGCGTCTGGAATGTTGCACCCGAGTACCAGGGTACAAAAACTGAGACATATTTGAACACGTCTCCCGATCACATGGTTGATCATACTCTAGGTTCCACATGCATGTTTTAGCTGAAGGAAGAATACCTTAAACCTGGGTAGTTGAAACCCGTGGAATGGGTACCATGCAATATGACTTCAGAGGGTCTTCATTTGCTCACCAAACCTCTCCAATCCTATCACTGCTGCGTTTATGCCCCTGTACACATGCTTGATTCTCTTTCGGAGACATAGCAATCCATAGGTTTTAAGATACTTACTAGTCAGGTACATTCTTAGGCGTTTAATATGCGGTGTTGTGTCCATTTCGTTGAGCAAGGAGTAGCTCTTGTCTATTCCATATTTGGCTTAAGGAACTTTATCTGTGCTCATTTCAATCTCTGGTTTTATGCAGCACCCCAACTCACCTTTCCCCTTAAGCAAGCATAAGTTGGTTTTCTAAATTTGAGACCCTGTTCTGTTTTGGAATTCAGTTCCTGTGTAGCCAAGTTTACATTCCGTGTATTACTGATATCTTATGATGTTTCTTTTTCTGTGTGACTTATTTCAGTTAGAATCATCATACCTGAATCCACTCATTGTGCTGCTAAGGGCCTGATGACATAGATTTCATTGCAGAGTGATATTGCTTTGTAAGTAAATACCACAACTTCTTTATCCATTTTTCACTTTCTGCGATGTTGAACTTGTACTGTAAACGAGGTTCTTGTAAACAGAGGCGTCCCAAACTTTGGGGTGGCTGTGTCTTTTTGATTTTAATTTCCCTAATCTATAGGACCATAAGTGGAAGTGCCCTAGGCTCTGTTGCTTTGTTTTTTAGATGTTTCAGGAAACACCATACACTTCTCCCGAGTGTCTGTTGGCAATTTACATCCCGCCCATCAGCATAACAAGGCTCCCAGTTCTCCATGGCCTGTCCTGCCTTTCTGGATTTTACACTTTTTTCAGATGGCCCTTTTGACCGGGGGGAAGTGAGACTTCATTGTAGTGCAGATTTCCTTTGCAAGCTTGCTTGTTTGGCCAAAAAGGGCGTATGCGTTTTTTCCTGAATATATTCAGGAAAAAACGCATACGCCCTTTTTGGCCAAGTGCATCATTGTGGACGTTCTGCCTCTTTTCCTATGCTTTCAATGCAATTCCAGTCTACCTCCTGAAATCGGTTTCCTGCAATTCTGCCCCGCTTTCAAGTCCTCTTGGCAGCCTTACTTCAGTATATTTTTGGACGATAGCTGTCATTTATAACTCTGCAGGTTTGTGAATTACAGTGCCCCTGAGCTCCTTTCTTCAACTCGCTTTCTTTTGATCTGGCCGCAACACCGCAGGATGGCTTCAGGCCCTAATCTGGTTCCGGCACGGCACGCTGAGCCTTTGGTTAATTCCTCTTCCTGGTGGGAAATGAGAGTTAAATTTGCCCGTCCAGACACCTCCAGCTAGTCTCTCATTGGTTCTCGCTATTCCTGTTCATCTTCCGCAGAAATTGCAAACTGGGCCAAACAGGAGGTTAAAGGGACTGACTCTCCAAGTCGGGAGGGTGTTAGTAAAGCGTCTGGAATGTTGCACCCGAGTACCAGGGTACGAAAACTGAGACATATTTGAACACGTCTCCCGATCACATGGTTGATCATACTCTAGGTTCCACATGCATGTTTTAGCTGAAGGAAGAATACCTTAAACCTGGGTAGTTGAAACCCGTGGAATGGGTACCATGCAATATGACTTCAGAGGGTCTTCATTTGCTCACCGAACCTCTCCAATCCTATCACTGCTGCGTTTATGCCCCTGTACACATGCTTGATTCTCTTTCGGAGACATAGCAATCCATAGGTTTTAAGATACTTACTAGTCAGGTACATTCTTAGGCGTTTAATATGCGGTGTTGTGTCCATTTCGTTGAGCAAGGAGTAGCTCTTGTCTATTCCATATTTGGCTTAAGGAACTTTATCTGTGCTCATTTCAATCTCTGGTTTTATGCAGCACCCCAACTCACCTTTCCCCTTAAGCAAGCATAAGTTGGTTTTCTAAATTGGAGACCCTGTTCTGTTTTGGAATTCAGTTCCTGTGTAGCCAAGTTTACATTCCGTGTATTACTGATATCTTATGATGTTTCTTTTTCTGTGTGACTTATTTCAGTTAGAATCATCATACCTGAATCCACTCATTGTGCTGCTAAGGGCCTGATGACATAGATTTCATTGCAGAGTGATATTGCTTTGTAAGTAAATACCACAACTTCTTTATCCATTTTTCACTTTCTGCGATGTTGAACTTGTACTGTAAACGAGGTTCTTGTAAACACAGGCGTCCCAAACTTTGGGGTGGCTGTGTCTTTTTGATTTTAATTTCCCTAATCTATAGGACCATAAGTGGAAGTGCCCTAGGCTCTGTTGCTTTGTTTTTTAGATGTTTCAGGAAACACCATACACTTCTCCCGAGTGTCTGTTGGCAATTTACATCCCGCCCATCAGCATAACAAGGCTCCCAGTTCTCCATGGCCTGTCCTGCCTTTCTGGATTTTACACTTTTTTCAGATGGCCCTTTTGACCGGGGGGAAGTGAGACTTCATTGTAGTGCAGATTTCCTTTGCAAGCTTGCTTGGTTGGCCAAAAAGGGCGTATGCGTTTTTTCCTGAATATATTCAGGAAAAAACGCATACGCCCTTTTTGGCCAAGTGCATCATTGTGGACGTTCTGCCTCTTTTCCTATGCTTTCAATGCAATTCCAGTCTACCTCCTGAAATCGGTTTCCTGCAATTCTGCCCCGCTTTCAAGTCCTCTTGGCAGCCTTACTTCAGTATATTTTTGGACGATAGCTGTCATTTATAACTCTGCAGGTTTGTGAATTACAGTGCCCCTGAGCTCCTTTCTTCAACTCGCTTTCTTGTGACCTGGCCGCAACACCGCAGGATGGCTTCAGGCCCTAATCTGGTTCTGGCACGGCACGCTGAGCCTTTGGTTAATTCCTCTTCCTGGTGGGAAATGAGAGTTAAATTTGCCCGTCCAGACACCTCCAGCTAGTCTCTCATTGGTTCTCGCTATTCCTGTTCATCTTCCGCAGAAATTGCAAACTGGGCCAAACAGGAGGTTAAAGGGACTGACTCTCCAAGTCAGGAGGGTGTTAGTAAAGCGTCTGGAATGTTGCACCCGAGTACCAGGGTACGAAAACTGAGACATATTTGAACACGTCTCCCGATCACATGGTTGATCAGACTCTAGGTTCCACATGCATGTTTTAGCTGAAGGAAGAATACCTTAAACCTGGGTAGTTGAAACCCGTGGAATGGGTACCATGCAATATGACTTCAGAGGGTCTTCATTTGCTCACCGAACCTCTCCAATCCTATCACTGCTGCGTTTATGTCCCTGTACACATGCTTGATTCTCTTTCGGAGACATAGCAATCCATAGGTTTTAAGATACTTACTAGTCAGGTACATTCTTAGGCGTTTAATATGCGGTGTTGTGTCCATTTCGTTGAGCAAGGAGTAGCTCTTATCTATTCCATATTTGGCTTAAGGAACTTTATCTGTGCTCATTTCAATCTCTGGTTTTATGCAGCACCCCAACTCACCTTTCCCCTTAAGCAAGCATAAGTTGGTTTTCTAAATTTGAGACCCTGTTCTGTTTTGGAATTCAGTTCCTGTGTAGCCAAGTTTACATTCCGTGTATTACTGATATCTTATGATGTTTCTTTTTCTGTGTGACTTATTTCAGTTAGAATCATCATACCTGAATCCACTCATTGTGCTGCTAAGGGCCTGATGACATAGATTTCATTGCAGAGTGATATTGTTTTGTAAGTAAATACCACAACTTCTTTATCCATTTTTCACTTTCTGCGATGTTGAACTTGTACGGTAAACGAGGTTCTTGTAAACAGAGGCGTCCCAAACTTTGGGGTGGCTGTGTCTTTTTGATTTTAATTTCCCTAATCTATAGGACCATAAGTGGAAGTGCCCTAGGCTCTGTTTCTTTGTTTTTTAGATGTTTCAGGAAACACCATACACTTCTCCCGAGTGTCTGTTGGCAATTTACATCCCGCCCATCAGCATAACAAGGCTCCCAGTTCTCCATGGCCTGTCCTGCCTTTCTGGATTTTACACTTTTTTCAGATGGCCCTTTTGACCGGGGGGAAGTGAGACTTCATTGTAGTGCAGATTTCCTTTGCAAGCTTGCTTGGTTGGCCAAAAAGGGCGTATGCGTTTTTTCCTGAATATATTCAGGAAAAAACGCATACGCCCTTTTTGGCCAAGTGCATCATTGTGGACGTTCTGCCTCTTTTCCTATGCTTTCAATGCAATTCCAGTCTACCTCCTGAAATCGGTTTCCTGCAATTCTGCCCCGCTTTCAAGTCCTCTTGGCAGCCTTACTTCAGTATATTTTTGGACGATAGCTGTCATTTATAACTCTGCAGGTTTGTGAATTACAGTGCCCCTGAGCTCCTTTCTTCAACTCGCTTTCTTGTGACCTGGCCGCAACACCGCAGGATGGCTTCAGGCCCTAATCTGGTTCCGGCACGGCACGCTGAGCCTTTGGTTAATTCCTCTTCCTGGTGGGAAATGAGAGTTAAATTTGCCCGTCCAGACACCTCCAGCTAGTCTCTCATTGGTTCTCGCTATTCCTGTTCATCTTCCGCAGAAATGGCAAACTGGGCCAAACAGGAGGTTAAAGGGACTGACTCTCCAAGTCGGGAGGGTGTTAGTAAAGCGTCTGGAATGTTGCACCCGAGTACCAGGGTACAAAAACTGAGACATATTTGAACACGTCTCCCGATCACATGGTTGATCATACTCTAGGTTCCACATGCATGTTTTAGCTGAAGGAAGAATACCTTAAACCTGGGTAGTTGAAACCCGTGGAATGGGTACCATGCAATATGACTTCAGAGGGTCTTCATTTGCTCACCGAACCTCTCCAATCCTATCACTGCTGCGTTTATGCCCCTGTACACATGCTTGATTCTCTTTCGGAGACATAGCAATCCATAGGTTTTAAGATACTTACTAGTCAGGTACATTCTTAGGCGTTTAATATGCGGTGTTGTGTCCATTTCGTTGAGCAAGGAGTAGCTCTTGTCTATTCCATATTTGGCTTAAGGAACTTTATCTGTGCTCATTTCAATCTCTGGTTTTATGCAGCACCCCAACTCACCTTTCCCCTTAAGCAAGCATAAGTTGGTTTTCTAAATTGGAGACCCTGTTCTGTTTTGGAATTCAGTTCCTGTGTAGCCAAGTTTACATTCCGTGTATTACTGATATCTTATGATGTTTCTTTTTCTGTGTGACTTATTTCAGTTAGAATCATCATACCTGAATCCACTCATTGTGCTTCTAAGGGCCTGATGACATAGATTTCATTGCAGAGTGATATTGCTTTGTAAGTAAATACCACAACTTCTTTATCCATTTTTCACTTTCTGCGATGTTGAACTTGTACTGTAAACGAGGTTCTTGTAAACAGAGGCGTCCCAAACTTTGGGGTGGCTGTGTCTTTTTGATTTTAATTTCCCTAATCTATAGGACCATAAGTGGAAGTGCCCTAGGCTCTGTTGCTTTGTTTTTTAGATGTTTCAGGAAACACCATACACTTCTCCCGAGTGTCTGTTGGCAATTTACATCCCGCCCATCAGCATAACAAGGCTCCCAGTTCTCCATGGCCTGTCCTGCCTTTCTGGATTTTACACTTTTTTCAGATGGCCCTTTTGACCGGGGGGAAGTGAGACTTCATTGTAGTGCAGATTTCCTTTGCAAGCTTGCTTGGTTGGCCAAAAAGGGCGTATGCGTTTTTTCCTGAATATATTCAGGAAAAAACGCATACGCCCTTTTTGGCCAAGTGCATCATTGTGGACGTTCTGCCTCTTTTCCTATGCTTTCAATGCAATTCCAGTCTACCTCCTGAAATCGGTTTCCTGCAATTCTGCCCCGCTTTCAAGTCCTCTTGGCAGCCTTACTTCAGTATATTTTTGGACGATAGCTGTCATTTATAACTCTGCAGGTTTGTGAAGTACAGTGCCCCTGAGCTCCTTTCTTCAACTCGCTTTCTTTTGAGCTGGCCGCAACACCGCAGGATGGCTTCAGGCCCTAATCTGGTTCCGGCACGGCACGCTGAGCCTTTGGTTAATTCCTCTTCCTGGTGGGAAATGAGAGTTAAATTTGCCCGTCCAGACACCTCCAGCTAGTCTCTCATTGGTTCTCGCTATTCCTGTTCATCTTCCGCAGAAATTGCAAACTGGGCCAAACAGGAGGTTAAAGGGACTGACTCTCCAAGTCAGAAGGGTGTTAGTAAAGCGTCTGGAATGTTGCACCCGAGTACCAGGGTACGAAAACTGAGACATATTTGAACACGTCTCCCGATCACATGGTTGATCAGACTCTAGGTTCCACATGCATGTTTTAGCTGAAGGAAGAATACCTTAAACCTGGGTAGTTGAAACCCGTGGAATGGGTACCATGCAATATGACTTCAAAGGGTCTTCATTTGCTCACCGAACCTCTCCAATCCTATCACTGCTGCGTTTATGCCCCTGTACACATGCTTGATTCTCTTTCGGAGACATAGCAATCCATAGGTTTTAAGATACTTACTAGTCAGGTACATTCTTAGGCATTTAATATGGGGTGTTGAGTCCATTTCGTTGAGCAAGGAGTAGCTCTTGTCTATTCCATATTTGGCTTAAGGAACTTTATCTGTGCTCATTTCAATCTCTGGTTTTATGCAGCACCCCAACTCACCTTTCCCCTTAAGCAAGCATAAGTTGGTTTTCTAAATTTGACACCCTGTTCTGTTCTGTAATTCAGTTCCTGTGTAGCCAAGTTTACATTCCGTGTATTACTGATATCTTATGATGTTTCTTTTTCTGTGTGACTTATTTCAGTTAGAATCATCATACCTGAATCCACTCATTGTGCTGCTAAGGGCCTGATGACATAGATTTCATTGCAGAGTGATATTGTTTTGTAAGTAAATACCACAACTTCTTTATCCATTTTTCACTTTCTGCGATGTTGAACTTGTACTGTAAACGAGGTTCTTGTAAACAGAGGCGTCCCAAACTTTGGGGTGGCTGTGTCTTTTTTATTTTAATTTCCCTAAGCTATAGGACCATAAGTGGAAGTGCCCTAGGCTCTGTTGCTTTGTTTTTTAGATGTTTCAGGAAACACCATACACTTCTCCCGAGTGTCTGTTGGCAATTTACATCCCGCCCATCAGCATAACAAGGCTCCCAGTTCTCCATGGCCTGTCCTGCCTTTCTGGATTTTACACTTTTTTCAGATGGCCCTTTTGACCGGGGGGAAGTGAGACTTCATTGTAGTGCAGATTTCCTTTGCAAGCTTGCTTGGTTGGCCAAAAAGGGCGTATGCGTTTTTTCCTGAATATATTCAGGAAAAAACGCATACGCCCTTTTTGGCCAAGTGCATCATTGTGGACGTTCTGCCTCTTTTCCTA
Source organism: Pseudorca crassidens (assembly GCF_039906515.1). Classification (NCBI taxonomy): domain Eukaryota; kingdom Metazoa; phylum Chordata; class Mammalia; order Artiodactyla; family Delphinidae; genus Pseudorca; species Pseudorca crassidens. The sequence continues at coordinate 178,008 of NW_027136336.1, read as the reverse complement.
TGCTTTCAATGCAATTCCAGTCTACCTCCTGAAATCGGTTTCCTGCAATTCTGCCCCGCTTTCAAGTCCTCTTGGCAGCCTTACTTCAGTATATTTTTGGACGATAGCTGTCATTTATAACTCTGCAGGTTTGTGAATTACAGTGCCCCTGAGCTCCTTTCTTCAACTCGCTTTCTTTTGAGCTGGCCGCAACACCGCAGGATGGCTTCAGGCCCTAATCTGGTTCCGGCACGGCACGCTGAGCCTTTGGTTAATTCCTCTTCCTGGTGGGAAATGAGAGTTAAATTTGCCCGTCCAGACACCTCCAGCTAGTCTCTCATTGGTTCTCGCTATTCCTGTTCATCTTCCGCAGAAATTGCAAACTGGGCCAAACAGGAGGTTAAAGGGACTGACTCTCCAAGTCGGGAGGGTGTTAGTAAAGCGTCTGGAATGTTGCACCCGAGTACCAGGGTACAAAAACTGAGACATATTTGAACACGTCTCCCGATCACATGGTTGATCATACTCTAGGTTCCACATGCATGTTTTAGCTGAAGGAAGAATACCTTAAACCTGGGTAGTTGAAACCCGTGGAATGGGTACCATGCAATATGACTTCAGAGGGTCTTCATTTGCTCACCAAACCTCTCCAATCCTATCACTGCTGCGTTTATGCCCCTGTACACATGCTTGATTCTCTTTCGGAGACATAGCAATCCATAGGTTTTAAGATACTTACTAGTCAGGTACATTCTTAGGCGTTTAATATGCGGTGTTGTGTCCATTTCGTTGAGCAAGGAGTAGCTCTTGTCTATTCCATATTTGGCTTAAGGAACTTTATCTGTGCTCATTTCAATCTCTGGTTTTATGCAGCACCCCAACTCACCTTTCCCCTTAAGCAAGCATAAGTTGGTTTTCTAAATTGGAGACCCTGTTCTGTTTTGGAATTCAGTTCCTGTGTAGCCAAGTTTACATTCCGTGTATTACTGATATCTTATGATGTTTCTTTTTCTGTGTGACTTATTTCAGTTAGAATCATCATACCTGAATCCACTCATTGTGCTGCTAAGGGCCTGATGACATAGATTTCATTGCAGAGTGATATTGCTTTGTAAGTAAATACCACAACTTCTTTATCCATTTTTCACTTTCTGCGATGTTGAACTTGTACTGTAAACGAGGTTCTTGTAAACAGAGGCGTCCCAAACTTTGGGGTGGCTGTGTCTTTTTGATTTTAATTTCCCTAATCTATAGGACCATAAGTGGAAGTGCCCTAGGCTCTGTTGCTTTGTTTTTTAGATGTTTCAGGAAACACCATACACTTCTCCCGAGTGTCTGTTGGCAATTTACATCCCGCCCATCAGCATAACAAGGCTCCCAGTTCTCCATGGCCTGTCCTGCCTTTCTGGATTTTACACTTTTTTCAGATGGCCCTTTTGACCGGGGGGAAGTGAGACTTCATTGTAGTGCAGATTTCCTTTGCAAGCTTGCTTGGTTGGCCAAAAAGGGCGTATGCGTTTTTTCCTGAATATATTCAGGAAAAAACGCATACGCCCTTTTTGGCCAAGTGCATCATTGTGGACGTTCTGCCTCTTTTCCTATGCTTTCAATGCAATTCCAGTCTACCTCCTGAAATCGGTTTCCTGCAATTCTGCCCCGCTTTCAAGTCCTCTTGGCAGCCTTACTTCAGTATATTTTTGGATGATAGCTGTCATTTATAAGTCTGCAGGTTTGTGAATTACAGTGCCCCTGAGCTCCTTTCTTCAACTCGCTTTCTTGTGACCTGGCCGCAACACCGCAGGATGGCTTCAGGCCCTAATCTGGTTCCGGCACGGCACACTGAGCCTTTGGTTAATTCCTCTTCCTGGTGGGAAATGAGAGTTAAATTTGCCCGTCCAGACACCTCCAGCTAGTCTCTCATTGGTTCTCGCTATTCCTGTTCATCTTCCGCAGAAATTGCAAACTGGGCCAAACAGGAGGTTAAAGGGACTGACTCTCCAAGTCAGGAGGGTGTTAGTAAAGCGTCTGGAATGTTGCACCCGAGTACCAGGGTACGAAAACTGAGACATATTTGAACACGTCTCCCGATCACATGGTTGATCAGACTTTAGGTTCCACATGCATGTTTTACCTGAAGGAAGAATACCTTAAACCTGGGTAGTTGAAACCCGTGGAATGGGTACCATGCAATATGACTTCAAAGGGTCTTCAGTTGCTCACCGAACCTCTCCAATCCTATCACTGCTGTGTTTATGCCCCTGTACACATGCTTGATTCTCTTTCGGAGACATAGCAATCCATAGGTTTTAAGATACTTACTAGTCAGGTACATTCTTAGGCGTTTAATATGCGGTGTTGAGTCCATTTCTTTGAGCAAGGAGTAGCTCTTGTCTATTCCATATTTGGCTTAAGGAACTTTATCTGTGCTCATTTCAATCTCTGGTTTTATGCAGCACCCCAACTCACCTTTCCCCTTAAGCAAGCATAAGTTGGTTTTCTAAATTTGAGACCCTGTTCTGTTTTGGAATTCAGTTCCTGTGTAGCCAAGTTTACATTCCGTGTATTACTGATATCTTATGATGTTTCTTTTTCTGTGTGACTTATTTCAGTTAGAATCATCATACCTGAATCCACTCATTGTGCTGCTAAGGGCCTGATGACATAGATTTCATTGCTGAGTGATATTGCTTTGTAAGTAAATACCACAACTTCTTTATCCATTTTTCACTTTCTGCGATGTTGAACTTGTACTGTAAACGAGGTTCTTGTAAACAGAGGCGTCCCAAACTTTGGGGTGGCTGTGTCTTTTTGATTTTAATTTCCCTAATCTATAGGACCATAAGTGGAAGTGCCCTAGGCTCTGTTGCTTTGTTTTTTAGATGTTTCAGGAAACACCATACACTTCTCCCGAGTGTCTGTTGGCAATTTACATCCCGCCCATCAGCATAACAAGGCTCCCAGTTCTCCATGGCCTGTCCTGCCTTTCTGGATTTTACACTTTTTTCAGATGGCCCTTTTGACCGGGGGAAAGTGAGACTTCATTGTAGTGCAGATTTCCTTTGCAAGCTTGCTTGGTTGGCCAAAAAGGGTGTATGCGTTTTTTCCTGAATATATTCAGGAAAAAACGCATACGCCCTTTTTGGCCAAGTGCATCATTGTGGACGTTCTGCCTCTTTTCCTATGCTTTCAATGCAATTCCAGTCTACCTCCTGAAATCGGTTTCCTGCAATTCTGCCCCGCTTTCAAGTCCTCTTGGCAGCCTTACTTCAGTATATTTTTGGATGATAGCTGTCATTTATAACTCTGCAGGTTTGTGAATTACAGTGCCCCTGAGCTCCTTTCTTCAACTCGCTTTCTTGTGACCTGGCCGCAACACCGCAGGATGGCTTCAGGCCCTAATCTGGTTCCGGCACGACAGGCTGAGCCTTTGGTTAATTCCTCTTCCTGGTGGGAAATGAGAGTTAAATTTGCCCGTCCAGACACCTCCAGCTAGTCTCTCATTGGTTCTCGCTATTCCTGTTCATCTTCCGCAGAAATTGCAAACTGGGCCAAACAGGAGGTTAAAGGGACTGACTCTCCAAGTCGGGAGGGTGTTAGTAAAGCGTCTGGAATGTTGCACCCGAGTACCAGGGTACGAAAACTGAGACATATTTGAACACGTCTCCCGATCACATGGTTGATCATACTCTAGGTTGCACATGCAAGTTTTAGCTGAAGGAAGAATACCTTAAACCTGGGTAGTTGAAACCCGTGGAATGGGTACCATGCAATATGACTTCAAAGGGTCTTCATTTGCTCACTGAACCTCTCCAATCCTATCACTGCTGCGTTTATGCCCCTGTACACATGCTTGATTCTCTTTCGGAGACATAGCAATCCATAGGTTTTAAGATACTTACTAGTCAGGTACATTCTTAGGCGTTTAATATGCGGTGTTGAGTCCATTTCGTTGAGCAAGAGGTAGCTCTTGTCTATTCCATATTTGGCTTAAGGAACTTTATCTGTGCTCATTTCAATCTCTGGTTTTATGCAGCACCCCAACTCACCTTTACCCTTAAGCAAGCATAAGTTGGTTTTCTAAATTTGAGACCCTGTTCTGTTCTGTAATTCAGTTCCTGTGTAGCCAAGTTTACATTCCGTGTATTACTGATATCTTATGATGGTTCTTTTTCTGTGTGACTTATTTCAGTTAGAATCATCATACCTGAATCCACTCATTGTGCTGCTAAGGGCCTGATGACATAGATTTCATTGCTGAGTGATATTGCTTTGTAAGTAAATACCACAACTTCTTTATCCATTTTTCACTTTCTGCGATGTTGAACTTGTACTGTAAACGAGGTTCTTGTAAACAGAGGCGTCCCAATGTTTGGGGTGGCTGTGTCTTTTTGATTTTAATTTCCCTAATCTATAGGACCATAAGTGGAAGTGCCCTAGGCTCTGTTGCTTTGTTTTTTAGATGTTTCAGGAAACACCATACACTTCTCCCGAGTGTCTGTTGGCAATTTACATCCCGCCCATCAGCATAACAAGGCTCCCAGTTCTCCATGGCCTGTCCTGCCTTTCTGGATTTTACACTTTTTTCAGATGGCCCTTTTGACCGGGGGGAAGTGAGACTTCATTGTAGTGCAGATTTCCTTTGCAAGCTTGCTTGGTTGGCCAAAAAGGGCGTATGCGTTTTTTCCTGAATATATTCAGGAAAAAACGCATACGCCCTTTTTGGCCAAGTGCATCATTGTGGACGTTCTGCCTCTTTTCCTATGCTTTCAATGCAATTCCAGTCTACCTCCTGAAATCGGTTTCCTGCAATTCTGCCCCGCTTTCAAGTCCTCTTGGCAGCCTTACTTCAGTATATTTTTGGACGATAGCTGTCATTTATAACTCTGCAGGTTTGTGAATTACAGTGCCCCTGAGCTCCTTTCTTCAACTCGCTTTCTTTTGAGCTGGCCGCAACACCGCAGGATGGCTTCAGGCCCTAATCTGGTTCCGGCACGGCACGCTGAGCCTTTGGTTAATTCCTCTTCCTGGTGGGAAATGAGAGTTAAATTTGCCCGTCCAGACACCTCCAGCTAGTCTCTCATTGGTTCTCGCTATTCCTGTTCATCTTCCGCAGAAATTGCAAACTGGGCCAAACAGGAGGTTAAAGGGACTGACTCTCCAAGTCGGGAGGGTGTTAGTAAAGCGTCTGGAATGTTGCACCCGAGTACCAGGGTACGAAAACTGAGACATATTTGAACACGTCTCCCGATCACATGGTTGATCATAGTCTAGGTTGCACATGCATGTTTTAGCTAAAGGAAGAATACCTTAAACCTGGGTAGTTGAAACCCGTGGAATGGGTACCATGCAATATGACTTCAAAGGGTCTTCATTTGCTCACCGAACCTCTCCAATCCTATCACTGCTGCGTTTATGCCCCTGTACACATGCTTGATTCTCTTTCGGAGACATAGCAATCCATAGGTTTTAAGATACTTACTAGTCAGGTACATTCTTAGGCGTTTAATATGCGGTGTTGAGTCCATTTCGTTGAGCAAGAGGTAGCTCTTGTCTATTCCATATTTGGCTTAAGGAACTTTATCTGTGCTCATTTCAATCTCTGGTTTTATGCAGCACCCCAACTCACCTTTACCCTTAAGCAAGCATAAGTTGGTTTTCTAAATTTGAGACCCTGTTCTGTTCTGTAATTCAGTTCCTGTGTAGCCAAGTTTACATTCCGTGTATTACTGATATCTTATGATGTTTCTTTTTCTGTGTGACTTATTTCAGTTAGAATCATCATACCTGAATCCACTCATTGTGCTGCTAAGGGCCTGATGACATAGATTTCATTGCTGAGTGATATTGCTTTGTAAGTAAATACCACAACTTCTTTATCCATTTTTCACTTTCTGCGATGTTGAACTTGTACTGTAAACGAGGTTCTTGTAAACAGAGGCGTCCCAATGTTTGGGGTGGCTGTGTCTTTTTGATTTTAATTTCCCTAAGCTATAGGACCATAAGTGGAAGTGCCCTAGGCTCTGTTGCTTTGTTTTTTAGATGTTTCAGGAAACACCATACACTTCTCCCGAGTGTCTGTTGGCAATTTACATCCCGCCCATCAGCATAACAAGGCTCCCAGTTCTCCATGGCCTGTCCTGCCTTTCTGGATTTTACACTTTTTTCAGATGGCCCTTTTGACCGGGGGGAAGTGAGACTTCATTGTAGTGCAGATTTCCTTTGCAAGCTTGCTTGGTTGGCCAAAAAGGGCGTATGCGTTTTTTCCTGAATATATTCAGGAAAAAACGCATACGCCCTTTTTGGCCAAGTGCATCATGGTGGACGTTCTGCCTCTTTTCCTATGCTTTCAATGCAATTCCAGTCTGCCTCCTGAAATCGGTTTCCTGCAATTCTGCCCCGCTTTCAAGTCCTCTTGGCAGCCTTACTTCAGTATATTTTTGGACGATAGCTGTCATTTATAACTCTGCAGGTTTGTGAATTACAGTGCCCCTGAGCTCCTTTCTTCAACTCGCTTTCTTTTGAGCTGGCCGCAACACCGCAGGATGGCTTCAGGCCCTAATCTGGTTCCGGCATGGCACGCTGAGCCTTTGGTTAATTCCTCTTCCTGGTGGGAAATGAGAGTTAAATTTGCCCGTCCAGACACCTTCCAGCTAGTCTCTCATTGGTTCTCGCTATTCCTGTTCATCTTCCGCAGAAATTGCAAACTGGGCCAAACAGGAGGTTAAAGGGACTGACTCTCCAAGTCGGGAGGGTGTTAGTAAAGCGTCTGGAATGTTGCACCCGAGTACCAGGGTACGAAAACTGAGACATATTTGAACACGTCTCCCGATCACATGGTTGATCATACTCTAGGTTCCACATGCATGTTTTAGCTGAAGGAAGAATACCTTAAACCTGGGTAGTTGAAACCCGTGGAATGGGTACCATGCGATATGACTTCAAAGGGTCTTCATTTGCTCACCGAACCTCTCCAATCCTATCACTGCTGCGTTTATGCCCCTGTACACATGCTTGATTCTCTTTCGGAGACATAGCAATCCATAGGTTTTAAGATACTTACTAGTCAGGTACATTCTTAGGCATTTAATATGCGGTGTTGAGTCCATTTCGTTGAGCAAGGAGTAGCTCTTGTCTATTCCATATTTGGCTTAAGGAACTTTATCTGTGCTCATTTCAATCTCTGGTTTTATGCAGCACCCCAACTCACCTTTCCCCTTAAGCAAGCATAAGTTGGTTTTCTAAATTTGAGACCCTGTTCTGTTCTGTAATTCAGTTCCTGTGTAGCCAAGTTTACATTCCGTGTATTACTGATATCTTATGATGTTTCTTTTTCTGTGTGACTTATTTCAGTTAGAATCATCATACCTGAATCCACTCATTGTGCTGCTAAGGGCCTGATGACATAGATTTCATTGCTGAGTGATATTGCTTTGTAAGTAAATACCACAACTTCTTTATCCATTTTTCACTTTCTGCGATGTTGAACTTGTACGGTAAACGAGGTTCTTGTAAACAGAGGCGTCCCAAACTTTGGGGTGGCTGTGTCTTTTTGATTTTAATTTCCCTAAGCTATAGGACCATAAGTGGAAGTGCCCTAGGCTCTGTTGCTTTGTTTTTTCGATGTTTCAGGAAACACCATACACTTCTCCCGAGTGTCTGTTGGCAATTTACATCCCGCCCATCAGCATAACAAGGCTCCCAGTTCTCCATGGCCTGTCCTGCCTTTCTGGATTTTACACTTTTTTCAGATGGCCCTTTTGACCGGGGGGAAGTGAGACTTCATTGTAGTGCAGATTTCCTTTGCAAGCTTGCTTGGTTGGCCAAAAAGGGCGTATGCGTTTTTTCCTGAATATATTCAGGAAAAAACGCATACGCCCTTTTTGGCCAAGTGCATCATGGTGGACGTTCTGCCTCTTTTCCTATGCTTTCAATGCAATTCCAGTCTGCCTCCTGAAATCGGTTTCCTGCAATTCTGCCCCGCTTTCAAGTCCTCTTGGCAGCCTTACTTCAGTATATTTTTGGACGATAGCTGTCATTTATAACTCTGCAGGTTTGTGAATTACAGTGCCCCTGAGCTCCTTTCTTCAACTCGCTTTCTTTTGAGCTGGCCGCAACACCGCAGGATGGCTTCAGGCCCTAATCTGTTTCCGGCACGGCACGCTGAGCCTTTGGTTAATTCCTCTTCCTGGTGGGAAATGAGAGTTAAATTTGCCCGTCCAGACACCTTCCAGCTAGTCTCTCATTGGTTCTCGCTATTCCTGTTCATCTTCCGCAGAAATTGCAAACTGGGCCAAACAGGAGGTTAAAGGGACTGACTCTCCAAGTCGGGAGGGTGTTAGTAAAGCGTCTGGAATGTTGCACCCGAGTACCAGGGTACGAAAACTGAGACATATTTGAACACGTCTCCCGATCACATGGTTGATCATACTCTAGGTTCCACATGCATGTTTTAGCTGAAGGAAGAATACCTTAAACCTGGGTAGTTGAAACCCGTGGAATGGGTACCATGCGATATGACTTCAAAGGGTCTTCATTTGCTCACCGAACCTCTCCAATCCTATCACTGCTGCGTTTATGCCCCTGTACACATGCTTGATTCTCTTTCGGAGACATAGCAATCCATAGGTTTTAAGATACTTACTAGTCAGGTACATTCTTAGGCGTTTAATATGCGGTGTTTTGTCCATTTCGTTGAGCAAGGAGTAGCTCTTGTCTATTCCATATTTGGCTTAAGGAACTTTATCTGTGCTCATTTCAATCTCTGGTTTTATGCAGCACCCCAACTCACCTTTCCCCTTAAGCAAGCATAAGTTGGTTTTCTAAATTTGAGACCCTGTTCTGTTTTGGAATTCAGTTCCTGTGTAGCCAAGTTTACATTCCGTGTATTACTGATATCTTATGATGTTTCTTTTTCTGTGTGACTTATTTCAGTTAGAATCATCATACCTGAATCCACTCATTGTGCTGCTAAGGGCCTGATGACATAGATTTCATTGCAGAGTGATATTGCTTTGTAAGTAAATACCACAACTTCTTTATCCATTTTTCACTTTCTGCGATGTTGAACTTGTACTGTAAACGAGGTTCTTGTAAACAGAGGCGTCCCAATGTTTGGGGTGGCTGTGTCTTTTTGATTTTAATTTCCCTAAGCTATAGGACCATAAGTGGAAGTGCCCTAGGCTCTGTTGCTTTGTTTTTTAGATGTTTCAGGAAACACCATACACTTCTCCCGAGTGTCTGTTGGCAATTTACATCCCGCCCATCAGCATAACAAGGCTCCCAGTTCTCCATGGCCTGTCCTGCCTTTCTGGATTTTACACTTTTTTCAGATGGCCCTTTTGACCGGGGGGAAGTGAGACTTCATTGTAGTGCAGATTTCCTTTGCAAGCTTGCTTGGTTGGCCAAAAAGGGCGTATGCGTTTTTTCCTGAATATATTCAGGAAAAAACACATACGCCCTTTTTGGCCAAGTGCATCATTGTGGACGTTCTGCCTCTTTTCCTATGCTTTCAATGCAATTCCAGTCTACCTCCTGAAATCGGTTTCCTGCAATTCTGCCCCGCTTTCAAGTCCTCTTGGCAGCCTTACTTCAGTATATTTTTGGACGATAGCTGTCATTTATAACTCTGCAGGTTTGTGAATTACAGTGCCCCTGAGCTCCTTTCTTCAACTCGCTTTCTTTTGAGCTGGCCGCAACACCGCAGGATGGCTTCAGGCCCTAATCTGGTTCCGGCACGGCACGCTGAGCCTTTGGTTAATTCCTCTTCCTGGTGGGAAATGAGAGTTAAATTTGCCCGTCCAGACACCTCCAGCTAGTCTCTCATTGGTTCTCGCTATTCCTGTTCATCTTCCGCAGAAATTGCAAACTGGGCCAAACAGGAGGTTAAAGGGACTGACTCTCCAAGTCGGGAGGGTGTTAGTAAAGCGTCTGGAATGTTGCACCCGAGTACCAGGGTACAAAAACTGAGACATATTTGAACACGTCTCCCGATCACATGGTTGATCATACTCTAGGTTCCACATGCATGTTTTAGCTGAAGGAAGAATACCTTAAACCTGGGTAGTTGAAACCCGTGGAATGGGTACCATGCAATATGACTTCAGAGGGTCTTCATTTGCTCACCAAACCTCTCCAATCCTATCACTGCTGCGTTTATGCCCCTGTACACATGCTTGATTCTCTTTCGGAGACATAGCAATCCATAGGTTTTAAGATACTTACTAGTCAGGTACATTCTTAGGCGTTTAATATGCGGTGTTGTGTCCATTTCGTTGAGCAAGGAGTAGCTCTTGTCTATTCCATATTTGGCTTAAGGAACTTTATCTGTGCTCATTTCAATCTCTGGTTTTATGCAGCACCCCAACTCACCTTTCCCCTTAAGCAAGCATAAGTTGGTTTTCTAAATTGGAGACCCTGTTCTGTTTTGGAATTCAGTTCCTGTGTAGCCAAGTTTACATTCCGTGTATTACTGATATCTTATGATGTTTCTTTTTCTGTGTGACTTATTTCAGTTAGAATCATCATACCTGAATCCACTCATTGTGCTGCTAAGGGCCTGATGACATAGATTTCATTGCAGAGTGATATTGCTTTGTAAGTAAATACCACAACTTCTTTATCCATTTTTCACTTTCTGCGATGTTGAACTTGTACTGTAAACGAGGTTCTTGTAAACAGAGGCGTCCCAATCTTTGGGGTGGCTGTGTCTTTTTGATTTTAATTTCCCTAATCTATAGGACCATAAGTGGAAGTGCCCTAGGCTCTGTTGCTTTGTTTTTTCGATGTTTCAGGAAACACCATACACTTCTCCCGAGTGTCTGTTGGCAATTTACATCCCGCCCATCAGCATAACAAGGCTCCCAGTTCTCCATGGCCTGTCCTGCCTTTCTGGATTTTACACTTTTTTCAGATGGCCCTTTTGACCGGGGGGAAGTGAGACTTCATTGTAGTGCAGATTTCCTTTGCAAGCTTGCTTGGTTGGCCAAAAAGGGCGTATGCGTTTTTTCCTGAATATATTCAGGAAAAAACGCATACGCCCTTTTTGGCCAAGTGCATCATTGTGGACGTTCTGCCTCTTTTCCTATGCTTTCAATGCAATTCCAGTCTGCCTCCTGAAATCGGTTTCCTGCAATTCTGCCCCGCTTTCAAGTCCTCTTGGCAGCCTTACTTCAGTATATTTTTGGACGATAGCTGTCATTTATAACTCTGCAGGTTTGTGAATTACAGTGCCCCTGAGCTCCTTTCTTCAACTCGCTTTCTTTTGAGCTGGCCGCAACACCGCAGGATGGCTTCAGGCCCTAATCTGGTTCCGGCACGGCACGCTGAGCCTTTGGTTAATTCCTCTTCCTGGTGGGAAATGAGAGTTAAATTTGCCCGTCCAGACACCTTCCAGCTAGTCTCTCATTGGTTCTCGCTATTCCTGTTCATCTTCCGCAGAAATTGCAAACTGGGCCAAACAGGAGGTTAAAGGGACTGACTCTCCAAGTCGGGAGGGTGTTAGTAAAGCGTCTGGAATGTTGCACCCGAGTACCAGGGTACGAAAACTGAGACATATTTGAACACGTCTCCCGATCACATGGTTGATCATACTCTAGGTTCCACATGCATGTTTTAGCTGAAGGAAGAATACCTTAAACCTGGGTAGTTGAAACCCGTGGAATGGGTACCATGCAATATGACTTCAGAGGGTCTTCATTTGCTCACCAAACCTCTCCAATCCTATCACTGCTGCGTTTATGCCCCTGTACACATGCTTGATTCTCTTTCGGAGACATAGCAATCCATAGGTTTTAAGATACTTACTAGTCAGGTACATTCTTAGGCGTTTAATATGCGGTGTTGTGTCCATTTCGTTGAGCAAGGAGTAGCTCTTGTCTATTCCATATTTGGCTTAAGGAACTTTATCTGTGCTCATTTCAATCTCTGGTTTTATGCAGCACCCCAACTCACCTTTCCCCTTAAGCAAGCATAAGTTGGTTTTCTAAATTGGAGACCCTGTTCTGTTTTGGAATTCAGTTCCTGTGTAGCCAAGTTTACATTCCGTGTATTACTGATATCTTATGATGTTTATTTTTCTGTGTGACTTATTTCAGTTAGAATCATCATACCTGAATCCACTCATTGTGCTGCTAAGGGCCTGATGACATAGATTTCATTGCAGAGTGATATTGCTTTGTAAGTAAATACCACAACTTCTTTATCCATTTTTCACTTTCTGCGATGTTGAACTTGTACTGTAAACGAGGTTCTTGTAAACAGAGGCATCCCAATCTTTGGGGTGGCTGTGTCTTTTTGATTTTAATTTCCCTAATCTATAGGACCATAAGTGGAAGTGCCCTAGGCTCTGTTGCTTTGTTTTTTAGATGTTTCAGGAAACACCATACACTTCTCCCGAGTGTCTGTTGGCAATTTACATCCCGCCCATCAGCATAACAAGGCTCCCAGTTCTCCATGGCCTGTCCTGCCTTTCTGGATTTTACACTTTTTTCAGATGGCCCTTTTGACCGGGGGGAAGTGAGACTTCATTGTAGTGCAGATTTCCTTTGCAAGCTTGCTTGGTTGGCCAAAAAGGGCGTATGCGTTTTTTCCTGAATATATTCAGGAAAAAACGCATACGCCCTTTTTGGCCAAGTGCATCATTGTGGACGTTCTGCCTCTTTTCCTATGCTTTCAATGCAATTCCAGTCTACCTCCTGAAATCGGTTTCCTGCAATTCTGCCCCGCTTTCAAGTCCTCTTGGCAGCCTTACTTCAGTATATTTTTGGACGATAGCTGTCATTTATAACTCTGCAGGTTTGTGAATTACAGTGCCCCTGAGCTCCTTTCTTCAACTCGCTTTCTTGTGACCTGGCCGCAACACCGCAGGATGGCTTCAGGCCCTAATCTGGTTCCGGCACGGCACGCTGAGCCTTTGGTTAATTCCTCTTCCTGGTGGGAAATGAGAGTTAAATTTGCCCGTCCAGACACCTCCAGCTAGTCTCTCATTGGTTCTCGCTATTCCTGTTCATCTTCCGCAGAAATTGCAAACTGGGCCAAACAGGAGGTTAAAGGGACTGACTCTCCAAGTCGGGAGGGTGTTAGTAAAGCGTCTGGAATGTTGCACCCGAGTACCAGGGTACAAAAACTGAGACATATTTGAACACGTCTCCCGATCACATGGTTGATCATACTCTAGGTTCCACATGCATGTTTTAGCTGAAGGAAGAATACCTTAAACCTGGGTAGTTGAAACCCGTGGAATGGGTACCATGCAATATGACTTCAGAGGGTCTTCATTTGCTCACCAAACCTCTCCAATCCTATCACTGCTGCGTTTATGCCCCTGTACACATGCTTGATTCTCTTTCGGAGACATAGCAATCCATAGGTTTTAAGATACTTACTAGTCAGGTACATTCTTAGGCGTTTAATATGCGGTGTTGTGTCCATTTCGTTGAGCAAGGAGTAGCTCTTGTCTATTCCATATTTGGCTTAAGGAACTTTATCTGTGCTCATTTCAATCTCTGGTTTTATGCAGCACCCCAACTCACCTTTCCCCTTAAGCAAGCATAAGTTGGTTTTCTAAATTTGAGACCCTGTTCTGTTTTGGAATTCAGTTCCTGTGTAGCCAAGTTTACATTCCGTGTATTACTGATATCTTATGATGTTTCTTTTTCTGTGTGACTTATTTCAGTTAGAATCATCATACCTGAATCCACTCATTGTGCTGCTAAGGGCCTGATGACATAGATTTCATTGCAGAGTGATATTGCTTTGTAAGTAAATACCACAACTTCTTTATCCATTTTTCACTTTCTGCGATGTTGAACTTGTACTGTAAACGAGGTTCTTGTAAACAGAGGCGTCCCAATCTTTGGGGTGGCTGTGTCTTTTTGATTTTAATTTCCCTAATCTATAGGACCATAAGTGGAAGTGCCCTAGGCTCTGTTGCTTTGTTTTTTCGATGTTTCAGGAAACACCATACACTTCTCCCGAGTGTCTGTTGGCAATTTACATCCCGCCCATCAGCATAACAAGGCTCCCAGTTCTCCATGGCCTGTCCTGCCTTTCTGGATTTTACACTTTTTTCAGATGGCCCTTTTGACCGGGGGGAAGTGAGACTTCATTGTAGTGCAGATTTCCTTTGCAAGCTTGCTTGGTTGGCCAAAAAGGGCGTATGCGTTTTTTCCTGAATATATTCAGGAAAAAACGCATACGCCCTTTTTGGCCAAGTGCATCATTGTGGACGTTCTGCCTCTTTTCCTATGCTTTCAATGCAATTCCAGTCTGCCTCCTGAAATCGGTTTCCTGCAATTCTGCCCCGCTTTCAAGTCCTCTTGGCAGCCTTACTTCAGTATATTTTTGGACGATAGCTGTCATTTATAACTCTGCAGGTTTGTGAATTACAGTGCCCCTGAGCTCCTTTCTTCAACTCGCTTTCTTTTGAGCTGGCCGCAACACCGCAGGATGGCTTCAGGCCCTAATCTGGTTCCGGCACGGCACGCTGAGCCTTTGGTTAATTCCTCTTCCTGGTGGGAAATGAGAGTTAAATTTGCCCGTCCAGACACCTTCCAGCTAGTCTCTCATTGGTTCTCGCTATTCCTGTTCATCTTCCGCAGAAATTGCAAACTGGGCCAAACAGGAGGTTAAAGGGACTGACTCTCCAAGTCGGGAGGGTGTTAGTAAAGCGTCTGGAATGTTGCACCCGAGTACCAGGGTACGAAAACTGAGACATATTTGAACACGTCTCCCGATCACATGGTTGATCATACTCTAGGTTCCACATGCATGTTTTAGCTGAAGGAAGAATACCTTAAACCTGGGTAGTTGAAACCCGTGGAATGGGTACCATGCAATATGACTTCAGAGGGTCTTCATTTGCTCACCAAACCTCTCCAATCCTATCACTGCTGCGTTTATGCCCCTGTACACATGCTTGATTCTCTTTCGGAGACATAGCAATCCATAGGTTTTAAGATACTTACTAGTCAGGTACATTCTTAGGCGTTTAATATGCGGTGTTGTGTCCATTTCGTTGAGCAAGGAGTAGCTCTTGTCTATTCCATATTTGGCTTAAGGAACTTTATCTGTGCTCATTTCAATCTCTGGTTTTATGCAGCACCCCAACTCACCTTTCCCCTTAAGCAAGCATAAGTTGGTTTTCTAAATTGGAGACCCTGTTCTGTTTTGGAATTCAGTTCCTGTGTAGCCAAGTTTACATTCCGTGTATTACTGATATCTTATGATGTTTCTTTTTCTGTGTGACTTATTTCAGTTAGAATCATCATACCTGAATCCACTCATTGTGCTGCTAAGGGCCTGATGACATAGATTTCATTGCAGAGTGATATTGCTTTGTAAGTAAATACCACAACTTCTTTATCCATTTTTCACTTTCTGCGATGTTGAACTTGTACTGTAAACGAGGTTCTTGTAAACAGAGGCATCCCAATCTTTGGGGTGGCTGTGTCTTTTTGATTTTAATTTCCCTAATCTATAGGACCATAAGTGGAAGTGCCCTAGGCTCTGTTGCTTTGTTTTTTAGATGTTTCAGGAAACACCATACACTTCTCCCGAGTGTCTGTTGGCAATTTACATCCCGCCCATCAGCATAACAAGGCTCCCAGTTCTCCATGGCCTGTCCTGCCTTTCTGGATTTTACACTTTTTTCAGATGGCCCTTTTGACCGGGGGGAAGTGAGACTTCATTGTAGTGCAGATTTCCTTTGCAAGCTTGCTTGGTTGGCCAAAAAGGGCGTATGCGTTTTTTCCTGAATATATTCAGGAAAAAACGCATACGCCCTTTTTGGCCAAGTGCATCATTGTGGACGTTCTGCCTCTTTTCCTATGCTTTCAATGCAATTCCAGTCTACCTCCTGAAATCGGTTTCCTGCAATTCTGCCCCGCTTTCAAGTCCTCTTGGCAGCCTTACTTCAGTATATTTTTGGACGATAGCTGTCATTTATAACTCTGCAGGTTTGTGAATTACAGTGCCCCTGAGCTCCTTTCTTCAACTCGCTTTCTTGTGACCTGGCCGCAACACCGCAGGATGGCTTCAGGCCCTAATCTGGTTCCGGCACGGCACGCTGAGCCTTTGGTTAATTCCTCTTCCTGGTGGGAAATGAGAGTTAAATTTGCCCGTCCAGACACCTCCAGCTAGTCTCTCATTGGTTCTCGCTATTCCTGTTCATCTTCCGCAGAAATTGCAAACTGGGCCAAACAGGAGGTTAAAGGGACTGACTCTCCAAGTCGGGAGGGTGTTAGTAAAGCGTCTGGAATGTTGCACCCGAGTACCAGGGTACAAAAACTGAGACATATTTGAACACGTCTCCCGATCACATGGTTGATCATACTCTAGGTTCCACATGCATGTTTTAGCTGAAGGAAGAATACCTTAAACCTGGGTAGTTGAAACCCGTGGAATGGGTACCATGCAATATGACTTCAGAGGGTCTTCATTTGCTCACCAAACCTCTCCAATCCTATCACTGCTGCGTTTATGCCCCTGTACACATGCTTGATTCTCTTTCGGAGACATAGCAATCCATAGGTTTTAAGATACTTACTAGTCAGGTACATTCTTAGGCGTTTAATATGCGGTGTTGTGTCCATTTCGTTGAGCAAGGAGTAGCTCTTGTCTATTCCATATTTGGCTTAAGGAACTTTATCTGTGCTCATTTCAATCTCTGGTTTTATGCAGCACCCCAACTCACCTTTCCCCTTAAGCAAGCATAAGTTGGTTTTCTAAATTTGAGACCCTGTTCTGTTTTGGAATTCAGTTCCTGTGTAGCCAAGTTTACATTCCGTGTATTACTGATATCTTATGATGTTTCTTTTTCTGTGTGACTTATTTCAGTTAGAATCATCATACCTGAATCCACTCATTGTGCTTCTAAGGGCCTGATGACATAGATTTCATTGCAGAGTGATATTGCTTTGTAAGTAAATACCACAACTTCTTTATCCATTTTTCACTTTCTGCGATGTTGAACTTGTACTGTAAACGAGGTTCTTGTAAACAGAGGCGTCCCAAACTTTGGGGTGGCTGTGTCTTTTTGATTTTAATTTCCCTAATCTATAGGACCATAAGTGGAAGTGCCCTAGGCTCTGTTGCTTTGTTTTTTAGATGTTTCAGGAAACACCATACACTTCTCCCGAGTGTCTGTTGGCAATTTACATCCCGCCCATCAGCATAACAAGGCTCCCAGTTCTCCATGGCCTGTCCTGCCTTTCTGGATTTTACACTTTTTTCAGATGGCCCTTTTGACCGGGGGGAAGTGAGACTTCATTGTAGTGCAGATTTCCTTTGCAAGCTTGCTTGGTTGGCCAAAAAGGGCGTATGCGTTTTTTCCTGAATATATTCAGGAAAAAACGCATACGCCCTTTTTGGCCAAGTGCATCATTGTGGACGTTCTGCCTCTTTTCCTATGCTTTCAATGCAATTCCAGTCTACCTCCTGAAATCGGTTTCCTGCAATTCTGCCCCGCTTTCAAGTCCTCTTGGCAGCCTTACTTCAGTATATTTTTGGACGATAGCTGTCATTTATAACTCTGCAGGTTTGTGAATTACAGTGCCCCTGAGCTCCTTTCTTCAACTCGCTTTCTTGTGACCTGGCCGCAACACCGCAGGATGGCTTCAGGCCCTAATCTGGTTCCGGCACGGCACGCTGAGCCTTTGGTTAATTCCTCTTCCTGGTGGGAAATGAGAGTTAAATTTGCCCGTCCAGACACCTCCAGCTAGTCTCTCATTGGTTCTCGCTATTCCTGTTCATCTTCCGCAGAAATTGCAAACTGGGCCAAACAGGAGGTTAAAGGGACTGACTCTCCAAGTCAGGAGGGTGTTAGTAAAGCGTCTGGAATGTTGCACCCGAGTACCAGGGTACGAAAACTGAGACATATTTGAACACGTCTCCCGATCACATGGTTGATCAGACTCTAGGTTCCACATGCATGTTTTAGCTGAAGGAAGAATACCTTAAACTTGGGTAGTTGAAACCCGTGGAATGGGTACCATGCAATATGACTTCAAAGGGTCTTCATTTGCTCACCGAACCTCTCCAATCCTATCACTGCTGCGTTTATGCCCCTGTACACATGCTTGATTCTCTTTCGGAGACATAGCAATCCATAGGTTTTAAGATACTTACTAGTCAGGTACATTCTTAGGCATTTAATATGGGGTGTTGAGTCCATTTCGTTGAGCAAGGAGTAGCTCTTGTCTATTCCATATTTGGCTTAAGGAACTTTATCTGTGCTGATTTCAATCTCTGGTTTTATGCAGCACCCCAACTCACCTTTCCCCTTAAGCAAGCATAAGTTGGTTTTCTAAATTTGAGACCCTGTTCTGTTCTGTAATTCAGTTCCTGTGTAGCCAAGTTTACATTCCGTGTATTACTGATATCTTATGATGTTTCTTTTTCTGTGTGACTTATTTCAGTTAGAATCATCATACCTGAATCCACTCATTGTGCTGCTAAGGGCCTGATGACATAGATTTCATTGCAGAGTGATATTGTTTTGTAAGTAAATACCACAACTTCTTTATCCATTTTTCACTTTCTGCGATGTTGAACTTGTACTGTAAACGAGGTTCTTGTAAACAGAGGCGTCCCAAACTTTGGGGTGGCTGTGTCTTTTTGATTTTAATTTCCCTAAGCTATAGGACCATAAGTGGAAGTGCCCTAGGCTCTGTTGCTTTGTTTTTTAGATGTTTCAGGAAACACCATACACTTCTCCCGAGTGTCTGTTGGCAATTTACATCCCGCCCATCAGCATAACAAGGCTCCCAGTTCTCCATGGCCTGTCCTGCCTTTCTGGATTTTACACTTTTTTCAGATGGCCCTTTTGACCGGGGGGAAGTGAGACTTCATTGTAGTGCAGATTTCCTTTGCAAGCTTGCTTGGTTGGCCAAAAAGGGCGTATGCGTTTTTTCCTGAATATATTCAGGAAAAAACGCATACGCCCTTTTTGGCCAAGTGCATCATTGTGGACATTCTGCCTCTTTTCCTATGCTTTCAATGCAATTCCAGTCTACCTCCTGAAATCGGTTTCCTGCAATTCTGCCCCGCTTTCAAGTCCTCTTGGCAGCCTTACTTCAGTATATTTTTGGACGATAGCTGTCATTTATAACTCTGCAGGTTTGTGAATTACAGTGCCCCTGAGCTCCTTTCTTCAACTCGCTTTCTTTTGAGCTGGCCGCAACACCGCAGGATGGCTTCAGGCCCTAATCTGGTTCCGGCACGGCACGCTGAGCCTTTGGTTAATTCCTCTTCCTGGTGGGAAATGAGAGTTAAATTTGCCCGTCCAGACACCTCTAGCTAGTCTCTCATTGGTTCTCGCTATTCCTGTTCATCTTCCGCAGAAATTGCAAACTGGGCCAAACAGGAGGTTAAAGGGACTGACTCTCCAAGTCGGGAGGGTGTTAGTAAAGCATCTGGAATGTTGCACCCGAGTACCAGGGTACAAAAACTGAGACATATTTGAACACGTCTCCCGATCACATGGTTGATCATACTCTAGGTTCCACATGCATGTTTTAGCTGAAGGAAGAATACCTTAAACCTGGGTAGTTGAAACCCGTGGAATGGGTACCATGCAATATGACTTCAGAGGGTCTTCATTTGCTCACCAAACCTCTCCAATCCTATCACTGCTGCGTTTATGCCCCTGTACACATGCTTGATTCTCTTTCGGAGACATAGCAATCCATAGGTTTTAAGATACTTACTAGTCAGGTACATTCTTAGGCGTTTAATATGCGGTGTTGTGTCCATTTCGTTGAGCAAGGAGTAGCTCTTGTCTATTCCATATTTGGCTTAAGGAACTTTATCTGTGCTCATTTCAATCTCTGGTTTTATGCAGCACCCCAACTCACCTTTCCCCTTAAGCAAGCATAAGTTGGTTTTCTAAATTTGAGACCCTGTTCTGTTTTGGAATTCAGTTCCTGTGTAGCCAAGTTTACATTCCGTGTATTACTGATATCTTATGATGTTTCTTTTTCTGTGTGACTTATTTCAGTTAGAATCATCATACCTGAATCCACTCATTGTGCTGCTAAGGGCCTGATGACATAGATTTCATTGCAGAGTGATATTGCTTTGTAAGTAAATACCACAACTTCTTTATCCATTTTTCACTTTCTGCGATGTTGAACTTGTACTGTAAACGAGGTTCTTGTAAACAGAGGCGTCCCAAACTTTGGGGTGGCTGTGTCTTTTTGATTTTAATTTCCCTAATCTATAGGACCATAAGTGGAAGTGCCCTAGGCTCTGTTGCTTTGTTTTTTAGATGTTTCAGGAAACACCATACACTTCTCCCGAGTGTCTGTTGGCAATTTACATCCCGCCCATCAGCATAACAAGGCTCCCAGTTCTCCATGGCCTGTCCTGCCTTTCTGGATTTTACACTTTTTTCAGATGGCCCTTTTGACCGGGGGGAAGTGAGACTTCATTGTAGTGCAGATTTCCTTTGCAAGCTTGCTTGGTTGGCCAAAAAGGGCGTATGCGTTTTTTCCTGAATATATTCAGGAAAAAACGCATACGCCCTTTTTGGCCAAGTGCATCATTGTGGACGTTCTGCCTCTTTTCCTATGCTTTCAATGCAATTCCAGTCTACCTCCTGAAATCGGTTTCCTGCAATTCTGCCCCGCTTTCAAGTCCTCTTGGCAGCCTTACTTCAGTATATTTTTGGACGATAGCTGTCATTTATAACTCTGCAGGTTTGTGAATTACAGTGCCCCTGTGCTCCTTTCTTCAACTCGCTTTCTTGTGACCTGGCCGCAACACCGCAGGATGGCTTCAGGCCCTAATCTGGTTCCGGCACGGCACGCTGAGCCTTTGGTTAATTCCTCTTCCTGGTGGGAAATGAGAGTTAAATTTGCCCGTCCAGACACCTCCAGCTAGTCTCTCATTGGTTCTCGCTATTCCTGTTCATCTTCCGCAGAAATTGCAAACTGGGCCAAACAGGAGGTTAAAGGGACTGACTCTCCAAGTCAGGAGGGTGTTAGTAAAGCGTCTGGAATGTTGCACCCGAGTACCAGGGTACGAAAACTGAGACATATTTGAACACGTCTCCCGATCACATGGTTGATCAGACTCTAGGTTCCACATGCATGTTTTAGCTGAAGGAAGAATACCTTAAACCTGGGTAATTGAAACCCGTGGAATGGGTACCATGCAATATGACTTCAAAGGGTCTTCAGTTGCTCACCGAACCTCTCCAATCCTATCACTGCTGTGTTTATGCCCCTGTACACATGCTTGATTCTCTTTCGGAGACATAGCAATCCATAGGTTTTAAGATACTTACTAGTCAGGTACATTCTTAGGCGTTTAATATGCGGTGTTGAGTCCATTTCTTTGAGCAAGGAGTAGCTCTTGTCTATTCCATATTTGGCTTAAGGAACTTTATCTGTGCTCATTTCAATCTCTGGTTTTATGCAGCACCCCAACTCACCTTTCCCCTTAAGCAAGCATAAGTTGGTTTTCTAAATTTGAGACCCTGTTCTGTTTTGGAATTCAGTTCCTGTGTAGCCAAGTTTACATTCCGTGTATTACTGATATCTTATGATGTTTCTTTTTCTGTGTGACTTATTTCAGTTAGAATCATCATACCTGAATCCACTCATTGTGCTGCTAAGGGCCTGATGACATAGATTTCATTGCTGAGTGATATTGCTTTGTAAGTAAATACCACAACTTCTTTATCCATTTTTCACTTTCTGCGATGTTGAACTTGTACTGTAAACGAGGTTCTTGTAAACAGAGGCGTCCCAAACTTTGGGGTGGCTGTGTCTTTTTGATTTTAATTTCCCTAATCTATAGGACCATAAGTGGAAGTGCCCTAGGCTCTGTTGCTTTGTTTTTTAGATGTTTCAGGAAACACCATACACTTCTCCCGAGTGTCTGTTGGCAATTTACATCCCGCCCATCAGCATAACAAGGCTCCCAGTTCTCCATGGCCTGTCCTGCCTTTCTGGATTTTACACTTTTTTCAGATGGCCCTTTTGACCGGGGGAAAGTGAGACTTCATTGTAGTGCAGATTTCCTTTGCAAGCTTGCTTGGTTGGCCAAAAAGGGCGTATGCGTTTTTTCCTGAATATATTCAGGAAAAAACGCATACGCCCTTTTTGGCCAAGTGCATCATTGTGGACGTTCTGCCTCTTTTCCTATGCTTTCAATGCAATTCCAGTCTACTTCCTGAAATCGGTTTCCTGCAATTCTGCCCCGCTTTCAAGTCCTCTTGGCAGCCTTACTTCAGTATATTTTTGGACGATAGCTGTCATTTATAACTCTGCAGGTTTGTGAATTACAGTGCCCCTGAGCTCCTTTCTTCAACTTGCTTTCTTGTGACCTGGCCGCAACACCGCAGGATGGCTTCAGGCCCTAATCTGGTTCCGGCACAGCACGCTGAGCCTTTGGTTAATTCCTCTTCCTGGTGGGAAATGAGAGTTAAATTTGCCCGTCCAGACACCTCCAGCTAGTCTCTCATTGGTTCTCGCTATTCCTGTTCATCTTCCGCAGAAATTGCAAACTGGGCCAAACAGGAGGTTAAAGGGACTGACTCTCCAAGTCAGGAGGGTGTTAGTAAAGCGTCTGGAATGTTGCACCCGAGTACCAGGGTACGAAAACTGAGACATATTTGAACACGTCTCCTGATCACATGGTTGATCAGACTCTAGGTTCCACATGCATGTTTTAGCTGAAGGAAGAATACCTTAAACCTGGGTAATTGAAACCCGTGGAATGGGTACCATGCAATATGACTTCAAAGGGTCTTCAGTTGCTCACCGAACCTCTCCAATCCTATCACTGCTGCGTTTATGCCCCTGTACACATGCTTGATTCTCTTTCGGAGACATAGCAATCCATAGGTTTTAAGATACTTACTAGTCAGGTACATTCTTAGGCGTTTAATATGCGGTGTTGAGTCCATTTCTTTGAGCAAGGAGTAGCTCTTGTCTATTCCATATTTGGCTTAAGGAACTTTATCTGTGCTCATTTCAATCTCTGGTTTTATGCAGCACCCCAACTCACCTTTCCCCTTAAGCAAGCATAAGTTGGTTTTCTAAATTTGAGACCCTGTCCTGTTTTGGAATTCAGTTCCTGTGTAGCCAAGTTTACATTCCGTGTATTACTGATATCTTATGATGTTTCTTTTTCTGTGTGACTTATTTCAGTTAGAATCATCATACCTGAATCCACTCATTGTGCTGCTAAGGGCCTGATGACATAGATTTCATTGCTGAGTGATATTGCTTTGTAAGTAAATACCACAACTTCTTTATCCATTTTTCACTTTCTGCGATGTTGAACTTGTACTGTAAACGAGGTTCTTGTAAACAGAGGCGTCCCAAACTTTGGGGTGGCTGTGTCTTTTTGATTTTAATTTCCCTAATCTATAGGACCATAAGTGGAAGTGCCCTAGGCTCTGTTGCTTTGTTTTTTAGATGTTTCAGGAAACACCATACACTTCTCCCGAGTGTCTGTTGGCAATTTACATCCCGCCCATCAGCATAACAAGGCTCCCAGTTCTCCATGGCCTGTCCTGCCTTTCTGGATTTTACACTTTTTTCAGATGGCCCTTTTGACCGGGGGAAAGTGAGACTTCATTGTAGTGCAGATTTCCTTTGCAAGCTTGCTTGGTTGGCCAAAAAGGGCGTATGCGTTTTTTCCTGAATATATTCAGGAAAAAACGCATACGCCCTTTTTGGCCAAGTGCATCATTGTGGACGTTCTGCCTCTTTTCCTATGCTTTCAATGCAATTCCAGTCTACCTCCTGAAATCGGTTTCCTGCAATTCTGCCCCGCTTTCAAGTCCTCTTGGCAGCCTTACTTCAGTATATTTTTGGACGATAGCTGTCATTTATAACTCTGCAGGTTTGTGAATTACAGTGCCCCTGAGCTCCTTTCTTCAACTCGCTTTCTTTTGAGCTGGCCGCAACACCGCAGGATGGCTTCAGGCCCTAATCTGGTTCCGGCACGGCACGCTGAGCCTTTGGTTAATTCCTCTTCCTGGTGGGAAATGAGAGTTAAATTTGCCCGTCCAGACACCTCCAGCTAGTCTCTCATTGGTTCTCGCTATTCCTGTTCATCTTCCGCAGAAATTGCAAACTGGGCCAAACAGGAGGTTAAAGGGACTGACTCTCCAAGTCGGGAGGGTGTTAGTAAAGCGTCTGGAATGTTGCACCCGAGTACCAGGGTACGAAAACTGAGACATATTTGAACACGTCTCCCGATCACATGGTTGATCATACTCTAGGTTGCACATGCATGTTTTAGCTGAAGGAAGAATACCTTAAACCTGGGTAGTTGAAACCCGTGGAATGGGTACCATGCAATATGACTTCAAAGGGTCTTCATTTGCTCACCGAACCTCTCCAATCCTATCACTGCTGCGTTTATGCCCCTGTACACATGCTTGATTCTCTTTCGGAGACATAGCAATCCATAGGTTTTAAGATACTTACTAGTCAGGTACATTCTTAGGCGTTTAATATGCGGTGTTGAGTCCATTTCGTTGAGCAAGAGGTAGCTCTTGTCTATTCCATATTTGGCTTAAGGAACTTTATCTGTGCTCATTTCAATCTCTGGTTTTATGCAGCACCCCAACTCACCTTTACCCTTAAGCAAGCATAAGTTGGTTTTCTAAATTTGAGACCCTGTTCTGTTCTGTAATTCAGTTCCTGTGTAGCCAAGTTTACATTCCGTGTATTACTGATATCTTATGATGTTTCTTTTTCTGTGTGACTTATTTCAGTTAGAATCATCATACCTGAATCCACTCATTGTGCTGCTAAGGGCCTGATGACATAGATTTCATTGCTGAGTGATATTGCTTTGTAAGTAAATACCACAACTTCTTTATCCATTTTTCACTTTCTGCGATGTTGAACTTGTACTGTAAACGAGGTTCTTGTAAACAGAGGCGTCCCAAACTTTGGGGTGGCTGTGTCTTTTTGATTTTAATTTCCCTAAGCTATAGGACCATAAGTGGAAGTGCCCTAGGCTCTGTTGCTTTGTTTTTTAGATGTTTCAGGAAACACCATACACTTCTCCCGAGTGTCTGTTGGCAATTTACATCCTGCCCATCAGCATAACAAGGCTCCCAGTTCTCCATGGCCTGTCCTGCCTTTCTGGATTTTACACTTTTTTCAGATGGCCCTTTTGACCGGGGGGAAGTGAGACTTCATTGTAGTGCAGATTTCCTTTGCAAGCTTGCTTGGTTGGCCAAAAAGGGCGTATGCGTTTTTTCCTGAATATATTCAGGAAAAAACGCATACGCCATTTTTGGCCAAGTGCATCATTGTGGACGTTCTGCCTCTTTTCCTATGCTTTCAATGCAATTCCAGTCTACCTCCTGAAATCGGTTTCCTGCAATTCTGCCCCGCTTTCAAGTCCTCTTGGCAGCCTTACTTCAGTATATTTTTGGACGATAGCTGTCATTTATAACTCTGCAGGTTTGTGAATTACAGTGCCCCTGAGCTCCTTTCTTCAACTCGCTTTCTTTTGAGCTGGCCGCAACACCGCAGGATGGCTTCAGGCCCTAATCTGGTTCCGGCACGGCACGCTGAGCCTTTGGTTAATTCCTCTTCCTCGTGGGAAATGAGAGTTAAATTTGCCCGTCCAGACACCTCCAGCTAGTCTCTCATTGGTTCTCGCTATTCCTGTTCATCTTCCGCAGAAATTGCAAACTGGGCCAAACAGGAGGTTAAAGGGACTGACTCTCCAAGTCGGGAGGGTGTTAGTAAAGCGTCTGGAATGTTGCACCCGAGTACCAGGGTACGAAAACTGAGACATATTTGAACACGTCTCCCGATCACATGGTTGATCATACTCTAGGTTCCACATGCATGTTTTAGCTGAAGGAAGAATACCTTAAACCTGGGTAGTTGAAACCCGTGGAATGGGTACCATGCGATATGACTTCAAAGGGTCTTCATTTGCTCACCGAACCTCTCCAATCCTATCACTGCTGCGTTTATGCCCCTGTACACATGCTTGATTCTCTTTCGGAGACATAGCAATCCATAGGTTTTAAGATACTTACTAGTCAGGTACATTCTTAGGCGTTTAATATGCGGTGTTGAGTCCATTTCGTTGAGCAAGGAGTAGCTCTTGTCTATTCCATATTTGGCTTAAGGAACTTTATCTGTGCTCATTTCAATCTCTGGTTTTATGCAGCACCCCAACTCACCTTTCCCCTTAAGCAAGCATAAGTTGGTTTTCTAAATTTGAGACCCTGTTCTGTTCTGTAATTCAGTTCCTGTGTAGCCAAGTTTACATTCCGTGTATTACTGATATCTTATGATGTTTCTTTTTCTGTGTGACTTATTTCAGTTAGAATCATCATACCTGAATCCACTCATTGTGCTGCTAAGGGCCTGATGACATAGATTTCATTGCTGAGTGATATTGCTTTGTAAGTAAATACCACAACTTCTTTATCCATTTTTCACTTTCTGCGATGTTGAACTTGTACGGTAAACGAGGTTCTTGTAAACAGAGGCGTCCCAAACTTTGGGGTGGCTGTGTCTTTTTGATTTTAATTTCCCTAATCTATAGGACCATAAGTGGAAGTGCCCTAGGCTCTGTTGCTTTGTTTTTTCGATGTTTCAGGAAACACCATACACTTCTCCCGAGTGTCTGTTGGCAATTTACATCCCGCCCATCAGCATAACAAGGCTCCCAGTTCTCCATGGCCTGTCCTGCCTTTCTGGATTTTACACTTTTTTCAGATGGCCCTTTTGACCGGGGGGAAGTGAGACTTCATTGTAGTGCAGATTTCCTTTGCAAGCTTGCTTGGTTGGCCAAAAAGGGCGTATGCGTTTTTTCCTGAATATATTCAGGAAAAAACGCATACGCCCTTTTTGGCCAAGTGCATCATGGTGGACGTTCTGCCTCTTTTCCTATGCTTTCAATGCAATTCCAGTCTGCCTCCTGAAATCGGTTTCCTGCAATTCTGCCCCGCTTTCAAGTCCTCTTGGCAGCCTTACTTCAGTATATTTTTGGACGATAGCTGTCATTTATAACTCTGCAGGTTTGTGAATTACAGTGCCCCTGAGCTCCTTTCTTCAACTCGCTTTCTTTTGAGCTGGCCGCAACACCGCAGGATGGCTTCAGGCCCTAATCTGGTTCCGGCACGGCACGCTGAGCCTTTGGTTAATTCCTCTTCCTGGTGGGAAATGAGAGTTAAATTTGCCCGTCCAGACACCTTCCAGCTAGTCTCTCATTGGTTCTCGCTATTCCTGTTCATCTTCCGCAGAAATTGCAAACTGGGCCAAACAGGAGGTTAAAGGGACTGACTCTCCAAGTCGGGAGGGTGTTAGTAAAGCGTCTGGAATGTTGCACCCGAGTACCAGGGTACGAAAACTGAGACATATTTGAACACGTCTCCCGATCACATGGTTGATCATACTCTAGGTTCCACATGCATGTTTTAGCTGAAGGAAGAATACCTTAAACCTGGGTAGTTGAAACCCGTGGAATGGGTACCATGCAATATGACTTCAGAGGGTCTTCATTTGCTCACCAAACCTCTCCAATCCTATCACTGCTGCGTTTATGCCCCTGTACACATGCTTGATTCTCTTTCGGAGACATAGCAATCCATAGGTTTTAAGATACTTACTAGTCAGGTACATTCTTAGGCGTTTAATATGCGGTGTTGTGTCCATTTCGTTGAGCAAGGAGTAGCTCTTGTCTATTCCATATTTGGCTTAAGGAACTTTATCTGTGCTCATTTCAATCTCTGGTTTTATGCAGCACCCCAACTCACCTTTCCCCTTAAGCAAGCATAAGTTGGTTTTCTAAATTGGAGACCCTGTTCTGTTTTGGAATTCAGTTCCTGTGTAGCCAAGTTTACATTCCGTGTATTACTGATATCTTATGATGTTTCTTTTTCTGTGTGACTTATTTCAGTTAGAATCATCATACCTGAATCCACTCATTGTGCTGCTAAGGGCCTGATGACATAGATTTCATTGCAGAGTGATATTGCTTTGTAAGTAAATACCACAACTTCTTTATCCATTTTTCAATTTCTGCGATGTTGAACTTGTACTGTAAAGGAGGTTCTTGTAAACAGAGGCGTCCCAAACTTTGGGGTGGCTGTGTCTTTTTGATTTTAATTTCCCTAATCTATAGGACCATAAGTGGAAGTGCCCTAGGCTCTGTTGCTTTGTTTTTTAGATGTTTCAGGAAACACCATACACTTCTCCCGAGTGTCTGTTGGCAATTTACATCCCACCCATCAGCATAACAAGGCTCCCAGTTCTCCATGGCCTGTCCTGCCTTTCTGGATTTTACACTTTTTTCAGATGGCCCTTTTGACCGGGGGGAAGTGAGACTTCATTGTAGTGCAGATTTCCTTTGCAAGCTTGCTTGGTTGGCCAAAAAGGGCGTATGCGTTTTTTCCTGAATATATTCAGGAAAAAACGCATACGCCCTTTTTGGCCAAGTGCATCATTGTGGACGTTCTGCCTCTTTTCCTATGCTTTCAATGCAATTCCAGTCTACCTCCTGAAATCGGTTTCCTGCAATTCTGCCCCGCTTTCAAGTCCTCTTGGCAGCCTTACTTCAGTATATTTTTGGACGATAGCTGTCATTTATAACTCTGCAGGTTTGTGAATTACAGTGCCCCTGAGCTCCTTTCTTCAACTCGCTTTCTTGTGAGCTGGCCGCAACACCGCAGGATGGCTTCAGGCCCTAATCTGGTTCCGGCACGGCACGCTGAGCCTTTGGTTAATTCCTCTTCCTGGTGGGAAATGAGAGTAAAATTTTCCCGTCCAGACACCTCCAGCTAGTCTCTCATTGGTTCTCGCTATTCCTGTTCATCTTCCGCAGAAATTGCAAACTGGGCCAAACAGGAGGTTAAAGGGACTGACTCTCCAAGTCGGGAGAGTGTTAGTAAAGTGTCTGGAATGTTGCACCCGAGTACCAGGGTATGAAATCTGAGACATATTTGAACACGTCTCCCGAGCACATGGTTGATCATACTCTAGGTTCCACATGCATGTTTTAGCTGAAGGAAGAATACCTTAAACCTGGGTAGTTGAAACCTGTGGAATGGGTACCATGCAATATGACTTCAAAGGGTCTTCATTTGCTCACCGAACCTCTCCAATCCTATCACTGCTGCATTTATGCCCCTGTACACACACTTGATTCTCTTTCGGAGACATAGCAATCCCTAGGTTTTAAGATACTTACTAGTCAGGTACATTCTTAGGCGTTTAATATGGGGTGTTGAGTCCATTTCGTTGAGCAAGGAGTAGCTCTTGTCTATTCCATATTTGGCTTAAGGAACTTTATCTGTGCTCATTTCAATCTCTGGTTTTATGCAGCACCCCAACTCACCTTTCCCCTTAAGCAAGCATAAGTTGGTTTTCTAAATTTGAGACCCTGTTCTGTTCTGTAATTCAGTTCCTGTGTAGCCGAGTTTGCATTCCGTGTATTACTGATATCTTATGATGTTTCTTTTTCTGTGTGACTTATTTCATTTAGAATCATCATACCTGAATCAACGCATTGTGCTGCTAAGGGCCTGATGACATAGATTTCATTGCTGAGTGATATTGCTTTGTAAGTAAATACCACAACTTCTTTATCCATTTTTCAATTTCTGTGATGTTGAACTTGTACTGTAAAGGAGGTTCTTGTAAACAGAGGCGTCCCAAACTTTGGGGTGGCTGTGTCTTTTTGATTTTAATTTCCCTAAGCTATAGGACCATAAGTGGAAGTGCCCTAGGCTCTGTTGCTTTGTTTTTTAGATGTTTCAGGAAACACCATACACTTCTCCCGAGTGTCTGTTGGCAATTTACATCCCGCCCATCAGCATAACAAGGCTCCCAGTTCTCCATGGCCTGTCCTGCCTTTCTGGATTTTACACTTTTTTCAGATGGCCCTTTTGACCGGGGGGAAGTGAGACTTCATTGTAGTGCAGATTTCCTTTGCAAGCTTGCTTGGTTGGCCAAAACGGGCGTATGCGTTTCTTCCTGAATATATTCAGGAAAAAACGCATACGCCCTTTATGGCCAAGTGCATCATTGTGGACGTTCTGCCTCTTTTCCTATGCTTTCAATGCAATTCCAGTCTGCCTCCTGAAATCGGTTTCCTGCAATTCTGCCCCGCTTTCAAGTCCTCTTGGCAGCCTTACTTCAGTATATTTTTGGACGATAGCTGTCATTTATAACTCTGCAGGTTTGTGAATTACAGTGCCGCTGAGCTCCTTTCTTCAACTCGCTTTCTTTTGAGCTGGCCGCAACACCGCAGGATGGCTTCAGGCCCTAATCTGGTTCCGGCACGGCACGCTGAGCCTTTGGTTAATTCCTCTTCCTGGTGGGAAATGAGAGTTAAATTTGCCCGTCCAGACACCTCCAGCTAGTCTCTCATTGGTTCTCGCTATTCCTGTTCATCTTCCGCAGAAATTGCAAACTGGGCCAAACAGGAGGTTAAAGGGACTGACTCTCCAAGTCGGGAGGGTGTTAGTAAAGCGTCTGGAATGTTGCACCCGAGTACCAGGGTACAAAAACTGAGACATATTTGAACACGTCTCCCGATCACATGGTTGATCAGACTCTAGGTTCCACATGCATGTTTTACCTGAAGGAAGAATACCTTAAACCTGGGTAGTTGAAACCCGTGGAATGGGTACCATGCAATATGACTTCAAAGGGTCTTCATTTGCTCACCGAACCTCTCCAATCCTATCACTGCTGCGTTTATGCCCCTGTACACATGCTTGATTCTCTTTCGGAGACATAGCAATCCATAGGTTTTAAGATACTTACTAGTCAGGTACATTCTTAGGCGTTTAATATGCGGTGTTGAGTCCATTTCTTTGAGCAAGGAGTAGCTCTTGTCTATTCCATATTTGGCTTAAGGAACTTTATCTGTGCTCATTTCAATCTCTGGTTTTATGCAGCACCCCAACTCACCTTTCCCCTTAAGCAAGCATAAGTTGGTTTTCTAAATTTGAGACCCTGTTCTGTTCTGTAATTCAGTTCCTGTGTAGCCAAGTTTACATTCCGTGTATTACTGATATCTTATGATGTTTCTTTTTCTGTGTGACTTATTTCAGTTAGAATCATCATACCTGAATCCACTCATTGTGCTGCTAAGGGCCTGATGACATAGATTTCATTGCTGAGTGATATTGCTTTGTAAGTAAATACCACAACTTCTTTATCCATTTTTCACTTTCTGTGATGTTGAACTTGTACGGTAAACGAGGTTCTTGTAAACAGAGGCGTCCCAAACTTTGGGGCGGCTGTGTCTTTTTGATTTTAATTTCCCTAAGCTATAGGACCATAAGTGGAAGTGCCCTAGGCTCTGTTGCTTTGTTTTGTAGATGTTTCAGGAAACACCATACACTTCTCCCGAGTGTCTGTTGGCAATTTACATCCCACCCATCAGCATAACAAGGCTCCCAGTTCTCCATGGCCTGTCCTGCCTTTCTGGATTTTACACTTTTTTCAGATGGCCCTTTTGACCGGGGGGAAGTGAGACTTCATTGTAGTGCAGATTTCCTTTGCAAGCTTGCTTGGTTGGCCAAAAAGGGCGTATGCGTTTTTTCCTGAATATATTCAGGAAAAAACGCATACGCCCTTTTTGGCCAAGTGCATCATTGTGGACGTTCTGCCTCTTTTCCTATGCTTTCAATGCAATTCCAGTCTACCTCCTGAAATCGGTTTCCTGCAATTCTGCCCTGCTTTCAAGTCCTCTTGGCAGCCTTACTTCAGTATATTTTTGGACGATAGCTGTCATTTATAACTCTGCAGGTTTGTGAATTACAGTGCCCCTGAGCTCCTTTCTTCAACTCGCTTTCTTGTGACCTGGCCGCAACACCGCAGGATGGCTTCAGGCCCTAATCTGGTTCTGGCACGGCACGCTGAGCCTTTGGTTAATTCCTCTTCCTGGTGGGAAATGAGAGTTAAATTTGCCCGTCCAGACACCTCCAGCTAGTCTCTCATTGGTTCTCGCTATTCCTGTTCATCTTCCGCAGAAATTGCAAACTGGGCCAAACAGGAGGTTAAAGGGACTGACTCTCCAAGTCAGGAGGGTGTTAGTAAAGCGTCTGGAATGTTGCACCCGAGTACCAGGGTACGAAAACTGAGACATATTTGAACACGTCTCCCGATCACATGGTTGATCAGACTCTAGGTTCCACATGCATGTTTTAGCTGAAGGAAGAATACCTTAAACCTGGGTAGTTGAAACCCGTGGAATGGGTACCATGCAATATGACTTCAGAGGGTCTTCATTTGCTCACCGAACCTCTCCAATCCTATCACTGCTGCGTTTATGCCCCTGTACACATGCTTGATTCTCTTTCGGAGACATAGCAATCCATAGGTTTTAAGATACTTACTAGTCAGGTACATTCTTAGGCGTTTAATATGCGGTGTTGTGTCCATTTCGTTGAGCAAGGAGTAGCTCTTATCTATTCCATATTTGGCTTAAGGAACTTTATCTGTGCTCATTTCAATCTCTGGTTTTATGCAGCACCCCAACTCACCTTTCCCCTTAAGCAAGCATAAGTTGGTTTTCTAAATTTGAGACCCTGTTCTGTTTTGGAATTCAGTTCCTGTGTAGCCAAGTTTACATTCCGTGTATTACTGATATCTTATGATGTTTCTTTTTCTGTGTGACTTATTTCAGTTAGAATCATCATACCTGAATCCACTCATTGTGCTGCTAAGGGCCTGATGACATAGATTTCATTGCAGAGTGATATTGTTTTGTAAGTAAATACCACAACTTCTTTATCCATTTTTCACTTTCTGCGATGTTGAACTTGTACTGTAAACGAGGTTCTTGTAAACAGAGGCGTCCCAAACTTTGGGGTGGCTGTGTCTTTTTGATTTTAATTTCCCTAATCTATAGGACCATAAGTGGAAGTGCCCTAGGCTCTGTTTCTTTGTTTTTTAGATGTTTCAGGAAACACCATACACTTCTCCCGAGTGTCTGTTGGCAATTTACATCCCGCCCATCAGCATAACAAGGCTCCCAGTTCTCCATGGCCTGTCCTGCCTTTCTGGATTTTACACTTTTTTCAGATGGCCCTTTTGACCGGGGGGAAGTGAGACTTCATTGTAGTGCAGATTTCCTTTGCAAGCTTGCTTGGTTGGCCAAAAAGGGCGTATGCGTTTTTTCCTGAATATATTCAGGA
Organism: Pseudorca crassidens; assembly: GCF_039906515.1. NCBI lineage: Eukaryota > Metazoa > Chordata > Mammalia > Artiodactyla > Delphinidae > Pseudorca > Pseudorca crassidens. Next base: position 144,884 of record NW_027136336.1, on the reverse strand, counting down.
AAAAACGCATACGCCCTTTTTGGCCAAGTGCATCATTGTGGACGTTCTGCCTCTTTTCCTATGCTTTCAATGCAATTCCAGTCTACCTCCTGAAATCGGTTTCCTGCAATTCTGCCCCGCTTTCAAGTCCTCTTGGCAGCCTTACTTCAGTATATTTTTGGACGATAGCTGTCATTTATAACTCTGCAGGTTTGTGAATTACAGTGCCCCTGAGCTCCTTTCTTCAACTCGCTTTCTTGTGACCTGGCCGCAACACCGCAGGATGGCTTCAGGCCCTAATCTGGTTCCGGCACGGCACGCTGAGCCTTTGGTTAATTCCTCTTCCTGGTGGGAAATGAGAGTTAAATTTGCCCGTCCAGACACCTCCAGCTAGTCTCTCATTGGTTCTCGCTATTCCTGTTCATCTTCCGCAGAAATGGCAAACTGGGCCAAACAGGAGGTTAAAGGGACTGACTCTCCAAGTCGGGAGGGTGTTAGTAAAGCGTCTGGAATGTTGCACCCGAGTACCAGGGTACAAAAACTGAGACATATTTGAACACGTCTCCCGATCACATGGTTGATCATACTCTAGGTTCCACATGCATGTTTTAGCTGAAGGAAGAATACCTTAAACCTGGGTAGTTGAAACCCGTGGAATGGGTACCATGCAATATGACTTCAGAGGGTCTTCATTTGCTCACCGAACCTCTCCAATCCTATCACTGCTGCGTTTATGCCCCTGTACACATGCTTGATTCTCTTTCGGAGACATAGCAATCCATAGGTTTTAAGATACTTACTAGTCAGGTACATTCTTAGGCGTTTAATATGCGGTGTTGTGTCCATTTCGTTGAGCAAGGAGTAGCTCTTGTCTATTCCATATTTGGCTTAAGGAACTTTATCTGTGCTCATTTCAATCTCTGGTTTTATGCAGCACCCCAACTCACCTTTCCCCTTAAGCAAGCATAAGTTGGTTTTCTAAATTTGAGACCCTGTTCTGTTTTGGAATTCAGTTCCTGTGTAGCCAAGTTTACATTCCGTGTATTACTGATATCTTATGATGTTTCTTTTTCTGTGTGACTTATTTCAGTTAGAATCATCATACCTGAATCCACTCATTGTGCTTCTAAGGGCCTGATGACATAGATTTCATTGCAGAGTGATATTGCTTTGTAAGTAAATACCACAACTTCTTTATCCATTTTTCACTTTCTGCGATGTTGAACTTGTACTGTAAACGAGGTTCTTGTAAACAGAGGCGTCCCAAACTTTGGGGTGGCTGTGTCTTTTTGATTTTAATTTCCCTAATCTATAGGACCATAAGTGGAAGTGCCCTAGGCTCTGTTGCTTTGTTTTTTAGATGTTTCAGGAAACACCATACACTTCTCCCGAGTGTCTGTTGGCAATTTACATCCCGCCCATCAGCATAACAAGGCTCCCAGTTCTCCATGGCCTGTCCTGCCTTTCTGGATTTTACACTTTTTTCAGATGGCCCTTTTGACCGGGGGGAAGTGAGACTTCATTGTAGTGCAGATTTCCTTTGCAAGCTTGCTTGGTTGGCCAAAAAGGGCGTATGCGTTTTTTCCTGAATATATTCAGGAAAAAACGCATACGCCCTTTTTGGCCAAGTGCATCATTGTGGACGTTCTGCCTCTTTTCCTATGCTTTCAATGCAATTCCAGTCTACCTCCTGAAATCGGTTTCCTGCAATTCTGCCCCGCTTTCAAGTCCTCTTGGCAGCCTTACTTCAGTATATTTTTGGACGATAGCTGTCATTTATAACTCTGCAGGTTTGTGAATTACAGTGCCCCTGAGCTCCTTTCTTCAACTCGCTTTCTTGTGACCTGGCCGCAACACCGCAGGATGGCTTCAGGCCCTAATCTGGTTCCGGCACGGCACGCTGAGCCTTTGGTTAATTCCTCTTCCTGGTGGGAAATGAGAGTTAAATTTGCCCGTCCAGACACCTCCAGCTAGTCTCTCATTGGTTCTCGCTATTCCTGTTCATCTTCCGCAGAAATTGCAAACTGGGCCAAACAGGAGGTTAAAGGGACTGACTCTCCAAGTCAGGAGGGTGTTAGTAAAGCGTCTGGAATGTTGCACCCGAGTACCAGGGTACGAAAACTGAGACATATTTGAACACGTCTCCCGATCACATGGTTGATCAGACTCTAGGTTCCACATGCATGTTTTAGCTGAAGGAAGAATACCTTAAACCTGGGTAGTTGAAACCCGTGGAATGGGTACCATGCAATATGACTTCAGAGGGTCTTCATTTGCTCACCGAACCTCTCCAATCCTATCACTGCTGCATTTATGCCCCTGTACACATGCTTGATTCTCTTTCGGAGACATAGCAATCCATAGGTTTTAAGATACATACTAGTCAGGTACATTCTTAGGCGTTTAATATGCGGTGTTGTGTCCATTTCGTTGAGCAAGGAGTAGCTCTTGTCTATTCCATATTTGGCTTAAGGAACTTTATCTGTGCTCATTTCAATCTCTGGTTTTATGCAGCACCCCAACTCACCTTTCCCCTTAAGCAAGCATAAGTTGGTTTTCTAAATTTGAGACCCTGTTCTGTTTTGGAATTCAGTTCCTGTGTAGCCAAGTTTACATTCCGTGTATTACTGATATCTTATGATGTTTCTTTTTCTGTGTGACTTATTTCAGTTAGAATCATCATACCTGAATCCACTCATTGTGCTGCTAAGGGCCTGATGACATAGATTTCATTGCAGAGTGATATTGTTTTGTAAGTAAATACCACAACTTCTTTATCCATTTTTCACTTTCTGCGATGTTGAACATGTACTGTAAACGAGGTTCGTGTAAACAGAGGCGTCCCAAACTTTGGGGTGGCTGTGTCTTTTTGATTTTAATTTCCCTAATCTATAGGACCATAAGTGGAAGTGCCCTAGGCTCTGTTGCTTTGTTTTTTAGATGTTTCAGGAAACACCATACACTTCTCCCGAGTGTCTGTTGGCAATTTACATCCCGCCCATCAGCATAACAAGGCTCCCAGTTCTCCATGGCCAGTCCTGCCTTTCTGGATTTTACACTTTTTTCAGATGGCCCTTTTGACCGGGGGGAAGTGAGACTTCATTGTAGTGCAGATTTCCTTTGCAAGCTTGCTTGGTTGGCCAAAAAGGGCGTATGCGTTTTTTCCTGAATATATTCAGGAAAAAACGCATACGCCCTTTTTGGCCAAGTGCATCATTGTGGACGTTCTGCCTCTTTTCCTATGCTTTCAATGCAATTCCAGTCTACCTCCTGAAATCGGTTTCCTGCAATTCTGCCCCGCTTTCAAGTCCTCTTGGCAGCCTTACTTCAGTATATTTTTGGACGATAGCTGTCATTTATAACTCTGCAGGTTTGTGAAGTACAGTGCCCCTGAGCTCCTTTCTTCAACTCGCTTTCTTTTGAGCTGGCCGCAACACTGCAGGATGGCTTCAGGCCCTAATCTGGTTCCGGCACGGCACGCTGAGCCTTTGGTTAATTCCTCTTCCTGGTGGGAAATGAGAGTTAAATTTGCCCGTCCAGACACCTCCAGCTAGTCTCTCATTTGTTCTCGCTATTCCTGTTCATCTTCCGCAGAAATTGCAAACTGGGCCAAACAGGAGGTTAAAGGGACTGACTCTCCAAGTCAGAAGGGTGTTAGTAAAGCGTCTGGAATGTTGCACCCGAGTACCAGGGTACGAAAACTGAGACATATTTGAACACGTCTCCCGATCACATGGTTGATCAGACTCTAGGTTCCACATACATGTTTTAGCTGAAGGAAGAATACCTTAAACCTGGGTAGTTGAAACCCGTGGAATGGGTACCATGCAATATGACTTCAAAGGGTCTTCATTTGCTCACCGAACCTCTCCAATCCTATCACTGCTGCGTTTATGCCCCTGTACACATGCTTGATTCTCTTTCGGAGACATAGCAATCCATAGGTTTTAAGATACTTACTAGTCAGGTACATTCTTAGGCATTTAATATGGGGTGTTGAGTCCATTTCGTTGAGCAAGGAGTAGCTCTTGTCTATTCCATATTTGGCTTAAGGAACTTTATCTGTGCTCATTTCAATCTCTGGTTTTATGCAGCACCCCAACTCACCTTTCCCCTTAAGCAAGCATAAGTTGGTTTTCTAAATTTGACACCCTGTTCTGTTCTGTAATTCAGTTCCTGTGTAGCCAAGTTTACATTCCGTGTATTACTGATATCTTATGATGTTTCTTTTTCTGTGTGACTTATTTCAGTTAGAATCATCATACCTGAATCCACTCATTGTGCTGCTAAGGGCCTGATGACATAGATTTCATTGCAGAGTGATATTGTTTTGTAAGTAAATACCACAACTTCTTTATCCATTTTTCACTTTCTGCGATGTTGAACTTGTACTGTAAACGAGGTTCTTGTAAACAGAGGCGTCCCAAACTTTGGGGTGGCTGTGTCTTTTTTATTTTAATTTCCCTAAGCTATAGGACCATAAGTGGAAGTGCCCTAGGCTCTGTTGCTTTGTTTTTTAGATGTTTCAGGAAACACCATACACTTCTCCCGAGTGTCTGTTGGCAATTTACATCCCGCCCATCAGCATAACAAGGCTCCCAGTTCTCCATGGCCTGTCCTGCCTTTCTGGATTTTACACTTTTTTCAGATGGCCCTTTTGACCGGGGGGAAGTGAGACTTCATTGTAGTGCAGATTTCCTTTGCAAGCTTGCTTGGTTGGCCAAAAAGGGCGTATGCGTTTTTTCCTGAATATATTCAGGAAAAAACGCATACGCCCTTTTTGGCCAAGTGCATCATTGTGGACGTTCTGCCTCTTTTCCTATGCTTTCAATGCAATTCCAGTCTACCTCCTGAAATCGGTTTCCTGCAATTCTGCCCCGCTTTCAAGTCCTCTTGGCAGCCTTACTTCAGTATATTTTTGGACGATAGCTGTCATTTATAACTCTGCAGGTTTGTGAATTACAGTGCCCCTGAGCTCCTTTCTTCAACTCGCTTTCTTTTGAGCTGGCCGCAACACCGCAGGATGGCTTCAGGCCCTAATCTGGTTCCGGCACGGCACGCTGAGCCTTTGGTTAATTCCTCTTCCTGGTGGGAAATGAGAGTTAAATTTGCCCGTCCAGACACCTCCAGCTAGTCTCTCATTGGTTCTCGCTATTCCTGTTCATCTTCCGCAGAAATTGCAAACTGGGCCAAACAGGAGGTTAAAGGGACTGACTCTCCAAGTCGGGAGGGTGTTAGTAAAGCGTCTGGAATGTTGCACCCGAGTACCAGGGTACAAAAACTGAGACATATTTGAACACGTCTCCCGATCACATGGTTGATCATACTCTAGGTTCCACATGCATGTTTTAGCTGAAGGAAGAATACCTTAAACCTGGGTAGTTGAAACCCGTGGAATGGGTACCATGCAATATGACTTCAAAGGGTCTTCATTTGCTCACCAAACCTCTCCAATCCTATCACTGCTGCGTTTATGCCCCTGTACACATGCTTGATTCTCTTTCGGAGACATAGCAATCCATAGGTTTTAAGATACTTACTAGTCAGGTACATTCTTAGGCGTTTAATATGCGGTGTTGTGTCCATTTCGTTGAGCAAGGAGTAGCTCTTGTCTATTCCATATTTGGCTTAAGGAACTTTATCTGTGCTCATTTCAATCTCTGGTTTTATGCAGCACCCCAACTCACCTTTCCCCTTAAGCAAGCATAAGTTGGTTTTCTAAATTTGAGACCCTGTTCTGTTTTGGAATTCAGTTCCTGTGTAGCCAAGTTTACATTCCGTGTATTACTGATATCTTATGATGTTTCTTTTTCTGTGTGACTTATTTCAGTTAGAATCATCATACCTGAATCCACTCATTGTGCTGCTAAGGGCCTGATGACATAGATTTCATTGCAGAGTGATATTGCTTTGTAAGTAAATACCACAACTTCTTTATCCATTTTTCACTTTCTGCGATGTTGAACTTGTACTGTAAACGAGGTTCTTGTAAACAGAGGCGTCCCAAACTTTGGGGTGGCTGTGTCTTTTTGATTTTAATTTCCCTAATCTATAGGACCATAAGTGGAAGTGCCCTAGGCTCTGTTGCTTTGTTTTTTAGATGTTTCAGGAAACACCATACACTTCTCCCGAGTGTCTGTTGGCAATTTACATCCCGCCCATCAGCATAACAAGGCTCCCAGTTCTCCATGGCCTGTCCTGCCTTTCTGGATTTTACACTTTTTTCAGATGGCCCTTTTGACCGGGGGGAAGTGAGACTTCATTGTAGTGCAGATTTCCTTTGCAAGCTTGCTTGGTTGGCCAAAAAGGGCGTATGCGTTTTTTCCTGAATATATTCAGGAAAAAACGCATACGCCCTTTTTGGCCAAGTGCATCATTGTGGACGTTCTGCCTCTTTTCCTATGCTTTCAATGCAATTCCAGTCTACCTCCTGAAATCGGTTTCCTGCAATTCTGCCCCGCTTTCAAGTCCTCTTGGCAGCCTTACTTCAGTATATTTTTGGACGATAGCTGTCATTTATAACTCTGCAGGTTTGTGAATTACAGTGCCCCTGAGCTCCTTTCTTCAACTCGCTTTCTTGTGACCTGGCCGCAACACCGCAGGATGGCTTCAGGCCCTAATCTGGTTCCGGCACGGCACACTGAGCCTTTGGTTAATTCCTCTTCCTGGTGGGAAATGAGAGTTAAATTTGCCCGTCCAGACACCTCCAGCTAGTCTCTCATTGGTTCTCGCTATTCCTGTTCATCTTCCGCAGAAATTGCAAACTGGGCCAAACAGGAGGTTAAAGGGACTGACTCTCCAAGTCAGGAGGGTGTTAGTAAAGCGTCTGGAATGTTGCACCCGAGTACCAGGGTACGAAAACTGAGACATATTTGAACACGTCTCCCGATCACATGGTTGATCAGACTCTAGGTTCCACATGCATGTTTTACCTGAAGGAAGAATACCTTAAACCTGGGTAGTTGAAACCCGTGGAATGGGTACCATGCAATATGACTTCAAAGGGTCTTCAGTTGCTCACCGAACCTCTCCAATCCTATCACTGCTGTGTTTATGCCCCTGTACACATGCTTGATTCTCTTTCGGAGACATAGCAATCCATAGGTTTTAAGATACTTACTAGTCAGGTACATTCTTAGGCGTTTAATATGCGGTGTTGAGTCCATTTCTTTGAGCAAGGAGTAGCTCTTGTCTATTCCATATTTGGCTTAAGGAACTTTATCTGTGCTCATTTCAATCTCTGGTTTTATGCAGCACCCCAACTCACCTTTCCCCTTAAGCAAGCATAAGTTTGTTTTCTAAATTTGAGACCCTGTTCTGTTTTGGAATTCAGTTCCTGTGTAGCCAAGTTTACATTCCGTGTATTACTGATATCTTATGATGTTTCTTTTTCTGTGTGACTTATTTCAGTTAGAATCATCATACCTGAATCCACTCATTGTGCTGCTAAGGGCCTGATGACATAGATTTCATTGCTGAGTGATATTGCTTTGTAAGTAAATACCACAACTTCTTTATCCATTTTTCACTTTCTGCGATGTTGAACTTGTACTGTAAACGAGGTTCTTGTAAACAGAGGCGTCCCAAACTTTGGGGTGGCTGTGTCTTTTTGATTTTAATTTCCCTAATCTATAGGACCATAAGTGGAAGTGCCCTAGGCTCTGTTGCTTTGTTTTTTAGATGTTTCAGGAAACACCATACACTTCTCCCGAGTGTCTGTTGGCAATTTACATCCCGCCCATCAGCATAACAAGGCTCCCAGTTCTCCATGGCCTGTCCTGCCTTTCTGGATTTTACACTTTTTTCAGATGGCCCTTTTGACCGGGGGAAAGTGAGACTTCATTGTAGTGCAGATTTCCTTTGCAAGCTTGCTTGGTTGGCCAAAAAGGGCGTATGCGTTTTTTCCTGAATATATTCAGGAAAAAACGCATACGCCCTTTTTGGCCAAGTGCATCATTGTGGACGTTCTGCCTCTTTTCCTATGCTTTCAATGCAATTCCAGTCTACCTCCTGAAATCGGTTTCCTGCAATTCTGCCCCGCTTTCAAGTCCTCTTGGCAGCCTTACTTCAGTATATTTTTGGATGATAGCTGTCATTTATAACTCTGCAGGTTTGTGAATTACAGTGCCCCTGAGCTCCTTTCTTCAACTCGCTTTCTTGTGACCTGGCCGCAACACCGCAGGATGGCTTCAGGCCCTAATCTGGTTCCGGCACGACACGCTGAGCCTTTGGTTAATTCCTCTTCCTGGTGGGAAATGAGAGTTAAATTTGCCCGTCCAGACACCTCCAGCTAGTCTCTCATTGGTTCTCGCTATTCCTGTTCATCTTCCGCAGAAATTGCAAACTGGGCCAAACAGGAGGTTAAAGGGACTGACTCTCCAAGTCGGGAGGGTGTTAGTAAAGCGTCTGGAATGTTGCAACCGAGTACCAGGGTACGAAAACTGAGACATATTTGAACACGTCTCCCGATCACATGGTTGATCATACTCTAGGTTGCACATGCAAGTTTTAGCTGAAGGAAGAATACCTTAAACCTGGGTAGTTGAAACCCGTGGAATGGGTACCATGCAATATGACTTCAAAGGGTCTTCATTTGCTCACCGAACCTCTCCAATCCTATCACTGCTGCGTTTATGCCCCTGTACACATGCTTGATTCTCTTTCGGAGACATAGCAATCCATAGGTTTTAAGATACTTACTAGTCAGGTACATTCTTAGGCGTTTAATATGCGGTGTTGAGTCCATTTCGTTGAGCAAGAGGTAGCTCTTGTCTATTCCATATTTGGCTTAAGGAACTTTATCTGTGCTCATTTCAATCTCTGGTTTTATGCAGCACCCCAACTCACCTTTACCCTTAAGCAAGCATAAGTTGGTTTTCTAAATTTGAGACCCTGTTCTGTTCTGTAATTCAGTTCCTGTGTAGCCAAGTTTACATTCCGTGTATTACTGATATCTTATGATGGTTCTTTTTCTGTGTGACTTATTTCAGTTAGAATCATCATACCTGAATCCACTCATTGTGCTGCTAAGGGCCTGATGACATAGATTTCATTGCTGAGTGATATTGCTTTGTAAGTAAATACCACAACTTCTTTATCCATTTTTCACTTTCTGCGATGTTGAACTTGTACTGTAAACGAGGTTCTTGTAAACAGAGGCGTCCCAATGTTTGGGGTGGCTGTGTCTTTTTGATTTTAATTTCCCTAATCTATAGGACCATAAGTGGAAGTGCCCTAGGCTCTGTTGCTTTGTTTTTTAGATGTTTCAGGAAACACCATACACTTCTCCCGAGTGTCTGTTGGCAATTTACATCCCGCCCATCAGCATAACAAGGCTCCCAGTTCTCGATGGCCTGTCCTGCCTTTCTGGATTTTACACTTTTTTCAGATGGCCCTTTTGACCGGGGGGAAGTGAGACTTCATTGTAGTGCAGATTTCCTTTGCAAGCTTGCTTGGTTGGCCAAAAAGGGCGTATGCGTTTTTTCCTGAATATATTCAGGAAAAAACGCATACGCCCTTTTTGGCCAAGTGCATCATTGTGGACGTTCTGCCTCTTTTCCTATGCTTTCAATGCAATTCCAGTCTACCTCCTGAAATCGGTTTCCTGCAATTCTGCCCCGCTTTCAAGTCCTCTTGGCAGCCTTACTTCAGTATATTTTTGGACGATAGCTGTCATTTATAACTCTGCAGGTTTGTGAATTACAGTGCCCCTGAGCTCCTTTCTTCAACTCGCTTTCTTTTGAGCTGGCCGCAACACCGCAGGATGGCTTCAGGCCCTAATCTGGTTCCGGCACGGCACGCTGAGCCTTTGGTTAATTCCTCTTCCTGGTGGGAAATGAGAGTTAAATTTGCCCGTCCAGACACCTCCAGCTAGTCTCTCATTGGTTCTCGCTATTCCTGTTCATCTTCCGCAGAAATTGCAAACTGGGCCAAACAGGAGGTTAAAGGGACTGACTCTCCAAGTCGGGAGGGTGTTAGTAAAGCGTCTGGAATGTTGCACCCGAGTACCAGGGTACGAAAACTGAGACATATTTGAACACGTCTCCCGATCACATGGTTGATCATAGTCTAGGTTGCACATGCATGTTTTAGCTAAAGGAAGAATACCTTAAACCTGGGTAGTTGAAACCCGTGGAATGGGTACCATGCAATATGACTTCAAAGGGTCTTCATTTGCTCACCGAACCTCTCCAATCCTATCACTGCTGCGTTTATGCCCCTGTACACATGCTTGATTCTCTTTCGGAGACATAGCAATCCATAGGTTTTAAGATACTTACTAGTCAGGTACATTCTTAGGCGTTTAATATGCGGTGTTGAGTCCATTTCGTTGAGCAAGAGGTAGCTCTTGTCTATTCCATATTTGGCTTAAGGAACTTTATCTGTGCTCATTTCAATCTCTGGTTTTATGCAGCACCCCAACTCACCTTTACCCTTAAGCAAGCATAAGTTGGTTTTCTAAATTTGAGACCCTGTTCTGTTCTGTAATTCAGTTCCTGTGTAGCCAAGTTTACATTCCGTGTATTACTGATATCTTATGATGTTTCTTTTTCTGTGTGACTTATTTCAGTTAGAATCATCATACCTGAATCCACTCATTGTGCTGCTAAGGGCCTGATGACATAGATTTCATTGCTGAGTGATATTGCTTTGTAAGTAAATACCACAACTTCTTTATCCATTTTTCACTTTCTGCGATGTTGAACTTGTACTGTAAACGAGGTTCTTGTAAACAGAGGCGTCCCAATGTTTGGGGTGGCTGTGTCTTTTTGATTTTAATTTCCCTAAGCTATAGGACCATAAGTTGAAGTGCCCTAGGCTCTGTTTCTTTGTTTTTTAGATGTTTCAGGAAACACCATACACTTCTCCCGAGTGTCTGTTGGCAATTTACATCCCGCCCATCAGCATAACAAGGCTCCCAGTTCTCCATGGCCTGTCCTGCCTTTCTGGATTTTACACTTTTTTCAGATGGCCCTTTTGACCGGGGGGAAGTGAGACTTCATTGTAGTGCAGATTTCCTTTGCAAGCTTGCTTGGTTGGCCAAAAAGGGCGTATGCGTTTTTTCCTGAATATATTCAGGAAAAAACGCATACGCCATTTTTGGCCAAGTGCATCATTGTGGACGTTCTGCCTCTTTTCCTATGCTTTCAATGCAATTCCAGTCTACCTCCTGAAATCGGTTTCCTGCAATTCTGCCCCGCTTTCAAGTCCTCTTGGCAGCCTTACTTCAGTATATTTTTGGACGATAGCTGTCATTTATAACTCTGCAGGTTTGTGAATTACAGTGCCCCTGAGCTCCTTTCTTCAACTCGCTTTCTTTTGAGCTGGCCGCAACACCGCAGGATGGCTTCAGGCCCTAATCTGGTTCCGGCACGGCACGCTGAGCCTTTGGTTAATTCCTCTTCCTGGTGGGAAATGAGAGTTAAATTTGCCCGTCCAGACACCTCCAGCTAGTCTCTCATTGGTTCTCGCTATTCCTGTTCATCTTCCGCAGAAATTGCAAACTGGGCCAAACAGGAGGTTAAAGGGACTGACTCTCCAAGTCGGGAGGGTGTTAGTAAAGCGTCTGGAATGTTGCACCCGAGTACCAGGGTACGAAAACTGAGACATATTTGAACACGTCTCCCGATCACATGGTTGATCATACTCTAGGTTCCACATGCATGTTTTAGCTGAAGGAAGAATACCTTAAACCTGGGTAGTTGAAACCCGTGGAATGGGTACCATGCAATATGACTTCAAAGGGTCTTCATTTGCTCACCGAACCTCTCCAATCCTATCACTGCTGCGTTTATGCCCCTGTACACATGCTTGATTCTCTTTCGGAGACATAGCAATCCATAGGTTTTAAGATACTTACTAGTCAGGTACATTCTTAGGCATTTAATATGCGGTGTTGAGTCCATTTCGTTGAGCAAGGAGTAGCTCTTGTCTATTCCATATTTGGCTTAAGGAACTTTATCTGTGCTCATTTCAATCTCTGGTTTTATGCAGCACCCCAACTCACCTTTCCCCTTAAGCAAGCATAAGTTGGTTTTCTAAATTTGAGACCCTGTTCTGTTCTGTAATTCAGTTCCTGTGTAGCCAAGTTTACATTCCGTGTATTACTGATATCTTATGATGTTTCTTTTTCTGTGTGACTTATTTCAGTTAGAATCATCATACCTGAATCTACTCATTGTGCTGCTAAGGGCCTGATGACATACATTTCATTGCTGAGTGATATTGCTTTGTAAGTAAATACCACAACTTCTTTATCCATTTTTCACTTTCTGCAATGTTGAACTTGTACTGTAAACGAGGTTCTTGTAAACAGAGGCGTCCCAAACTTTGGGGTGGCTGTGTCTTTTTGATTTTAATTTCCCTAATCTATAGGACCATAAGTGGAAGTGCCCTAGGCTCTGTTGCTTTGTTTTTTAGATGTTTCAGGAAACACCATACACTTCTCCCGAGTGTCTGTTGGCAATTTACATCCCGCCCATCAGCATAACAAGGCTCTCAGTTCTCCATGGCCTGTCCTGCCTTTCTGGATTTTACACTTTTTTCAGATGGCCCTTTTGACCGTGGGGAAGTGAGACTTCATTGTAGTGCAGATTTCCTTTGCAAGCTTGCTTGGTTGGCCAAAAAGGGCGTATGCGTTTTTTCCTGAATATATTCAGGAAAAAACGCATACGCCCTTTTTGGCCAAGTGCATCATTGTGGACGTTCTGCCTCTTTTCCTATGCTTTCAATGCAATTCCAGTCTACCTCCTGAAATCGGTTTCCTGCAATTCTGCCCCGCTTTCAAGTCCTCTTGGCAGCCTTACTTCAGTATATTTTTGGACGATAGCTGTCATTTATAACTCTGCAGGTTTGTGAATTACAGTGCCCCTGAGCTCCTTTCTTCAACTCGCTTTCTTTTGAGCTGGCCGCAACACCGCAGGATGGCTTCAGGCCCTAATCTGGTTCCGGCACGGCACGCTGAGCCTTTGGTTAATTCCTCTTCCTGGTGGGAAATGAGAGTTAAATTTGCCCGTCCAGACACCTCCAGCTAGTCTCTCATTGGTTCTCGCTATTCCTGTTCATCTTCCGCAGAAATTGCAAACTGGGCCAAACAGGAGGTTAAAGGGACTGACTCTCCAAGTCGGGAGGGTGTTAGTAAAGCGTCTGGAATGTTGCACCCGAGTACCAGGGTACGAAAACTGAGACATATTTGAACACGTCTCCCGATCACATGGTTGATCATACTCTAGGTTCCACATGCATGTTTTAGCTGAAGGAAGAATACCTTAAACCTGGGTAGTTGAAACCCGTGGAATGGGTACCATGCAATATGACTTCAAAGGGTCTTCATTTGCTCACCGAACCTCTCCAATCCTATCACTGCTGCGTTTATGCCCCTGTACACATGCTTGATTCTCTTTCAGAGACATAGCAATCCATAGGTTTTAAGATACTTACTAGTCAGGTACATTCTTAGGCCTTTAATATGCAGTGTTGAGTCCATTTCGTTGAGCAAGGAGTAGCTCTTGTCTATTCCATATTTGGCTTAAGGAACTTTATCTGTGCTCATTTCAATCTCTGGTTTTATGCAGCACCCCAACTCACCTTTCCCCTTAAGCAAGCATAAGTTGGTTTTCTAAATTTGAGACCCTGTTCTGTTCTGTAATTCAGTTCCTGTGTAGCCAAGTTTACATTCCGTGTATTACTGATATCTTATGATGTTTCTTTTTCTGTGTGACTTATTTCAGTTAGAATCATCATACCTGAATCCACTCATTGTGCTGCTAAGGGCCTGATGACATAGATTTCATTGCTGAGTGATATTGCTTTGTAAGTAAATACCACAACTTCTTTATCCATTTTTCACTTTCTGCGATGTTGAACTTGTACGGTAAACGAGGTTCTTGTAAACAGAGGCGTCCCAAACTTTGGGGTGGCTGTGTCTTTTTGATTTTAATTTCCCTAAGCTATAGGACCATAAGTGGAAGTGCCCTAGGCTCTGTTGCTTTGTTTTTTAGATGTTTCAGGAAACACCATACACTTCTCCTGAGTGTCTGTTGGCAATTTACATCCCGCCCATCAGCATAACAAGGCTCCCAGTTCTCCATGGCCTGTCCTGCCTTTCTGGATTTTACACTTTTTTCAGATGGCCCTTTTGACCGGGGGGAAGTGAGACTTCATTGTAGTGCAGATTTCCTTTGCAAGCTTGCTTGGTTGGCCAAAAAGGGCGTATGCGTTTTTTCCTGAATATATTCAGGAAAAAACGCATACGCCCTTTTTGGCCAAGTGCATCATGGTGGACGTTCTGCCTCTTTTCCTATGCTTTCAATGCAATTCCAGTCTGCCTCCTGAAATCGGTTTCCTGCAATTCTGCCCCGCTTTCAAGTCCTCTTGGCAGCCTTACTTCAGTATATTTTTGGACGATAGCTGTCATTTATAACTCTGCAGGTTTGTGAATTACAGTGCCCCTGAGCTCCTTTCTTCAACTCGCTTTCTTTTGAGCTGGCCGCAACACCGCAGGATGGCTTCAGGCCCTAATCTGGTTCCGCATGGCACGCTGAGCCTTTGGTTAATTCCTCTTCCTGGTGGGAAATGAGAGTTAAATTTGCCCGTCCAGACACCTTCCAGCTAGTCTCTCATTGGTTCTCGCTATTCCTGTTCATCTTCCGCAGAAATTGCAAACTGGGCCAAACAGGAGGTTAAAGGGACTGACTCTCCAAGTCGGGAGGGTGTTAGTAAAGCGTCTGGAATGTTGCACCCGAGTACCAGGGTACGAAAACTGAGACATATTTGAACACGTCTCCCGATCACATGGTTGATCATACTCTAGGTTCCACATGCATGTTTTAGCTGAAGGAAGAATACCTTAAACCTGGGTAGTTGAAACCCGTGGAATGGGTACCATGCGATATGACTTCAAAGGGTCTTCATTTGCTCACCGAACCTCTCCAATCCTATCACTGCTGCGTTTATGCCCCTGTACACATGCTTGATTCTCTTTCGGAGACATAGCAATCCATAGGTTTTAAGATACTTACTAGTCAGGTACATTCTTAGGCATTTAATATGCGGTGTTGAGTCCATTTCGTTGAGCAAGGAGTAGCTCTTGTCTATTCCATATTTGGCTTAAGGAACTTTATCTGTGCTCATTTCAATCTCTGGTTTTATGCAGCACCCCAACTCACCTTTCCCCTTAAGCAAGCATAAGTTGGTTTTCTAAATTTGAGACCCTGTTCTGTTCTGTAATTCAGTTCCTGTGTAGCCAAGTTTACATTCCGTGTATTACTGATATCTTATGATGTTTCTTTTTCTGTGTGACTTATTTCAGTTAGAATCATCATACCTGAATCCACTCATTGTGCTGCTAAGGGCCTGATGACATAGATTTCATTGCTGAGTGATATTGCTTTGTAAGTAAATACCACAACTTCTTTATCCATTTTTCACTTTCTGCGATGTTGAACTTGTACGGTAAACGAGGTTCTTGTAAACAGGGGCGTCCCAAACTTTGGGGTGGCTGTGTCTTTTTGATTTTAATTTCCCTAAGCTATAGGACCATAAGTGGAAGTGCCCTAGGCTCTGTTGCTTTGTTTTTTCGATGTTTCAGGAAACACCATACACTTCTCCCGAGTGTCTGTTGGCAATTTACATCCCGCCCATCAGCATAACAAGGCTCCCAGTTCTCCATGGCCTGTCCTGCCTTTCTGGATTTTACACTTTTTTCAGATGGCCCTTTTGACCGGGGGGAAGTGAGACTTCATTGTAGTGCAGATTTCCTTTGCAAGCTTGCTTGGTTGGCCAAAAAGGGCGTATGCGTTTTTTCCTGAATATATTCAGGAAAAAACGCATACGCCCTTTTGGGCCAAGTGCATCATGGTGGACGTTCTGCCTCTTTTCCTATGCTTTCAATGCAATTCCAGTCTGCCTCCTGAAATCGGTTTCCTGCAATTCTGCCCCGCTTTCAAGTCCTCTTGGCAGCCTTACTTCAGTATATTTTTGGACGATAGCTGTCATTTATAACTCTGCAGGTTTGTGAATTACAGTGCCCCTGAGCTCCTTTCTTCAACTCGCTTTCTTTTGAGCTGGCCGCAACACCGCAGGATGGCTTCAGGCCCTAATCTGGTTCCGGCACGGCACGCTGAGCCTTTGGTTAATTCCTCTTCCTGGTGGGAAATGAGAGTTAAATTTGCCCGTCCAGACACCTTCCAGCTAGTCTCTCATTGGTTCTCGCTATTCCTGTTCATCTTCCGCAGAAATTGCAAACTGGGCCAAACAGGAGGTTAAAGGGACTGACTCTCCAAGTCGGGAGGGTGTTAGTAAAGCGTCTGGAATGTTGCACCCGAGTACCAGGGTACGAAAACTGAGACATATTTGAACACGTCTCCCGATCACATGGTTGATCATACTCTAGGTTCCACATGCATGTTTTAGCTGAAGGAAGAATACCTTAAACCTGGGTAGTTGAAACCCGTGGAATGGGTACCATGCGATATGACTTCAAAGGGTCTTCATTTGCTCACCGAACCTCTCCAATCCTATCACTGCTGCGTTTATGCCCCTGTACACATGCTTGATTCTCTTTCGGAGACATAGCAATCCATAGGTTTTAAGATACTTACTAGTCAGGTACATTCTTAGGCGTTTAATATGCGGTGTTGTGTCCATTTCGTTGAGCAAGGAGTAGCTCTTGTCTATTCCATATTTGGCTTAAGGAACTTTATCTGTGCTCATTTCAATCTCTGGTTTTATGCAGCACCCCAACTCACCTTTCCCCTTAAGCAAGCATAAGTTGGTTTTCTAAATTTGAGACCCTGTTCTGTTTTGGAATTCAGTTCCTGTGTAGCCAAGTTTACATTCCGTGTATTACTGATATCTTATGATGTTTCTTTTTCTGTGTGACTTATTTCAGTTAGAATCATCATACCTGAATCCACTCATTGTGCTGCTAAGGGCCTGATGACATAGATTTCATTGCAGAGTGATATTGCTTTGTAAGTAAATACCACAACTTCTTTATCCATTTTTCACTTTCTGCGATGTTGAACTTGTACTGTAAATGAGGTTCTTGTAAACAGAGGCGTCCCAAACTTTGGGGTGGCTGTGTCTTTTTGATTTTAATTTCCCTAAGCTATAGGACCATAAGTGGAAGTGCCCTAGGCTCTGTTGCTTTGTTTTTTAGATGTTTCAGGAAACACCATACACTTCTCCTGAGTGTCTGTTGGCAATTTACATCCCGCCCATCAGCATAACAAGGCTCCCAGTTCTCCATGGCCTGTCCTGCCTTTCTGGATTTTACACTTTTTTCAGATGGCCCTTTTGACCGGGGGGAAGTGAGACTTCATTGTAGTGCAGATTTCCTTTGCAAGCTTGCTTGGTTGGCCAAAAAGGGCGTATGCGTTTTTTCCTGAATATATTCAGGAAAAAACGCATATGCCCTTTTTGGCCAAGTGCATCATTGTGGACGTTCTGCCTCTTTTCCTATGCTTTCAATGCAATTCCAGTCTACCTCCTGAAATCGGTTTCCTGCAATTCTGCCCCGCTTTCAAGTCCTCTTGGCAGCCTTACTTCAGTATATTTTTGGACGATAGCTGTCATTTATAACTCTGCAGGTTTGTGAATTACAGTGCCCCTGAGCTCCTTTCTTCAACTCGCTTTCTTTTGAGCTGGCCGCAACACCGCAGGATGGCTTCAGGCCCTAATCTGGTTCCGGCACGGCACGCTGAGCCTTTGGTTAATTCCTCTTCCTGGTGGGAAATGAGAGTTAAATTTGCCCGTCCAGACACCTCCAGCTAGTCTCTCATTGGTTCTCGCTATTCCTGTTCATCTTCCGCAGAAATTGCAAACTGGGCCAAACAGGAGGTTAAAGGGACTGACTCTCCAAGTCGGGAGGGTGTTAGTAAAGCGTCTGGAATGTTGCACCCGAGTACCAGGGTACAAAAACTGAGACATATTTGAACACGTCTCCCGATCACATGGTTGATCATACTCTAGGTTCCACATGCATGTTTTAGCTGAAGGAAGAATACCTTAAACCTGGGTAGTTGAAACCCGTGGAATGGGTACCATGCAATATGACTTCAAAGGGTCTTCATTTGCTCACCAAACCTCTCCAATCCTATCACTGCTGCGTTTATGGCCCTGTACACATGCTTGATTCTCTTTCGGAGACATAGCAATCCATAGGTTTTAAGATACTTACTAGTCAGGTACATTCTTAGGCGTTTAATATGCGGTGTTGTGTCCATTTCATTGAGCAAGGAGTAGCTCTTGTCTATTACATATTTGGCTTAAGGAACTTTATCTGTGCTCATTTCAATCTCTGGTTTTATGCAGCACCCCAACTCACCTTTCCCCTTAAGCAAGCATAAGTTGGTTTTCTAAATTGGAGACCCTGTTCTGTTTTGGAATTCAGTTCCTGTGTAGCCAAGTTTACATTCCGTGTATTACTGATATCTTATGATGTTTCTTTTTCTGTGTGACTTATTTCAGTTAGAATCATCATACCTGAATCCACTCATTGTGCTGCTAACGGCCTGATGACATAGATTTCATTGCAGAGTGATATTGTTTTGTAAGTAAATACCACAACTTCTTTATCCATTTTTCACTTTCTGCGATGTTGAACTTGTACTGTAAACGAGGTTCTTGTAAACAGAGGCGTCCCAATGTTTGGGGTGGCTGTGTCTTTTTGATTTTAATTTCCCTAAGCTATAGGACCATAAGTGGAAGTGCCCTAGGCTCTGTTGCTTTGTTTTTTAGATGTTTCAGGAAACACCATACACTTCTCCCGAGTGTCTGTTGGCAATTTACATCCCGCCCATCAGCATAACAAGGCTCCCAGTTCTCCATGGCCTGTCCTGCCTTTCTGGATTTTACACTTTTTTCAGATGGCCCTTTTGACCGGGGGGAAGTGAGACTTCATTGTAGTGCAGATTTCCTTTGCAAGCTTGCTTGGTTGGCCAAAAAGGGCGTATGCGTTTTTTCCTGAATATATTCAGGAAAAAACACATACGCCCTTTTTGGCCAAGTGCATCATTGTGGACGTTCTGCCTCTTTTCCTATGCTTTCAATGCAATTCCAGTCTACCTCCTGAAATCGGTTTCCTGCAATTCTGCCCCGCTTTCAAGTCCTCTTGGCAGCCTTACTTCAGTATATTTTTGGACGATAGCTGTCATTTATAACTCTGCAGGTTTGTGAATTACAGTGCCCCTGAGCTCCTTTCTTCAACTCGCTTTCTTTTGAGCTGGCCGCAACACCGCAGGATGGCTTCAGGCCCTAATCTGGTTCCGGCACGGCACGCTGAGCCTTTGGTTAATTCCTCTTCCTGGTGGGAAATGAGAGTTAAATTTGCCCGTCCAGACACCTCCAGCTAGTCTCTCATTGGTTCTCGCTATTCCTGTTCATCTTCCGCAGAAATTGCAAACTGGGCCAAACAGGAGGTTAAAGGGACTGACTCTCCAAGTCGGGAGGGTGTTAGTAAAGCGTCTGGAATGTTGCACCCGAGTACCAGGGTACAAAAACTGAGACATATTTGAACACGTCTCCCGATCACATGGTTGATCATACTCTAGGTTCCACATGCATGTTTTAGCTGAAGGAAGAATACCTTAAACCTGGGTAGTTGAAACCCGTGGAATGGGTACCATGCAATATGACTTCAGAGGGTCTTCATTTGCTCACCAAACCTCTCCAATCCTATCACTGCTGCGTTTATGCCCCTGTACACATGCTTGATTCTCTTTCGGAGACATAGCAATCCATAGGTTTTAAGATACTTACTAGTCAGGTACATTCTTAGGCGTTTAATATGCGGTGTTGTGTCCATTTCGTTGAGCAAGGAGTAGCTCTTGTCTATTCCATATTTGGCTTAAGGAACTTTATCTGTGCTCATTTCAATCTCTGGTTTTATGCAGCACCCCAACTCACCTTTCCCCTTAAGCAAGCATAAGTTGGTTTTCTAAATTGGAGACCCTGTTCTGTTTTGGAATTCAGTTCCTGTGTAGCCAAGTTTACATTCCGTGTATTACTGATATCTTATGATGTTTCTTTTTCTGTGTGACTTATTTCAGTTAGAATCATCATACCTGAATCCACTCATTGTGCTGCTAAGGGCCTGATGACATAGATTTCATTGCAGAGTGATATTGCTTTGTAAGTAAATACCACAACTTCTTTATCCATTTTTCACTTTCTGCGATGTTGAACTTGTACTGTAAACGAGGTTCTTGTAAACAGAGGCGTCCCAAACTTTGGGGTGGCTGTGTCTTTTTGATTTTAATTTCCCTAAGCTATAGGACCATAAGTGGAAGTGCCCTAGGCTCTGTTGCTTTGTTTTTTAGATGTTTCAGGAAACACCATACACTTCTCCCGAGTGTCTGTTGGCAATTTACATCCCGCCCATCAGCATAACAAGGCTCCCAGTTCTCCATGGCCTGTCCTGCCTTTCTGGATTTTACACTTTTTTCAGATGGCCCTTTTGACCGGGGGGAAGTGAGACTTCATTGTAGTGCAGATTTCCTTTGCAAGCTTGCTTGGTTGGCCAAAAAGGGCGTATGCGTTTTTTCCTGAATATATTCAGGAAAAAACGCATACGCCCTTTTTGGCCAAGTGCATCATTGTGGACGTTCTGCCTCTTTTCCTATGCTTTCAATGCAATTCCAGTCTACCTCCTGAAATCGGTTTCCTGCAATTCTGCCCCGCTTTCAAGTCCTCTTGGCAGCCTTACTTCAGTATATTTTTGGACGATAGCTGTCATTTATAACTCTGCAGGTTTGTGAATTACAGTGCCCCTGAGCTCCTTTCTTCAACTCGCTTTCTTGTGACCTGGCCGCAACACCGCAGGATGGCTTCAGGCCCTAATCTGGTTCCGGCACGGCACGCTGAGCCTTTGGTTAATTCCTCTTCCTGGTGGGAAATGAGAGTTAAATTTGCCCGTCCAGACACCTCCAGCTAGTCTCTCATTGGTTCTCGCTATTCCTGTTCATCTTCCGCAGAAATTGCAAACTGGGCCAAACAGGAGGTTAAAGGGACTGACTCTCCAAGTCGGGAGGGTGTTAGTAAAGCGTCTGGAATGTTGCACCCGAGTACCAGGGTACAAAAACTGAGACATATTTGAACACGTCTCCCGATCACATGGTTGATCATACTCTAGGTTCCACATGCATGTTTTAGCTGAAGGAAGAATACCTTAAACCTGGGTAGTTGAAACCCGTGGAATGGGTACCATGCAATATGACTTCAGAGGGTCTTCATTTGCTCACCAAACCTCTCCAATCCTATCACTGCTGCGTTTATGCCCCTGTACACATGCTTGATTCTCTTTCGGAGACATAGCAATCCATAGGTTTTAAGATACTTACTAGTCAGGTACATTCTTAGGCGTTTAATATGCGGTGTTGTGTCCATTTCGTTGAGCAAGGAGTAGCTCTTGTCTATTCCATATTTGGCTTAAGGAACTTTATCTGTGCTCATTTCAATCTCTGGTTTTATGCAGCACCCCAACTCACCTTTCCCCTTAAGCAAGCATAAGTTGGTTTTCTAAATTTGAGACCCTGTTCTGTTTTGGAATTCAGTTCCTGTGTAGCCAAGTTTACATTCCGTGTATTACTGATATCTTATGATGTTTCTTTTTCTGTGTGACTTATTTCAGTTAGAATCATCATACCTGAATCCACTCATTGTGCTTCTAAGGGCCTGATGACATAGATTTCATTGCAGAGTGATATTGCTTTGTAAGTAAATACCACAACTTCTTTATCCATTTTTCACTTTCTGCGATGTTGAACTTGTACTGTAAACGAGGTTCTTGTAAACAGAGGCGTCCCAAACTTTGGGGTGGCTGTGTCTTTTTGATTTTAATTTCCCTAATCTATAGGACCATAAGTGGAAGTGCCCTAGGCTCTGTTGCTTTGTTTTTTAGATGTTTCAGGAAACACCATACACTTCTCCCGAGTGTCTGTTGGCAATTTACATCCCGCCCATCAGCATAACAAGGCTCCCAGTTCTCCATGGCCTGTCCTGCCTTTCTGGATTTTACACTTTTTTCAGATGGCCCTTTTGACCGGGGGGAAGTGAGACTTCATTGTAGTGCAGATTTCCTTTGCAAGCTTGCTTGGTTGGCCAAAAAGGGCGTATGCGTTTTTTCCTGAATATATTCAGGAAAAAACGCATACGCCCTTTTTGGCCAAGTGCATCATTGTGGACGTTCTGCCTCTTTTCCTATGCTTTCAATGCAATTCCAGTCTACCTCCTGAAATCGGTTTCCTGCAATTCTGCCCCGCTTTCAAGTCCTCTTGGCAGCCTTACTTCAGTATATTTTTGGACGATAGCTGTCATTTATAACTCTGCAGGTTTGTGAATTACAGTGCCCCTGAGCTCCTTTCTTCAACTCGCTTTCTTGTGACCTGGCCGCAACACCGCAGGATGGCTTCAGGCCCTAATCTGGTTCCGGCACGGCACGCTGAGCCTTTGGTTAATTCCTCTTCCTGGTGGGAAATGAGAGTTAAATTTGCCCGTCCAGACACCTCCAGCTAGTCTCTCATTGGTTCTCGCTATTCCTGTTCATCTTCCGCAGAAATTGCAAACTGGGCCAAACAGGAGGTTAAAGGGACTGACTCTCCAAGTCAGGAGGGTGTTAGTAAAGCGTCTGGAATGTTGCACCCGAGTACCAGGGTACGAAAACTGAGACATATTTGAACACGTCTCCCGATCACATGGTTGATCAGACTCTAGGTTCCACATGCATGTTTTAGCTGAAGGAAGAATACCTTAAACCTGGGTAGTTGAAACCCGTGGAATGGGTACCATGCAATATGACTTCAGAGGGTCTTCATTTGCTCACCAAACCTCTCCAATCCTATCACTGCTGCGTTTATGCCCCTGTACACATGCTTGATTCTCTTTCGGAGACATAGCAATCCATAGGTTTTAAGATACTTACTAGTCAGGTACATTCTTAGGCGTTTAATATGCGGTGTTGTGTCCATTTCGTTGAGCAAGGAGTAGCTCTTGTCTATTCCATATTTGGCTTAAGGAACTTTATCTGTGCTCATTTCAATCTCTGGTTTTATGCAGCACCCCAACTCACCTTTCCCCTTAAGCAAGCATAAGTTGGTTTTCTAAATTTGAGACCCTGTTCTGTTTTGGAATTCAGTTCCTGTGTAGCCAAGTTTACATTCCGTGTATTACTGATATCTTATGATGTTTCTTTTTCTGTGTGACTTATTTCAGTTAGAATCATCATACCTGAATCCACTCATTGTGCTGCTAAGGGCCTGATGACATAGATTTCATTGCAGAGTGATATTGTTTTGTAAGTAAATACCACAACTTCTTTATCCATTTTTCACTTTCTGCGATGTTGAACATGTACTGTAAACGAGGTTCGTGTAAACAGAGGCGTCCCAAACTTTGGGGTGGCTGTGTCTTTTTGATTTTAATTTCCCTAATCTATAGGACCATAAGTGGAAGTGCCCTAGGCTCTGTTGCTTTGTTTTTTAGATGTTTCAGGAAACACCATACACTTCTCCCGAGTGTCTGTTGGCAATTTACATCCCGCCCATCAGCATAACAAGGCTCCCAGTTCTCCATGGCCTGTCCTGCCTTTCTGGATTTTACACTTTTTTCAGATGGCCCTTTTGACCGGGGGGAAGTGAGACTTCATTGTAGTGCAGATTTCCTTTGCAAGCTTGCTTGGTTGGCCAAAAAGGGCGTATGCGTTTTTTCCTGAATATATTCAGGAAAAAACGCATATGCCCTTTTTGGCCAAGTGCATCATTGTGGACGTTCTGCCTCTTTTCCTATGCTTTCAATGCAATTCCAGTCTACCTCCTGAAATCGGTTTCCTGCAATTCTGCCCCGCTTTCAAGTCCTCTTGGCAGCCTTACTTCAGTATATTTTTGGACGATAGCTGTCATTTATAACTCTGCAGGTTTGTGAATTACAGTGCCCCTGAGCTCCTTTCTTCAACTCGCTTTCTTTTGAGCTGGCCGCAACACTGCAGGATGGCTTCAGGCCCTAATCTGGTTCCGGCACGGCACGCTGAGCCTTTGGTTAATTCCTCTTCCTGGTGGGAAATGAGAGTTAAATTTGCCCGTCCAGACACCTCCAGCTAGTCTCTCATTGGTTCTCGCTATTCCTGTTCATCTTCCGCAGAAATTGCAAACTGGGCCAAACAGGAGGTTAAAGGGACTGACTCTCCAAGTCAGGAGGGTGTTAGTAAAGCGTCTGGAATGTTGCACCCGAGTACCAGGGTACGAAAACTGAGACATATTTGAACACGTCTCCCGATCACATGGTTGATCAGACTCTAGGTTCCACATGCATGTTTTAGCTGAAGGAAGAATACCTTAAACCTGGGTAGTTGAAACCCGTGGAATGGGTACCATGCAATATGACTTCAAAGGGTCTTCATTTGCTCACCGAACCTCTCCAATCCTATCACTGCTGCGTTTATGCCCCTGTACACATGCTTGATTCTCTTTCGGAGACATAGCAATCCATAGGTTTTAAGATACTTACTAGTCAGGTACATTCTTAGGCGTTTAATATGCGGTGTTGTGTCCATTTCATTGAGCAAGGAGTAGCTCTTGTCTATTACATATTTGGCTTAAGGAACTTTATCTGTGCTCATTTCAATCTCTGGTTTTATGCAGCACCCCAACTCACCTTTCCCCTTAAGCAAGCATAAGTTGGTTTTCTAAATTGGAGACCCTGTTCTGTTTTGGAATTCAGTTCCTGTGTAGCCAAGTTTACATTCCGTGTATTACTGATATCTTATGATGTTTCTTTTTCTGTGTGACTTATTTCAGTTAGAATCATCATACCTGAATCCACTCATTGTGCTGCTAACGGCCTGATGACATAGATTTCATTGCAGAGTGATATTGTTTTGTAAGTAAATACCACAACTTCTTTATCCATTTTTCACTTTCTGCGATGTTGAACTTGTACTGTAAACGAGGTTCTTGTAAACAGAGGCGTCCCAATGTTTGGGGTGGCTGTGTCTTTTTGATTTTAATTTCCCTAAGCTATAGGACCATAAGTGGAAGTGCCCTAGGCTCTGTTGCTTTGTTTTTTAGATGTTTCAGGAAACACCATACACTTCTCCCGAGTGTCTGTTGGCAATTTACATCCCGCCCATCAGCATAACAAGGCTCCCAGTTCTCCATGGCCTGTCCTGCCTTTCTGGATTTTACACTTTTTTCAGATGGCCCTTTTGACCGGGGGGAAGTGAGACTTCATTGTAGTGCAGATTTCCTTTGCAAGCTTGCTTGGTTGGCCAAAAAGGGCGTATGCGTTTTTTCCTGAATATATTCAGGAAAAAACACATACGCCCTTTTTGGCCAAGTGCATCATTGTGGACGTTCTGCCTCTTTTCCTATGCTTTCAATGCAATTCCAGTCTACCTCCTGAAATCGGTTTCCTGCAATTCTGCCCCGCTTTCAAGTCCTCTTGGCAGCCTTACTTCAGTATATTTTTGGACGATAGCTGTCATTTATAACTCTGCAGGTTTGTGAATTACAGTGCCCCTGAGCTCCTTTCTTCAACTCGCTTTCTTTTGAGCTGGCCGCAACACCGCAGGATGGCTTCAGGCCCTAATCTGGTTCCGGCACGGCACGCTGAGCCTTTGGTTAATTCCTCTTCCTGGTGGGAAATGAGAGTTAAATTTGCCCGTCCAGACACCTCCAGCTAGTCTCTCATTGGTTCTCGCTATTCCTGTTCATCTTCCGCAGAAATTGCAAACTGGGCCAAACAGGAGGTTAAAGGGACTGACTCTCCAAGTCGGGAGGGTGTTAGTAAAGCGTCTGGAATGTTGCACCCGAGTACCAGGGTACAAAAACTGAGACATATTTGAACACGTCTCCCGATCACATGGTTGATCATACTCTAGGTTCCACATGCATGTTTTAGCTGAAGGAAGAATACCTTAAACCTGGGTAGTTGAAACCCGTGGAATGGGTACCATGCAATATGACTTCAGAGGGTCTTCATTTGCTCACCAAACCTCTCCAATCCTATCACTGCTGCGTTTATGCCCCTGTACACATGCTTGATTCTCTTTCGGAGACATAGCAATCCATAGGTTTTAAGATACTTACTAGTCAGGTACATTCTTAGGCGTTTAATATGCGGTGTTGTGTCCATTTCGTTGAGCAAGGAGTAGCTCTTGTCTATTCCATATTTGGCTTAAGGAACTTTATCTGTGCTCATTTCAATCTCTGGTTTTATGCAGCACCCCAACTCACCTTTCCCCTTAAGCAAGCATAAGTTGGTTTTCTAAATTTGAGACCCTGTTCTGTTTTGGAATTCAGTTCCTGTGTAGCCAAGTTTACATTCCGTGTATTACTGATATCTTATGATGTTTCTTTTTCTGTGTGACTTATTTCAGTTAGAATCATCATACCTGAATCCACTCATTGTGCTTCTAAGGGCCTGATGACATAGATTTCATTGCAGAGTGATATTGCTTTGTAAGTAAATACCACAACTTCTTTATCCATTTTTCACTTTCTGCGATGTTGAACTTGTACTGTAAACGAGGTTCTTGTAAACAGAGGCGTCCCAAACTTTGGGGTGGCTGTGTCTTTTTGATTTTAATTTCCCTAATCTATAGGACCATAAGTGGAAGTGCCCTAGGCTCTGTTGCTTTGTTTTTTAGATGTTTCAGGAAACACCATACACTTCTCCCGAGTGTCTGTTGGCAATTTACATCCCGCCCATCAGCATAACAAGGCTCCCAGTTCTCCATGGCCTGTCCTGCCTTTCTGGATTTTACACTTTTTTCAGATGGCCCTTTTGACCGGGGGGAAGTGAGACTTCATTGTAGTGCAGATTTCCTTTGCAAGCTTGCTTGGTTGGCCAAAAAGGGCGTATGCGTTTTTTCCTGAATATATTCAGGAAAAAACGCATACGCCCTTTTTGGCCAAGTGCATCATTGTGGACGTTCTGCCTCTTTTCCTATGCTTTCAATGCAATTCCAGTCTACCTCCTGAAATCGGTTTCCTGCAATTCTGCCCCGCTTTCAAGTCCTCTTGGCAGCCTTACTTCAGTATATTTTTGGACGATAGCTGTCATTTATAACTCTGCAGGTTTGTGAATTACAGTGCCCCTGAGCTCCTTTCTTCAACTCGCTTTCTTTTGAGCTGGCCGCAACACCGCAGGATGGCTTCAGGCCCTAATCTGGTTCCGGCACGGCACGCTGAGCCTTTGGTTAATTCCTCTTCCTGGTGGGAAATGAGAGTTAAATTTGCCCGTCCAGACACCTCCAGCTAGTCTCTCATTGGTTCTCGCTATTCCTGTTCATCTTCCGCAGAAATTGCAAACTGGGCCAAACAGGAGGTTAAAGGGACTGACTCTCCAAGTCAGGAGGGTGTTAGTAAAGCGTCTGGAATGTTGCACCCGAGTACCAGGGTACGAAAACTGAGACATATTTGAACACGTCTCCCGATCACATGGTTGATCAGACTCTAGGTTCCACATGCATGTTTTAGCTGAAGGAAGAATACCTTAAACCTGGGTAGTTGAAACCCGTGGAATGGGTACCATGCAATATGACTTCAGAGGGTCTTCATTTGCTCACCAAACCTCTCCAATCCTATCACTGCTGCGTTTATGCCCCTGTACACATGCTTGATTCTCTTTCGGAGACATAGCAATCCATAGGTTTTAAGATACTTACTAGTCAGGTACATTCTTAGGCGTTTAATATGCGGTGTTGTGTCCATTTCGTTGAGCAAGGAGTAGCTCTTGTCTATTCCATATTTGGCTTAAGGAACTTTATCTGTGCTCATTTCAATCTCTGGTTTTATGCAGCACCCCAACTCACCTTTCCCCTTAAGCAAGCATAAGTTGGTTTTCTAAATTTGAGACCCTGTTCTGTTTTGGAATTCAGTTCCTGTGTAGCCAAGTTTACATTCCGTGTATTACTGATATCTTATGATGTTTCTTTTTCTGTGTGACTTATTTCAGTTAGAATCATCATACCTGAATCCACTCATTGTGCTGCTAAGGGCCTGATGACATAGATTTCATTGCAGAGTGATATTGTTTTGTAAGTAAATACCACAACTTCTTTATCCATTTTTCACTTTCTGCGATGTTGAACATGTACTGTAAACGAGGTTCGTGTAAACAGAGGCGTCCCAAACTTTGGGGTGGCTGTGTCTTTTTGATTTTAATTTCCCTAAGCTATAGGACCATAAGTGGAAGTGCCCTAGGCTCTGTTGCTTTGTTTTTTAGATGTTTCAGGAAACACCATACACTTCTCCCGAGTGTCTGTTGGCAATTTACATCCCGCCCATCAGCATAACAAGGCTCCCAGTTCTCCATGGCCTGTCCTGCCTTTCTGGATTTTACACTTTTTTCAGATGGCCCTTTTGACCGGGGGGAAGTGAGACTTCATTGTAGTGCAGATTTCCTTTGCAAGCTTGCTTGGTTGGCCAAAAAGGGCGTATGCGTTTTTTCCTGAATATATTCAGGAAAAAACGCATATGCCCTTTTTGGCCAAGTGCATCATTGTGGACGTTCTGCCTCTTTTCCTATGCTTTCAATGCAATTCCAGTCTACCTCCTGAAATCGGTTTCCTGCAATTCTGCCCCGCTTTCAAGTCCTCTTGGCAGCCTTACTTCAGTATATTTTTGGACGATAGCTGTCATTTATAACTCTGCAGGTTTGTGAATTACAGTGCCCCTGAGCTCCTTTCTTCAACTCGCTTTCTTTTGAGCTGGCCGCAACACCGCAGGATGGCTTCAGGCCCTAATCTGGTTCCGGCACGGCACGCTGAGCCTTTGGTTAATTCCTCTTCCTGGTGGGAAATGAGAGTTAAATTTGCCCGTCCAGACACCTCCAGCTAGTCTCTCATTGGTTCTCGCTATTCCTGTTCATCTTCCGCAGAAATTGCAAACTGGGCCAAACAGGAGGTTAAAGGGACTGACTCTCCAAGTCGGGAGGGTGTTAGTAAAGCATCTGGAATGTTGCACCCGAGTACCAGGGTACAAAAACTGAGACATATTTGAACACGTCTCCCGATCACATGGTTGATCATACTCTAGGTTCCACATGCATGTTTTAGCTGAAGGAAGAATACCTTAAACCTGGGTAGTTGAAACCCGTGGAATGGGTACCATGCAATATGACTTCAGAGGGTCTTCATTTGCTCACCAAACCTCTCCAATCCTATCACTGCTGCGTTTATGCCCCTGTACACATGCTTGATTCTCTTTCGGAGACATAGCAATCCATAGGTTTTAAGATACTTACTAGTCAGGTACATTCTTAGGCGTTTAATATGCGGTGTTGTGTCCATTTCGTTGAGCAAGGAGTAGCTCTTGTCTATTCCATATTTGGCTTAAGGAACTTTATCTGTGCTCATTTCAATCTCTGGTTTTATGCAGCACCCCAACTCACCTTTCCCCTTAAGCAAGCA
Organism: Pseudorca crassidens; assembly: GCF_039906515.1. Lineage (NCBI taxonomy): Eukaryota > Metazoa > Chordata > Mammalia > Artiodactyla > Delphinidae > Pseudorca > Pseudorca crassidens. The sequence continues at coordinate 115,498 of NW_027136336.1, read as the reverse complement.
TAAGTTGGTTTTCTAAATTTGAGACCCTGTTCTGTTTTGGAATTCAGTTCCTGTGTAGCCAAGTTTACATTCCGTGTATTACTGATATCTTATGATGTTTCTTTTTCTGTGTGACTTATTTCAGTTAGAATCATCATACCTGAATCCACTCATTGTGCTGCTAAGGGCCTGATGACATAGATTTCATTGCAGAGTGATATTGCTTTGTAAGTAAATACCACAACTTCTTTATCCATTTTTCACTTTCTGCGATGTTGAACTTGTACTGTAAACGAGGTTCTTGTAAACAGAGGCGTCCCAAACTTTGGGGTGGCTGTGTCTTTTTGATTTTAATTTCCCTAATCTATAGGACCATAAGTGGAAGTGCCCTAGGCTCTGTTGCTTTGTTTTTTAGATGTTTCAGGAAACACCATACACTTCTCCCGAGTGTCTGTTGGCAATTTACATCCCGCCCATCAGCATAACAAGGCTCCCAGTTCTCCATGGCCTGTCCTGCCTTTCTGGATTTTACACTTTTTTCAGATGGCCCTTTTGACCGGGGGGAAGTGAGACTTCATTGTAGTGCAGATTTCCTTTGCAAGCTTGCTTGGTTGGCCAAAAAGGGCGTATGCGTTTTTTCCTGAATATATTCAGGAAAAAACGCATACGCCCTTTTTGGCCAAGTGCATCATTGTGGACGTTCTGCCTCTTTTCCTATGCTTTCAATGCAATTCCAGTCTACCTCCTGAAATCGGTTTCCTGCAATTCTGCCCCGCTTTCAAGTCCTCTTGGCAGCCTTACTTCAGTATATTTTTGGACGATAGCTGTCATTTATAACTCTGCAGGTTTGTGAATTACAGTGCCCCTGAGCTCCTTTCTTCAACTCGCTTTCTTGTGACCTGGCCGCAACACCGCAGGATGGCTTCAGGCCCTAATCTGGTTCCGGCACGGCACGCTGAGCCTTTGGTTAATTCCTCTTCCTGGTGGGAAATGAGAGTTAAATTTGCCCGTCCAGACACCTCCAGCTAGTCTCTCATTGGTTCTCGCTATTCCTGTTCATCTTCCGCAGAAATTGCAAACTGGGCCAAACAGGAGGTTAAAGGGACTGACTCTCCAAGTCAGGAGGGTGTTAGTAAAGCGTCTGGAATGTTGCACCCGAGTACCAGGGTACAAAAACTGAGACATATTTGAACACGTCTCCCGATCACATGGTTGATCAGACTCTAGGTTCCACATGCATGTTTTAGCTGAAGGAAGAATACCTTAAACCTGGGTAGTTGAAACCCGTGGAATGGGTACCATGCAATATGACTTCAGAGGGTCTTCATTTGCTCACCGAATCTCTCCAATCCTATCACTGCTGCGTTTATGCCCCTGTACACATGCTTGATTCTCTTTCGGAGACATAGCAATCCATAGGTTTTAAGATACTTACTAGTCAGGTACATTCTTAGGCGTTTAATATGCGGTGTTGTGTCCATTTCGTTGAGCAAGGAGTAGCTCTTGTCTATTCCATATTTGGCTTAAGGAACTTTATCTGTGCTCATTTCAATCTCTGGTTTTATGCAGCACCCCAACTCACCTTTCCCCTTAAGCAAGCATAAGTTGGTTTTCTAAATTTGAGACCCTGTTCTGTTTTGGAATTCAGTTCCTGTGTAGCCAAGTTTACATTCCGTGTATTACTGATATCTTATGATGTTTCTTTTTCTGTGTGACTTATTTCAGTTAGAATCATCATACCTGAATCCACTCATTGTGCTGCTAAGGGCCTGATGACATAGATTTCATTGCAGAGTGATATTGTTTTGTAAGTAAATAACACAACTTCTTTATCCATTTTTCACTTTCTGCGATGTTGAACATGTACTGTAAACGAGGTTCTTGTAAACAGAGGCGTCCCAAACTTTGGGGTGGCTGTGTCTTTTTGATTTTAATTTCCCTAATCTATAGGACCATAAGTGGAAGTGCCCTAGGCTCTGTTGCTTTGTTTTTTAGATGTTTCAGGAAACACCATACACTTCTCCCGAGTGTCTGTTGGCAATTTACATCCCGCCCATCAGCATAACAAGGCTCCCAGTTCTCCATGGCCTGTCCTGCCTTTCTGGATTTTACACTTTTTTCAGATGGCCCTTTTGACCGGGGGGAAGTGAGACTTCATTGTAGTGCAGATTTCCTTTGCAAGCTTGCTTGGTTGGCCAAAAAGGGCGTATGCGTTTTTTCCTGAATATATTCAGGAAAAAACGCATATGCCCTTTTTGGCCAAGTGCATCATTGTGGACGTTCTGCCTCTTTTCCTATGCTTTCAATGCAATTCCAGTCTACCTCCTGAAATCGGTTTCCTGCAATTCTGCCCCGCTTTCAAGTCCTCTTGGCAGCCTTACTTCAGTATATTTTTGGACGATAGCTGTCATTTATAACTCTGCAGGTTTGTGAATTACAGTGCCCCTGAGCTCCTTTCTTCAACTCGCTTTCTTTTGAGCTGGCCGCAACACTGCAGGATGGCTTCAGGCCCTAATCTGGTTCCGGCACGGCACGCTGAGCCTTTGGTTAATTCCTCTTCCTGGTGGGAAATGAGAGTTAAATTTGCCCGTCCAGACACCTCCAGCTAGTCTCTCATTGGTTCTCGCTATTCCTGTTCATCTTCCGCAGAAATTGCAAACTGGGCCAAACAGGAGGTTAAAGGGACTGACTCTCCAAGTCAGGAGGGTGTTAGTAAAGCGTCTGGAATGTTGCACCCGAGTACCAGGGTACGAAAACTGAGACATATTTGAACACGTCTCCCGATCACATGGTTGATCAGACTCTAGGTTCCACATGCATGTTTTAGCTGAAGGAAGAATACCTTAAACCTGGGTAGTTGAAACCCGTGGAATGGGTACCATGCAATATGACTTCAAAGGGTCTTCATTTGCTCACCGAACCTCTCCAATCCTATCACTGCTGCGTTTATGCCCCTGTACACATGCTTGATTCTCTTTCGGAGACATAGCAATCCATAGGTTTTAAGATACTTACTAGTCAGGTACATTCTTAGGCATTTAATATGGGGTGTTGAGTCCATTTCGTTGAGCAAGGAGTAGCTCTTGTCTATTCCATATTTGGCTTAAGGAACTTTATCTGTGCTGATTTCAATCTCTGGTTTTATGCAGCACCCCAACTCACCTTTCCCCTTAAGCAAGCATAAGTTGGTTTTCTAAATTTGAGACCCTGTTCTGTTCTGTAATTCAGTTCCTGTGTAGCCAAGTTTACATTCCGTGTATTACTGATATCTTATGATGTTTCTTTTTCTGTGTGACTTATTTCAGTTAGAATCATCATACCTGAATCCACTCATTGTGCTGCTAAGGGCCTGATGACATAGATTTCATTGCAGAGTGATATTGTTTTGTAAGTAAATACCACAACTTCTTTATCCATTTTTCACTTTCTGCGATGTTGAACTTGTACTGTAAACGAGGTTCTTGTAAACAGAGGCGTCCCAAACTTTGGGGTGGCTGTGTCTTTTTTATTTTAATTTCCCTAAGCTATAGGACCATAAGTGGAAGTGCCCTAGGCTCTGTTGCTTTGTTTTTTAGATGTTTCAGGAAACACCATACACTTCTCCCGAGTGTCTGTTGGCAATTTACATCCCGCCCATCAGCATAACAAGGCTCCCAGTTCTCCATGGCCTGTCCTGCCTTTCTGGATTTTACACTTTTTTCAGATGGCCCTTTTGACCGGGGGGAAGTGAGACTTCATTGTAGTGCAGATTTCCTTTGCAAGCTTGCTTGGTTGGCCAAAAAGGGCGTATGCGTTTTTTCCTGAATATATTCAGGAAAAAACGCATACGCCCTTTTTGGCCAAGTGCATCATTGTGGACATTCTGCCTCTTTTCCTATGCTTTCAATGCAATTCCAGTCTACCTCCTGAAATCGGTTTCCTGCAATTCTGCCCCGCTTTCAAGTCCTCTTGGCAGCCTTACTTCAGTATATTTTTGGACGATAGCTGTCATTTATAACTCTGCAGGTTTGTGAATTACAGTGCCCCTGAGCTCCTTTCTTCAACTCGCTTTCTTTTGAGCTGGCCGCAACACCGCAGGATGGCTTCAGGCCCTAATCTGGTTCCGGCACGGCACGCTGAGCCTTTGGTTAATTCCTCTTCCTGGTGGGAAATGAGAGTTAAATTTGCCCGTCCAGACACCTCCAGCTAGTCTCTCATTGGTTCTCGCTATTCCTGTTCATCTTCCGCAGAAATTGCAAACTGGGCCAAACAGGAGGTTAAAGGGACTGACTCTCCAAGTCGGGAGGGTGTTAGTAAAGCATCTGGAATGTTGCACCCGAGTACCAGGGTACAAAAACTGAGACATATTTGAACACGTCTCCCGATCACATGGTTGATCATACTCTAGGTTCCACATGCATGTTTTAGCTGAAGGAAGAATACCTTAAACCTGGGTAGTTGAAACCCGTGGAATGGGTACCATGCAATATGACTTCAGAGGGTCTTCATTTGCTCACCAAACCTCTCCAATCCTATCACTGCTGCGTTTATGCCCCTGTACACATGCTTGATTCTCTTTCGGAGACATAGCAATCCATAGGTTTTAAGATACTTACTAGTCAGGTACATTCTTAGGCGTTTAATATGCGGTGTTGTGTCCATTTCGTTGAGCAAGGAGTAGCTCTTGTCTATTCCATATTTGGCTTAAGGAACTTTATCTGTGCTCATTTCAATCTCTGGTTTTATGCAGCACCCCAACTCACCTTTCCCCTTAAGCAAGCATAAGTTGGTTTTCTAAATTTGAGACCCTGTTCTGTTTTGGAATTCAGTTCCTGTGTAGCCAAGTTTACATTCCGTGTATTACTGATATCTTATGATGTTTCTTTTTCTGTGTGACTTATTTCAGTTAGAATCATCATACCTGAATCCACTCATTGTGCTGCTAAGGGCCTGATGACATAGATTTCATTGCAGAGTGATATTGCTTTGTAAGTAAATACCACAACTTCTTTATCCATTTTTCACTTTCTGCGATGTTGAACTTGTACTGTAAACGAGGTTCTTGTAAACAGAGGCGTCCCAAACTTTGGGGTGGCTGTGTCTTTTTGATTTTAATTTCCCTAATCTATAGGACCATAAGTGGAAGTGCCCTAGGCTCTGTTGCTTTGTTTTTTAGATGTTTCAGGAAACACCATACACTTCTCCCGAGTGTCTGTTGGCAATTTACATCCCGCCCATCAGCATAACAAGGCTCCCAGTTCTCCATGGCCTGTCCTGCCTTTCTGGATTTTACACTTTTTTCAGATGGCCCTTTTGACCGGGGGGAAGTGAGACTTCATTGTAGTGCAGATTTCCTTTGCAAGCTTGCTTGGTTGGCCAAAAAGGGCGTATGCGTTTTTTCCTGAATATATTCAGGAAAAAACGCATACGCCCTTTTTGGCCAAGTGCATCATTGTGGACGTTCTGCCTCTTTTCCTATGCTTTCAATGCAATTCCAGTCTACCTCCTGAAATCGGTTTCCTGCAATTCTGCCCCGCTTTCAAGTCCTCTTGGCAGCCTTACTTCAGTATATTTTTGGACGATAGCTGTCATTTATAACTCTGCAGGTTTGTGAATTACAGTGCCCCTGAGCTCCTTTCTTCAACTCGCTTTCTTGTAACCTGGCCGCAACACCGCAGGATGGCTTCAGGCCCTAATCTGGTTCCGGCACGGCACGCTGAGCCTTTGGTTAATTCCTCTTCCTGGTGGGAAATGAGAGTTAAATTTGCCCGTCCAGACACCTCCAGCTAGTCTCTCATTGGTTCTCGCTATTCCTGTTCATCTTCCGCAGAAATTGCAAACTGGGCCAAACAGGAGGTTAAAGGGACTGACTCTCCAAGTCAGGAGGGTGTTAGTAAAGCGTCTGGAATGTTGCACCCGAGTACCAGGGTACGAAAACTGAGACATATTTGAACACGTCTCCCGATCACATGGTTGATCAGACTCTAGGTTCCACATGCATGTTTTAGCTGAAGGAAGAATACCTTAAACCTGGGTAATTGAAACCCGTGGAATGGGTACCATGCAATATGACTTCAAAGGGTCTTCAGTTGCTCACCGAACCTCTCCAATCCTATCACTGCTGTGTTTATGCCCCTGTACACATGCTTGATTCTCTTTCGGAGACATAGCAATCCATAGGTTTTAAGATACTTACTAGTCAGGTACATTCTTAGGCGTTTAATATGCGGTGTTGAGTCCATTTCTTTGAGCAAGGAGTAGCTCTTGTCTATTCCATATTTGGCTTAAGGAACTTTATCTGTGCTCATTTCAATCTCTGGTTTTATGCAGCACCCCAACTCACCTTTCCCCTTAAGCAAGCATAAGTTGGTTTTCTAAATTTGAGACCCTGTTCTGTTTTGGAATTCAGTTCCTGTGTAGCCAAGTTTACATTCCGTGTATTACTGATATCTTATGATGTTTCTTTTTCTGTGTGACTTATTTCAGTTAGAATCATCATACCTGAATCCACTCATTGTGCTGCTAAGGGCCTGATGACATAGATTTCATTGCTGAGTGATATTGCTTTGTAAGTAAATACCACAACTTCTTTATCCATTTTTCACTTTCTGCGATGTTGAACTTGTACTGTAAACGAGCTTCTTGTAAACAGAGGCGTCCCAAACTTTGGGGTGGCTGTGTCTTTTTGATTTTAATTTCCCTAATCTATAGGACCATAAGTGGAAGTGCCCTAGGCTCTGTTGCTTTGTTTTTTAGATGTTTCAGGAAACACCATACACTTCTCCCGAGTGTCTGTTGGCAATTTACATCCCGCCCATCAGCATAACAAGGCTCCCAGTTCTCCATGGCCTGTCCTGCCTTTCTGGATTTTACACTTTTTTCAGATGGCCCTTTTGACCGGGGGAAAGTGAGACTTCATTGTAGTGCAGATTTCCTTTGCAAGCTTGCTTGGTTGGCCAAAAAGGGCGTATGCGTTTTTTCCTGAATATATTCAGGAAAAAACGCATACGCCCTTTTTGGCCAAGTGCATCATTGTGGACGTTCTGCCTCTTTTCCTATGCTTTCAATGCAATTCCAGTCTACCTCCTGAAATCGGTTTCCTGCAATTCTGCCCCGCTTTCAAGTCCTCTTGGCAGCCTTACTTCAGTATATTTTTGGACGATAGCTGTCATTTATAACTCTGCAGGTTTGTGAATTACAGTGCCCCTGAGCTCCTTTCTTCAACTCGCTTTCTTTTGAGCTGGCCGCAACACCGCAGGATGGCTTCAGGCCCTAATCTGGTTCCGGCACAGCACGCTGAGCCTTTGGTTAATTCCTCTTCCTGGTGGGAAATGAGAGTTAAATTTGCCCGTCCAGACACCTCCAGCTAGTCTCTCATTGGTTCTCGCTATTCCTGTTCATCTTCCGCAGAAATTGCAAACTGGGCCAAACAGGAGGTTAAAGGGACTGACTCTCCAAGTCGGGAGGGTGTTAGTAAAGCGTCTGGAATGTTGCACCCGAGTACCAGGGTACAAAAACTGAGACATATTTGAACACGTCTCCCGATCACATGGTTGATCATACTCTAGGTTCCACATGCATGTTTTAGCTGAAGGAAGAATACCTTAAACCTGGGTAGTTGAAACCCGTGGAATGGGTACCATGCAATATGACTTCAGAGGGTCTTCATTTGCTCACCAAACCTCTCCAATCCTATCACTGCTGCGTTTATGCCCCTGTACACATGCTTGATTCTCTTTCGGAGACATAGCAATCCATAGGTTTTAAGATACTTACTAGTCAGGTACATTCTTAGGCGTTTAATATGCGGTGTTGTGTCCATTTCGTTGAGCAAGGAGTAGCTCTTGTCTATTCCATATTTGGCTTAAGGAACTTTATCTGTGCTCATTTCAATCTCTGGTTTTATGCAGCACCCCAACTCACCTTTCCCCTTAAGCAAGCATAAGTTGGTTTTCTAAATTTGAGACCCTGTTCTGTTTTGGAATTCAGTTCCTGTGTAGCCAAGTTTACATTCCGTGTATTACTGATATCTTATGATGTTTCTTTTTCTGTGTGACTTATTTCAGTTAGAATCATCATACCTGAATCCACTCATTGTGCTTCTAAGGGCCTGATGACATAGATTTCATTGCAGAGTGATATTGCTTTGTAAGTAAATACCACAACTTCTTTATCCATTTTTCACTTTCTGCGATGTTGAACTTGTACTGTAAACGAGGTTCTTGTAAACAGAGGCGTCCCAAACTTTGGGGTGGCTGTGTCTTTTTGATTTTAATTTCCCTAATCTATAGGACCATAAGTGGAAGTGCCCTAGGCTCTGTTGCTTTGTTTTTTAGATGTTTCAGGAAACACCATACACTTCTCCCGAGTGTCTGTTGGCAATTTACATCCCGCCCATCAGCATAACAAGGCTCCCAGTTCTCCATGGCCTGTCCTGCCTTTCTGGATTTTACACTTTTTTCAGATGGCCCTTTTGACCGGGGGGAAGTGAGACTTCATTGTAGTGCAGATTTCCTTTGCAAGCTTGCTTGGTTGGCCAAAAAGGGCGTATGCGTTTTTTCCTGAATATATTCAGGAAAAAACGCATATGCCCTTTTTGGCCAAGTGCATCATTGTGGACGTTCTGCCTCTTTTCCTATGCTTTCAATGCAATTCCAGTCTACCTCCTGAAATCGGTTTCCTGCAATTCTGCCCCGCTTTCAAGTCCTCTTGGCAGCCTTACTTCAGTATATTTTTGGACGATAGCTGTCATTTATAACTCTGCAGGTTTGTGAATTACAGTGCCCCTGAGCTCCTTTCTTCAACTCGCTTTCTTTTGAGCTGGCCGCAACACTGCAGGATGGCTTCAGGCCCTAATCTGGTTCCGGCACGGCACGCTGAGCCTTTGGTTAATTCCTCTTCCTGGTGGGAAATGAGAGTTAAATTTGCCCGTCCAGACACCTCCAGCTAGTCTCTCATTGGTTCTCGCTATTCCTGTTCATCTTCCGCAGAAATTGCAAACTGGGCCAAACAGGAGGTTAAAGGGACTGACTCTCCAAGTCAGGAGGGTGTTAGTAAAGCGTCTGGAATGTTGCACCCGAGTACCAGGGTACGAAAACTGAGACATATTTGAACACGTCTCCCGATCACATGGTTGATCAGACTCTAGGTTCCACATGCATGTTTTAGCTGAAGGAAGAATACCTTAAACCTGGGTAGTTGAAACCCGTGGAATGGGTACCATGCAATATGACTTCAAAGGGTCTTCATTTGCTCACCGAACCTCTCCAATCCTATCACTGCTGCGTTTATGCCCCTGTACACATGCTTGATTCTCTTTCGGAGACATAGCAATCCATAGGTTTTAAGATACTTACTAGTCAGGTACATTCTTAGGCATTTAATATGGGGTGTTGAGTCCATTTCGTTGAGCAAGGAGTAGCTCTTGTCTATTCCATATTTGGCTTAAGGAACTTTATCTGTGCTGATTTCAATCTCTGGTTTTATGCAGCACCCCAACTCACCTTTCCCCTTAAGCAAGCATAAGTTGGTTTTCTAAATTTGAGACCCTGTTCTGTTCTGTAATTCAGTTCCTGTGTAGCCAAGTTTACATTCCGTGTATTACTGATATCTTATGATGTTTCTTTTTCTGTGTGACTTATTTCAGTTAGAATCATCATACCTGAATCCACTCATTGTGCTGCTAAGGGCCTGATGACATAGATTTCATTGCAGAGTGATATTGTTTTGTAAGTAAATACCACAACTTCTTTATCCATTTTTCACTTTCTGCGATGTTGAACTTGTACTGTAAACGAGGTTCTTGTAAACAGAGGCGTCCCAAACTTTGGGGTGGCTGTGTCTTTTTTATTTTAATTTCCCTAAGCTATAGGACCATAAGTGGAAGTGCCCTAGGCTCTGTTGCTTTGTTTTTTAGATGTTTCAGGAAACACCATACACTTCTCCCGAGTGTCTGTTGGCAATTTACATCCCGCCCATCAGCATAACAAGGCTCCCAGTTCTCCATGGCCTGTCCTGCCTTTCTGGATTTTACACTTTTTTCAGATGGCCCTTTTGACCGGGGGGAAGTGAGACTTCATTGTAGTGCAGATTTCCTTTGCAAGCTTGCTTGGTTGGCCAAAAAGGGCGTATGCGTTTTTTCCTGAATATATTCAGGAAAAAACGCATACGCCCTTTTTGGCCAAGTGCATCATTGTGGACGTTCTGCCTCTTTTCCTATGCTTTCAATGCAATTCCAGTCTACCTCCTGAAATCGGTTTCCTGCAATTCTGCCCCGCTTTCAAGTCCTCTTGGCAGCCTTACTTCAGTATATTTTTGGACGATAGCTGTCATTTATAACTCTGCAGGTTTGTGAATTACAGTGCCCCTGAGCTCCTTTCTTCAACTCGCTTTCTTGTGACCTGGCCGCAACACCGCAGGATGGCTTCAGGCCCTAATCTGGTTCCGGCACGGCACGCTGAGCCTTTGGTTAATTCCTCTTCCTGGTGGGAAATGAGAGTTAAATTTGCCCGTCCAGACACCTCCAGCTAGTCTCTCATTGGTTCTCGCTATTCCTGTTCATCTTCCGCAGAAATTGCAAACTGGGCCAAACAGGAGGTTAAAGGGACTGACTCTCCAAGTCAGGAGGGTGTTAGTAAAGCGTCTGGAATGTTGCACCCGAGTACCAGGGTACGAAAACTGAGACATATTTGAACACGTCTCCCGATCACATGGTTGATCAGACTCTAGGTTCCACATGCATGTTTTAGCTGAAGGAAGAATACCTTAAACCTGGGTAATTGAAACCCGTGGAATGGGTACCATGCAATATGACTTCAAAGGGTCTTCAGTTGCTCACCGAACCTCTCCAATCCTATCACTGCTGTGTTTATGCCCCTGTACACATGCTTGATTCTCTTTCGGAGACATAGCAATCCATAGGTTTTAAGATACTTACTAGTCAGGTACATTCTTAGGCGTTTAATATGCGGTGTTGAGTCCATTTCTTTGAGCAAGGAGTAGCTCTTGTCTATTCCATATTTGGCTTAAGGAACTTTATCTGTGCTCATTTCAATCTCTGGTTTTATGCAGCACCCCAACTCACCTTTCCCCTTAAGCAAGCATAAGTTGGTTTTCTAAATTTGAGACCCTGTTCTGTTTTGGAATTCAGTTCCTGTGTAGCCAAGTTTACATTCCGTGTATTACTGATATCTTATGATGTTTCTTTTTCTGTGTGACTTATTTCAGTTAGAATCATCATACCTGAATCCACTCATTGTGCTGCTAAGGGCCTGATGACATAGATTTCATTGCTGAGTGATATTGCTTTGTAAGTAAATACCACAACTTCTTTATCCATTTTTCACTTTCTGCGATGTTGAACTTGTACTGTAAACGAGCTTCTTGTAAACAGAGGCGTCCCAAACTTTGGGGTGGCTGTGTCTTTTTGATTTTAATTTCCCTAATCTATAGGACCATAAGTGGAAGTGCCCTAGGCTCTGTTGCTTTGTTTTTTAGATGTTTCAGGAAACACCATACACTTCTCCCGAGTGTCTGTTGGCAATTTACATCCCGCCCATCAGCATAACAAGGCTCCCAGTTCTCCATGGCCTGTCCTGCCTTTCTGGATTTTACACTTTTTTCAGATGGCCCTTTTGACCGGGGGAAAGTGAGACTTCATTGTAGTGCAGATTTCCTTTGCAAGCTTGCTTGGTTGGCCAAAAAGGGCGTATGCGTTTTTTCCTGAATATATTCAGGAAAAAACGCATACGCCCTTTTTGGCCAAGTGCATCATTGTGGACGTTCTGCCTCTTTTCCTATGCTTTCAATGCAATTCCAGTCTACCTCCTGAAATCGGTTTCCTGCAATTCTGCCCCGCTTTCAAGTCCTCTTGGCAGCCTTACTTCAGTATATTTTTGGACGATAGCTGTCATTTATAACTCTGCAGGTTTGTGAATTACAGTGCCCCTGAGCTCCTTTCTTCAACTCGCTTTCTTGTGACCTGGCCGCAACACCGCAGGATGGCTTCAGGCCCTAATCTGGTTCCGGCACGGCACGCTGAGCCTTTGGTTAATTCCTCTTCCTGGTGGGAAATGAGAGTTAAATTTGCCCGTCCAGACACCTCCAGCTAGTCTCTCATTGGTTCTCGCTATTCCTGTTCATCTTCCGCAGAAATTGCAAACTGGGCCAAACAGGAGGTTAAAGGGACTGACTCTCCAAGTCAGGAGGGTGTTAGTAAAGCGTCTGGAATGTTGCACCCGAGTACCAGGGTACGAAAACTGAGACATATTTGAACACGTCTCCCGATCACATGGTTGATCAGACTCTAGGTTCCACATGCATGTTTTAGCTGAAGGAAGAATACCTTAAACCTGGGTAATTGAAACCCGTGGAATGGGTACCATGCAATATGACTTCAAAGGGTCTTCAGTTGCTCACCGAACCTCTCCAATCCTATCACTGCTGTGTTTATGCCCCTGTACACATGCTTGATTCTCTTTCGGAGACATAGCAATCCATAGGTTTTAAGATACTTACTAGTCAGGTACATTCTTAGGCGTTTAATATGCGGTGTTGAGTCCATTTCTTTGAGCAAGGAGTAGCTCTTGTCTATTCCATATTTGGCTTAAGGAACTTTATCTGTGCTCATTTCAATCTCTGGTTTTATGCAGCACCCCAACTCACCTTTCCCCTTAAGCAAGCATAAGTTGGTTTTCTAAATTTGAGACCCTGTTCTGTTTTGGAATTCAGTTCCTGTGTAGCCAAGTTTACATTCCGTGTATTACTGATATCTTATGATGTTTCTTTTTCTGTGTGACTTATTTCAGTTAGAATCATCATACCTGAATCCACTCATTGTGCTGCTAAGGGCCTGATGACATAGATTTCATTGCTGAGTGATATTGCTTTGTAAGTAAATACCACAACTTCTTTATCCATTTTTCACTTTCTGCGATGTTGAACTTGTACTGTAAACGAGCTTCTTGTAAACAGAGGCGTCCCAAACTTTGGGGTGGCTGTGTCTTTTTGATTTTAATTTCCCTAATCTATAGGACCATAAGTGGAAGTGCCCTAGGCTCTGTTGCTTTGTTTTTTAGATGTTTCAGGAAACACCATACACTTCTCCCGAGTGTCTGTTGGCAATTTACATCCCGCCCATCAGCATAACAAGGCTCCCAGTTCTCCATGGCCTGTCCTGCCTTTCTGGATTTTACACTTTTTTCAGATGGCCCTTTTGACCGGGGGAAAGTGAGACTTCATTGTAGTGCAGATTTCCTTTGCAAGCTTGCTTGGTTGGCCAAAAAGGGCGTATGCGTTTTTTCCTGAATATATTCAGGAAAAAACGCATACGCCCTTTTTGGCCAAGTGCATCATTGTGGACGTTCTGCCTCTTTTCCTATGCTTTCAATGCAATTCCAGTCTACCTCCTGAAATCGGTTTCCTGCAATTCTGCCCCGCTTTCAAGTCCTCTTGGCAGCCTTACTTCAGTATATTTTTGGACGATAGCTGTCATTTATAACTCTGCAGGTTTGTGAATTACAGTGCCCCTGAGCTCCTTTCTTCAACTCGCTTTCTTTTGAGCTGGCCGCAACACCGCATGATGGCTTCAGGCCCTAATCTGGTTCCGGCACGGCACGCTGAGCCTTTGGTTAATTCCTCTTCCTGGTGGGAAATGAGAGTTAAATTTGCCCGTCCAGACACCTCCAGCTAGTCTCTCATTGGTTCTCGCTATTCCTGTTCATCTTCCGCAGAAATTGCAAACTGGGCCAAACAGGAGGTTAAAGGGACTGACTCTCCAAGTCGGGAGGGTGTTAGTAAAGCGTCTGGAATGTTGCACCCGAGTACCAGGGTACGAAAACTGAGACATATTTGAACACGTCTCCCGATCACATGGTTGATCATACTCTAGGTTGCACATGCATGTTTTAGCTGAAGGAAGAATACCTTAAACCTGGGTAGTTGAAACCCGTGGAATGGGTACCATGCAATATGACTTCAAAGGGTCTTCATTTGCTCACCGAACCTCTCCAATCCTATCACTGCTGAGTTTATGCCCCTGTACACATGCTTGATTCTCTTTCGGAGACATAGCAATCCATAGGTTTTAAGATACTTACTAGTCAGGTACATTCTTAGGCGTTTAATATGCGGTGTTGAGTCCATTTCGTTGAGCAAGAGGTAGCTCTTGTCTATTCCATATTTGGCTTAAGGAACTTTATCTGTGCTCATTTCAATCTCTGGTTTTATGCAGCACCCCAACTCACCTTTACCCTTAAGCAAGCATAAGTTGGTTTTCTAAATTTGAGACCCTGTTCTGTTCTGTAATTCAGTTCCTGTGTAGCCAAGTTTACATTCCGTGTATTACTGATATCTTATGATGTTTCTTTTTCTGTGTGACTTATTTCAGTTAGAATCATCATACCTGAATCCACTCATTGTGCTGCTAAGGGCCTGATGACATAGATTTCATTGCTGAGTGATATTGCTTTGTAAGTAAATACCACAACTTCTTTATCCATTTTTCACTTTCTGCGATGTTGAACTTGTACTGTAAACGAGGTTCTTGTAAACAGAGGCGTCCCAATGTTTGGGGTGGCTGTGTCTTTTTGATTTTAATTTCCCTAAGCTATAGGACCATAAGTGGAAGTGCCCTAGGCTCTGTTGCTTTGTTTTTTCGATGTTTCAGGAAACACCATACACTTCTCCCGAGTGTCTGTTGGCAATTTACATCCCGCCCATCAGCATAACAAGGCTCCCAGTTCTCCATGGCCTGTCCTGCCTTTCTGGATTTTACACTTTTTTCAGATGGCCCTTTTGACCGGGGGGAAGTGAGACTTCATTGTAGTGCAGATTTCCTTTGCAAGCTTGCTTGGTTGGCCAAAAAGGGCGTATGCGTTTTTTCCTGAATATATTCAGGAAAAAACGCATACGCCCTTTTTGGCCAAGTGCATCATTGTGGACGTTCTGCCTCTTTTCCTATGCTTTCAATGCAATTCCAGTCTACCTCCTGAAATCGGTTTCCTGCAATTCTGCCCCGCTTTCAAGTCCTCTTGGCAGCCTTACTTCAGTATATTTTTGGACGATAGCTGTCATTTATAACTCTGCAGGTTTGTGAATTACAGTGCCCCTGAGCTCCTTTCTTCAACTCGCTTTCTTTTGAGCTGGCCGCAACACCGCAGGATGGCTTCAGGCCCTAATCTGGTTCCGGCACGGCACGCTGAGCCTTTGGTTAATTCCTCTTCCTGGTGGGAAATGAGAGTTAAATTTGCCCGTCCAGACACCTTCCAGCTAGTCTCTCATTGGTTCTCGCTATTCCTGTTCATCTTCCGCAGAAATTGCAAACTGGGCCAAACAGGAGGTTAAAGGGACTGACTCTCCAAGTCGGGAGGGTGTTAGTAAAGCGTCTGGAATGTTGCACCCGAGTACCAGGGTACGAAAACTGAGACATATTTGAACACGTCTCCCGATCACATGGTTGATCATACTCTAGGTTCCACATGCATGTTTTAGCTGAAGGAAGAATACCTTAAACCTGGGTAGTTGAAACCCGTGGAATGGGTACCATGCGATATGACTTCAAAGGGTCTTCATTTGCTCACCGAACCTCTCCAATCCTATCACTGCTGCGTTTATGCCCCTGTACACATGCTTGATTCTCTTTCGGAGACATAGCAATCCATAGGTTTTAAGATACTTACTAGTCAGGTACATTCTTAGGCATTTAATATGCGGTGTTGAGTCCATTTCGTTGAGCAAGGAGTAGCTCTTGTCTATTCCATATTTGGCTTAAGGAACTTTATCTGTGCTCATTTCAATCTCTGGTTTTATGCAGCACCCCAACTCACCTTTCCCCTTAAGCAAGCATAAGTTGGTTTTCTAAATTTGAGACCCTGTTCTGTTCTGTAATTCAGTTCCTGTGTAGCCAAGTTTACATTCCGTGTATTACTGATATCTTATGATGTTTCTTTTTCTGTGTGACTTATTTCAGTTAGAATCATCATACCTGAATCCACTCATTGTGCTGCTAAGGGCCTGATGACATAGATTTCATTGCTGAGTGATATTGCTTTGTAAGTAAATACCACAACTTCTTTATCCATTTTTCACTTTCTGCGATGTTGAACTTGTACGGTAAACGAGGTTCTTGTAAACAGAGGCGTCCCAAACTTTGGGGTGGCTGTGTCTTTTTGATTTTAATTTCCCTAAGCTATAGGACCATAAGTGGAAGTGCCCTAGGCTCTGTTGCTTTGTTTTTTCGATGTTTCAGGAAACACCATACACTTCTCCCGAGTGTCTGTTGGCAATTTACATCCCGCCCATCAGCATAACAAGGCTCCCAGTTCTCCATGGCCTGTCCTGCCTTTCTGGATTTTACACTTTTTTCAGATGGCCCTTTTGACCGGGGGGAAGTGAGACTTCATTGTAGTGCAGATTTCCTTTGCAAGCTTGCTTGGTTGGCCAAAAAGGGCGTATGCGTTTTTTCCTGAATATATTCAGGAAAAAACGCATACGCCCTTTTTGGCCAAGTGCATCATGGTGGACGTTCTGCCTCTTTTCCTATGCTTTCAATGCAATTCCAGTCTGCCTCCTGAAATCGGTTTCCTGCAATTCTGCCCCGCTTTCAAGTCCTCTTGGCAGCCTTACTTCAGTATATTTTTGGACGATAGCTGTCATTTATAACTCTGCAGGTTTGTGAATTACAGTGCCCCTGAGCTCCTTTCTTCAACTCGCTTTCTTTTGAGCTGGCCGCAACACCGCAGGATGGCTTCAGGCCCTAATCTGGTTCCGGCACGGCACGCTGAGCCTTTGGTTAATTCCTCTTCCTGGTGGGAAATGAGAGTTAAATTTGCCCGTCCAGACACCTTCCAGCTAGTCTCTCATTGGTTCTCGCTATTCCTGTTCATCTTCCGCAGAAATTGCAAACTGGGCCAAACAGGAGGTTAAAGGGACTGACTCTCCAAGTCGGGAGGGTGTTAGTAAAGCGTCTGGAATGTTGCACCCGAGTACCAGGGTACGAAAACTGAGACATATTTGAACACGTCTCCCGATCACATGGTTGATCATACTCTAGGTTCCACATGCATGTTTTAGCTGAAGGAAGAATACCTTAAACCTGGGTAGTTGAAACCCGTGGAATGGGTACCATGCGATATGACTTCAAAGGGTCTTCATTTGCTCACCGAACCTCTCCAATCCTATCACTGCTGCGTTTATGCCCCTGTACACATGCTTGATTCTCTTTCGGAGACATAGCAATCCATAGGTTTTAAGATACTTACTAGTCAGGTACATTCTTAGGCATTTAATATGCGGTGTTGAGTCCATTTCGTTGAGCAAGGAGTAGCTCTTGTCTATTCCATATTTGGCTTAAGGAACTTTATCTGTGCTCATTTCAATCTCTGGTTTTATGCAGCACCCCAACTCACCTTTCCCCTTAAGCAAGCATAAGTTGGTTTTCTAAATTTGAGACCCTGTTCTGTTTTGGAATTCAGTTCCTGTGTAGCCAAGTTTACATTCCGTGTATTACTGATATCTTATGATGTTTCTTTTTCTGTGTGACTTATTTCAGTTAGAATCATCATACCTGAATCCACTCATTGTGCTGCTAAGGGCCTGATGACATAGATTTCATTGCTGAGTGATATTGCTTTGTAAGTAAATACCACAACTTCTTTATCCATTTTTCACTTTCTGCGATGTTGAACTTGTACGGTAAACGAGGTTCTTGTAAACAGAGGCGTCCCAAACTTTGGGGTGGCTGTGTCTTTTTGATTTTAATTTCCCTAAGCTATAGGACCATAAGTGGAAGTGCCCTAGGCTCTGTTGCTTTGTTTTTTCGATGTTTCAGGAAACACCATACACTTCTCCCGAGTGTCTGTTGGCAATTTACATCCCGCCCATCAGCATAACAAGGCTCCCAGTTCTCCATGGCCTGTCCTGCCTTTCTGGATTTTACACTTTTTTCAGATGGCCCTTTTGACCGGGGGGAAGTGAGACTTCATTGTAGTGCAGATTTCCTTTGCAAGCTTGCTTGGTTGGCCAAAAAGGGCGTATGCGTTTTTTCCTGAATATATTCAGGAAAAAACGCATACGCCCTTTTTGGCCAAGTGCATCATGGTGGACGTTCTGCCTCTTTTCCTATGCTTTCAATGCAATTCCAGTCTGCCTCCTGAAATCGGTTTCCTGCAATTCTGCCCCGCTTTCAAGTCCTCTTGGCAGCCTTACTTCAGTATATTTTTGGACGATAGCTGTCATTTATAACTCTGCAGGTTTGTGAATTACAGTGCCCCTGAGCTCCTTTCTTCAACTCGCTTTCTTTTGAGCTGGCCGCAACACCGCAGGATGGCTTCAGGCCCTAATCTGGTTCCGGCACGGCACGCTGAGCCTTTGGTTAATTCCTCTTCCTGGTGGGAAATGAGAGTTAAATTTGCCCGTCCAGACACCTTCCAGCTAGTCTCTCATTGGTTCTCGCTATTCCTGTTCATCTTCCGCAGAAATTGCAAACTGGGCCAAACAGGAGGTTAAAGGGACTGACTCTCCAAGTCGGGAGGGTGTTAGTAAAGCGTCTGGAATGTTGCACCCGAGTACCAGGGTACGAAAACTGAGACATATTTGAACACGTCTCCCGATCACATGGTTGATCATACTCTAGGTTCCACATGCATGTTTTAGCTGAAGGAAGAATACCTTAAACCTGGGTAGTTGAAACCCGTGGAATGGGTACCATGCGATATGACTTCAAAGGGTCTTCATTTGCTCACCGAACCTCTCCAATCCTATCACTGCTGCGTTTATGCCCCTGTACACATGCTTGATTCTCTTTCGGAGACATAGCAATCCATAGGTTTTAAGATACTTACTAGTCAGGTACATTCTTAGGCATTTAATATGCGGTGTTGAGTCCATTTCGTTGAGCAAGGAGTAGCTCTTGTCTATTCCATATTTGGCTTAAGGAACTTTATCTGTGCTCATTTCAATCTCTGGTTTTATGCAGCACCCCAACTCACCTTTCCCCTTAAGCAAGCATAAGTTGGTTTTCTAAATTTGAGACCCTGTTCTGTTCTGTAATTCAGTTCTTGTGTAGCCAAGTTTACATTCCGTGTATTACTGATATCTTATGATGTTTCTTTTTCTGTGTGACTTATTTCAGTTAGAATCATCATACCTGAATCCACTCATTGTGCTGCTAAGGGCCTGATGACATAGATTTCATTGCTGAGTGATATTGCTTTGTAAGTAAATACCACAACTTCTTTATCCATTTTTCACTTTCTGCGATGTTGAACTTGTACGGTAAACGAGGTTCTTGTAAACAGAGGCGTCCCAAACTTTGGGGTGGCTGTGTCTTTTTGATTTTAATTTCCCTAAGCTATAGGACCATAAGTGGAAGTGCCCTAGGCTCTGTTGCTTTGTTTTTTAGATGTTTCAGGAAACACCATACACTTCTCCCGAGTGTCTGTTGGCAATTTACATCCCGCCCATCAGCATAACAAGGCTCCCAGTTCTCGATGGCCTGTCCTGCCTTTCTGGATTTTACACTTTTTTCAGATGGCCCTTTTGACCGGGGGGAAGTGAGACTTCATTGTAGTGCAGATTTCCTTTGCAAGCTTGCTTGGTTGGCCAAAAAGGGCGTATGCGTTTTTTCCTGAATATATTCAGGAAAAAACGCATACGCCCTTTTTGGCCAAGTGCATCATGGTGGACGTTCTGCCTCTTTTCCTATGCTTTCAATGCAATTCCAGTCTGCCTCCTGAAATCGGTTTCCTGCAATTCTGCCCCGCTTTCAAGTCCTCTTGGCAGCCTTACTTCAGTATATTTTTGGACGATAGCTGTCATTTATAACTCTGCAGGTTTGTGAATTACAGTGCCCCTGAGCTCCTTTCTTCAACTCGCTTTCTTTTGAGCTGGCCGCAACACCGCAGGATGGCTTCAGGCCCTAATCTGGTTCCGGCACGGCACGCTGAGCCTTTGGTTAATTCCTCTTCCTGGTGGGAAATGAGAGTTAAATTTGCCCGTCCAGACACCTTCCAGCTAGTCTCTCATTGGTTCTCGCTATTCCTGTTCATCTTCCGCAGAAATTGCAAACTGGGCCAAACAGGAGGTTAAAGGGACTGACTCTCCAAGTCGGGAGGGTGTTAGTAAAGCGTCTGGAATGTTGCACCCGAGTACCAGGGTACGAAAACTGAGACATATTTGAACACGTCTCCCGATCACATGGTTGATCATACTCTAGGTTCCACATGCATGTTTTAGCTGAAGGAAGAATACCTTAAACCTGGGTAGTTGAAACCCGTGGAATGGGTACCATGCGATATGACTTCAAAGGGTCTTCATTTGCTCACCGAACCTCTCCAATCCTATCACTGCTGCGTTTATGCCCCTGTACACATGCTTGATTCTCTTTCGGAGACATAGCAATCCATAGGTTTTAAGATACTTACTAGTCAGGTACATTCTTAGGCATTTAATATGCGGTGTTGAGTCCATTTCGTTGAGCAAGGAGTAGCTCTTGTCTATTCCATATTTGGCTTAAGGAACTTTATCTGTGCTCATTTCAATCTCTGGTTTTATGCAGCACCCCAACTCCCCTTTCCCCTTAAGCAAGCATAAGTTGGTTTTCTAAATTTGAGACCCTGTTCTGTTCTGTAATTCAGTTCCTGTGTAGCCAAGTTTACATTCCGTGTATTACTGATATCTTATGATGTTTCTTTTTCTGTGTGACTTATTTCAGTTAGAATCATCATACCTGAATCCACTCATTGTGCTGCTAAGGGCCTGATGACATAGATTTCATTGCTGAGTGATATTGCTTTGTAAGTAAATACCACAACTTTTTTATCCATTTTTCACTTTCTGCGATGTTGAACTTGTACGGTAAACGAGGTTCTTGTAAACAGAGGCGTCCCAAACTTTGGGGTGGCTGTGTCTTTTTGATTTTAATTTCCCTAAGCTATAGGACCATAAGTGGAAGTGCCCTAGGCTCTGTTGCTTTGTTTTTTAGATGTTTCAGGAAACACCATACACTTCTCCCGAGTGTCTGTTGGCAATTTACATCCCGCCCATCAGCATAACAAGGCTCCCAGTTCTCCATGGCCTGTCCTGCCTTTCTGGATTTTACACTTTTTTCAGATGGCCCTTTTGACCGGGGGGAAGTGAGACTTCATTGTAGTGCAGATTTCCTTTGCAAGCTTGCTTGGTTGGCCAAAAAGGGCGTATGCGTTTTTTCCTGAATATATTCAGGAAAAAACGCATACGCCCTTTTTGGCCAAGTGCATCATTGTGGACGTTCTGCCTCTTTTCCTATGCTTTCAATGCAATTCCAGTCTACCTCCTGAAATCGGTTTCCTGCAATTCTGCCCCGCTTTCAAGTCCTCTTGGCAGCCTTACTTCAGTATATTTTTGGACGATAGCTGTCATTTATAACTCTGCAGGTTTGTGAATTACAGTGCCCCTGAGCTCCTTTCTTCAACTCGCTTTCTTTTGAGCTGGCCGCAACACCGCAGGATGGCTTCAGGCCCTAATCTGGTTCCGGCACGGCACGCTGAGCCTTTGGTTAATTCCTCTTCCTGGTGGGAAATGAGAGTTAAATTTGCCCGTCCAGACACCTCCAGCTAGTCTCTCATTGGTTCTCGCTATTCCTGTTCATCTTCCGCAGAAATTGCAAACTGGGCCAAACAGGAGGTTAAAGGGACTGACTCTCCAAGTCGGGAGGGTGTTAGTAAAGCGTCTGGAATGTTGCACCCGAGTACCAGGGTACGAAAACTGAGACATATTTGAACACGTCTCCCGATCACATGGTTGATCATACTCTAGGTTCCACATGCATGTTTTAGCTGAAGGAAGAATACCTTAAACCTGGGTAGTTGAAACCCGTGGAATGGGTACCATGCAATATGACTTCAAAGGGTCTTCATTTGCTCACCGAACCTCTCCAATCCTATCACTGCTGTGTTTATGCCCCTGTACACATGCTTGATTCTCTTTCGGAGACATAGCAATCCATAGGTTTTAAGATACTTACTAGTCAGGTACATTCTTAGGCGTTTAATATGCGGTGTTGAGTCCATTTCGTTGAGCAAGGAGTAGCTCTTGTCTATTCCATATTTGGCTTAAGGAACTTTATCTGTGCTCATTTCAATCTCTGGTTTTATGCAGCACCCCAACTCACCTTTCCCCTTAAGCAAGCATAAGTTGGTTTTCTAAATTTGAGACCCTGTTCTGTTCTGTAATTCAGTTCCTGTGTAGCCAAGTTTACATTCCGTGTATTACTGATATCTTATGATGTTTCTTTTTCTGTGTGACTTATTTCAGTTAGAATCATCATACCTGAATCCACTCATTGTGCTGCTAAGGGCCTGATGACATAGATTTCATTGCTGAGTGATATTGCTTTGTAAGTAAATACCACAACTTCTTTATCCATTTTTCACTTTCTGCGATGTTGAACTTGTACGGTAAACGAGGTTCTTGTAAACAGAGGCGTCCCAAACTTTGGGGTGGCTGTGTCTTTTTGATTTTAATTTCCCTAAGCTATAGGACCATAAGTGGAAGTGCCCTAGGCTCTGTTGCTTTGTTTTTTCGATGTTTCAGGAAACACCATACACTTCTCCCGAGTGTCTGTTGGCAATTTACATCCCGCCCATCAGCATAACAAGGCTCCCAGTTCTCCATGGCCTGTCCTGCCTTTCTGGATTTTACACTTTTTTCAGATGGCCCTTTTGACCGGGGGGAAGTGAGACTTCATTGTAGTGCAGATTTCCTTTGCAAGCTTGCTTGGTTGGCCAAAAAGGGCGTATGCGTTTTTTCCTGAATATATTCAGGAAAAAACGCATACGCCCTTTTTGGCCAAGTGCATCATGGTGGACGTTCTGCCTCTTTTCCTATGCTTTCAATGCAATTCCAGTCTACCTCCTGAAATCGGTTTCCTGCAATTCTGCCCCGCTTTCAAGTCCTCTTGGCAGCCTTACTTCAGTATATTTTTGGACGATAGCTGTCATTTATAACTCTGCAGGTTTGTGAATTACAGTGCCCCTGAGCTCCTTTCTTCAACTCGCTTTCTTTTGAGCTGGCCGCAACACCGCAGGATGGCTTCAGGCCCTAATCTGGTTCCGGCACGGCACGCTGAGCCTTTGGTTAATTCCTCTTCCTGGTGGGAAATGAGAGTTAAATTTGCCCGTCCAGACACCTTCCAGCTAGTCTCTCATTGGTTCTCGTTATTCCTGTTCATCTTCCGCAGAAATTGCAAACTGGGCCAAACAGGAGGTTAAAGGGACTGACTCTCCAAGTCGGGAGGGTGTTAGTAAAGCGTCTGGAATGTTGCACCCGAGTACCAGGGTACGAAAACTGAGACATATTTGAACACGTCTCCCGATCACATGGTTGATCATACTCTAGGTTCCACATGCATGTTTTAGCTGAAGGAAGAATACCTTAAACCTGGGTAGTTGAAACCCGTGGAATGGGTACCATGCGATATGACTTCAAAGGGTCTTCATTTGCTCACCGAACCTCTCCAATCCTATCACTGCTGCGTTTATGCCCCTGTACACATGCTTGATTCTCTTTCGGAGACATAGCAATCCATAGGTTTTAAGATACTTACTAGTCAGGTACATTCTTAGGCATTTAATATGCGGTGTTGAGTCCATTTTGTTGAGCAAGGAGTAGCTCTTGTCTATTCCATATTTGGCTTAAGGAACTTTATCTGTGCTCATTTCAATCTCTGGTTTTATGCAGCACCCCAACTCACCTTTCCCCTTAAGCAAGCATAAGTTGGTTTTCTAAATTTGAGACCCTGTTCTGTTCTGTAATTCAGTTCTTGTGTAGCCAAGTTTACATTCCGTGTATTACTGATATCTTATGATGTTTCTTTTTCTGTGTGACTTATTTCAGTTAGAATCATCATACCTGAATCCACTCATTGTGCTGCTAAGGGCCTGATGACATAGATTTCATTGCTGAGTGATATTGCTTTGTAAGTAAATACCACAACTTCTTTATCCATTTTTCACTTTCTGCGATGTTGAACTTGTACGGTAAACGAGGTTCTTGTAAACAGAGGCGTCCCAAACTTTGGGGTGGCTGTGTCTTTTTGATTTTAATTTCCCTAAGCTATAGGACCATAAGTGGAAGTGCCCTAGGCTCTGTTGCTTTGTTTTTTAGATGTTTCAGGAAACACCATACACTTCTCCCGAGTGTCTGTTGGCAATTTACATCCCGCCCATCAGCATAACAAGGCTCCCAGTTCTCGATGGCCTGTCCTGCCTTTCTGGATTTTACACTTTTTTCAGATGGCCCTTTTGACCGGGGGGAAGTGAGACTTCATTGTAGTGCAGATTTCCTTTGCAAGCTTGCTTGGTTGGCCAAAAAGGGCGTATGCGTTTTTTCCTGAATATATTCAGGAAAAAACGCATACGCCCTTTTTGGCCAAGTGCATCATGGTGGACGTTCTGCCTCTTTTCCTATGCTTTCAATGCAATTCCAGTCTGCCTCCTGAAATCGGTTTCCTGCAATTCTGCCCCGCTTTCAAGTCCTCTTGGCAGCCTTACTTCAGTATATTTTTGGACGATAGCTGTCATTTATAACTCTGCAGGTTTGTGAATTACAGTGCCCCTGAGCTCCTTTCTTCAACTCGCTTTCTTTTGAGCTGGCCGCAACACCGCAGGATGGCTTCAGGCCCTAATCTGGTTCCGGCACGGCACGCTGAGCCTTTGGTTAATTCCTCTTCCTGGTGGGAAATGAGAGTTAAATTTGCCCGTCCAGACACCTTCCAGCTAGTCTCTCATTGGTTCTCGCTATTCCTGTTCATCTTCCGCAGAAATTGCAAACTGGGCCAAACAGGAGGTTAAAGGGACTGACTCTCCAAGTCGGGAGGGTGTTAGTAAAGCGTCTGGAATGTTGCACCCGAGTACCAGGGTACGAAAACTGAGACATATTTGAACACGTCTCCCGATCACATGGTTGATCATACTCTAGGTTCCACATGCATGTTTTAGCTGAAGGAAGAATACCTTAAACCTGGGTAGTTGAAACCCGTGGAATGGGTACCATGCGATATGACTTCAAAGGGTCTTCATTTGCTCACCGAACCTCTCCAATCCTATCACTGCTGCGTTTATGCCCCTGTACACATGCTTGATTCTCTTTCGGAGACATAGCAATCCATAGGTTTTAAGATACTTACTAGTCAGGTACATTCTTAGGCATTTAATATGCGGTGTTGAGTCCATTTCGTTGAGCAAGGAGTAGCTCTTGTCTATTCCATATTTGGCTTAAGGAACTTTATCTGTGCTCATTTCAATCTCTGGTTTTATGCAGCACCCCAACTCACCTTTCCCCTTAAGCAAGCATAAGTTTGTTTTCTAAATTTGAGACCCTGTTCTGTTCTGTAATTCAGTTCCTGTGTAGCCAAGTTTACATTCCGTGTATTACTGATATCTTATGATGTTTCTTTTTCTGTGTGACTTATTTCAGTTAGAATCATCATACCTGAATCCACTCATTGTGCTGCTAAGGGCCTGATGACATAGATTTCATTGCTGAGTGATATTGCTTTGTAAGTAAATACCACAACTTCTTTATCCATTTTTCACTTTCTGCGATGTTGAACTTGTACTGTAAACGAGGTTCTTGTAAACAGAGGCGTCCCAAACTTTGGGGTGGCTGTGTCTTTTTGAATTTAATTTCCCTAAGCTATAGGACCATAAGTGGAAGTGCCCTAGGCTCTGTTGCTTTGTTTTTTAGATGTTTCAGGAAACACCATACACTTCTCCCGAGTGTCTGTTGGCAATTTACATCCCGCCCATCAGCATAACAAGGCTCCCAGTTCTCCATGGCCTGTCCTGACTTTCTGGATTTTACACTTTTTTCAGATGGCCCTTTTGACCGGGGGGAAGTGAGACTTCATTGTAGTGCAGATTTCCTTTGCAAGCTTGCTTGGTTGGCCAAAAAGGGCGTATGCGTTTTTTCCTGAATATATTCAGGAAAAAACGCATACGCCCTTTTTGGCCAAGTGCATCATTGTGGACGTTCTGCCTCTTTTCCTATGCTTTCAATGCAATTCCAGTCTACCTCCTGAAATCGGTTTCCTGCAATTCTGCCCCGCTTTCAAGTCCTCTTGGCAGCCTTACTTCAGTATATTTTTGGACGATAGCTGTCATTTATATGTCTGCAGGTTTGTGAATTACAGTGCCCCTGAGCTCCTTTCTTCAACTCGCTTTCTTGTGACCTGGCCGCAACACCGCAGGATGGCTTCAGGCCCTAATCTGGTTCCGGCACGGCACGCTGAGCCTTTGGTTAATTCCTCTTCCTGGTGGGAAATGAGAGTTAAATTTGCCTGTCCAGACACCTCCAGCTAGTCTCTCATTGGTTCTCGCTATTCCTGTTCATCTTCCGCAGAAATTGCAAACTGGGCCAAACAGGAGGTTAAAGGGACTGACTCTCCAAGTCGGGAGGGTGTTAGTAAAGCGTCTGGAATGTTGCACCCGAGTACCAGGGTACGAAAACTGAGACATATTTGAACACGTTTCCCGATCACATGGTTGATCATACTCTAGGTTCCACATGCATGTTTTAGCTGAAGGAAGAATACCTTAAACCTGGGTAGTTGAAACCCGTGGAATGGGTACCATGCAATATGACTTCAAAGGGTCTTCATTTGCTCACCGAACCTCTCCAATCCTATCACTGCTGCGTTTATGCCCCTGTACACATGCTTGATTCTCTTTCGGAGACATAGCAATACATAGGTTTTAAGATACTTACTAGTCAGGTACATTCTTTGGCGTTTAATATGCGGTGTTGAGTCCATTTCGTTGAGCAAGGAGTAGCTCTTGTCTATTCCATATTTAGCTTAAGGAACTTTATCTGTGCTCATTTCAATCTCTGGTTTTATGCAGCACCCCAACTCACCTTTACCCTTAAGCAAGCATAAGTTGGTTTTCTAAATTTGAGACCCTGTTCTGTTCTGTAATTCAGTTCCTGTGTAGCCAAGTTTACATTCCGTGTATTACTGATATCTTATGATGTTTCTTTTTCTGTGTGACTTATTTCAGTTAGAATCATCATACCTGAATCCACTCATTGTGCTGCTAAGGGCCTGAT
This sequence comes from Pseudorca crassidens, assembly GCF_039906515.1. Classification (NCBI taxonomy): domain Eukaryota; kingdom Metazoa; phylum Chordata; class Mammalia; order Artiodactyla; family Delphinidae; genus Pseudorca; species Pseudorca crassidens. The sequence goes on along the minus strand of NW_027136336.1, from coordinate 88,459 downwards.
GACATAGATTTCATTGCTGAGTGATATTGCTTTGTAAGTAAATACCACAACTTCTTTATCCATTTTTCACTTTCTGTGATATTGAACTTGTACGGTAAATGGGGTTCTTGTAAACAGAGGCGTCCCAAACTTTGGGGTGGCTGTGTCTTTTTGATTTTAATTTCCCTAAGCTATAGGACCATAAGTGGAAGTGCCCTAGGGTCTGTTGCTTTGTGTTTTAGATGTTTCAGGAAACACCATACACTTCTCCCGAGTGTCTGTTGGCAATTTACATCCCGCCCATCAGCATAACAAGGCTCCCAGTTCTCCATGGCCTGTCCTGCCTTTCTGGATTTTACACTTTATTCAGATGGCCCTTTTGACTGGGGGGAAGTGAGACTTCATTGTAGTGCAGATTTCCTTTGCAAGCTTGCTTGGTTGGCCAAAAAGGGCGTATGCGTTTTTTCCTGAATATATTCAGGAAAAAACGCATACGCCCTTTTTGGCCAAGTGCATCATTGTGGACGTTCTGCCTCTTTTCCTATGCTTTCAATGCAATTCCAGTCTACCTCCTGAAATCGGTTTCCTGCAATTCTGCCCCGCTTTCAAGTCCTCTTGGCAGCCTTACTTCAGTATATTTTTGGACGATAGCTGTCATTTATAACTCTGCAGGTTTGTGAATTACATTGCCCCTGAGCTCCTTTCTTCAACTCGCTTTCTTTTGAGCTGGCCGCAACACCGCAGGATGGCTTCAGGCCCTAATCTGGTTCCGGCACGGCATGCTGAGCCTTTGGTTATTTCCTCTTCCTGGTGGGAAATGAGAGTTAAATTTGCCCGTCCAGACACCTCCAGCTAGTCTCTCATTGGTTCTCCCTATTTCTGTTCATCTTCCGCAGAAATTGCAAACTGGGCCAAACAGGAGTTTAAAGGCGCTGACTCTCCAAGTGGGGAGAGTGTTAGTAAAGCGTCTGGAATGTTGCACTCGAGTACCTGGGGAGGAAAACTGAGACATATTTGAACATGTCTCCCGTTCACACGGTTGATCATACTCTGGGTTCCACATGCATGTTTTAGCTGAAGGAAGAATACCTTAAACCTGGAGAGTTGAGACCCGTGGAATGGGTACCATGCAATATGACTTCAAAGGGTCTTCATTTGCTCACTGAACCTCTCCAATCCTATCACTGCTGCGTTTATGCCCCTGTACACATGCTTGATTCTCTTTTGGAGACATAGCAATCCATAGGTTTTAAGATACTTACTACTCAGGTACATTCTTAGGCGTTTAATATGGGGTGTTGAGTCCATTTCGTTGAGCAAGGAGTAGCTCTTGTCTATTCCATATTTGGCTTAAGGAACTTTATCTGTGTTCATTTCAATCTCTGGTTTTATGCAGCACCCCAACTCACCTTTCCCCTTAAGCAAGCATAAGTTGGTTTTCTGAAGTTGAGACCCTGTTCTGTTTTGGTATTCAGTTCCTGTGTAGCCAAGTTTACATTCCGTGTATTAGTGATATCTTATGATGTTTCTTTTTCTGTGTGTCTTATTTCAGTTAGGATTATCGTACCTGAATCCACTCATTATGCTGCTACGGGCCTGATGACATAGATTTCATTACTGAGTGATACTGCATTGTACGTAAGTACCACAAGTTCTTTATCCATTTTTCACTTTCTGTGATATTGAACTTGTACTGTAAACGAGGTTCTTGTAAACAGAGGCGTCCAAAACATTGGGGTGGCTGTGTCTTTTTGATTTTAATTTCCCTAAGCTATAGGACCATAAGTGGAAGTGCCCTAGGCTCTGTTGCTTTGTTTTTTAGATGTTTCAGGAAACACCATACACATCCCGCCCATCAGCATAACAAGGCTCCCAGTTCTCCATGGCCTGTCCTGCCTTTCTGGATTTTACACTTTTTTCAGATGGCCCTTTTGACCAGGGGGAAGTGAGACTTCATTGTAGTGCAGATTTCCTTTGCAAGCTTGCTTGGTTGGCCAAAAAGGGCGTATGCCTTTTTTCCTGAATAAATTCAGGAAAAAAGGCATACGCCCTTTTTGGCCAAGTGAATCATTGTGGACGTTCTGCCTCTTTTCCTATGCTTTAAATGCAATTCCAGTCTACCTCCTGAAATCGTTTTCCTGCAATTCTGCCTTGCTTTCAATGCCTCTTCATAGCCTTACCTCAATATATTTTTTGAAAATAGTTGGCCTTTATAACTCTGCAGGTTTTTGAATTGCAGTGGCCCTTAGCTCCATTTTTCAGCTCTTATTTTTGTGATCTTGCCTCATAACCACAGGATTCCTTCAGGCCCTATTCTTCTTCTGGGGCACCTTGCTGTGCCTTTGGTTTATTCTTCTTACTGATGTGAATTTAGAGTGACATGTGCCCATTGAAACCGCTACAGCTAGTTTCTCACTGGTTCCCCCTATTCCCATTCATCCTCCGCACTAACTGCAGACTGTGCGATACCAGAACTTAAAGGCATTGACTCTCCATGTGGGGATATTTTTGGTAAAGCGGCTGGAATGTCGATCCGGAGCCCCAGGAGAGGAAAAATGAGGTGCGTTTTAGAAACCTTTCCCGATCATATGGTATACCAGTCGCTGGGTTTCCCAAGCATGGTTTAGCTGTAGGAAGATTCCCTTCAACCTGGAGTGTTGGGACCCTTGGAATGAGTAGCATGAAGTATTGCATTAAACTTTTGGCAGTTGCTCACCAAAGCTCATCAATCCTCTCAGCCCCAAGTGTCCAGCCTTATGTCTTATCCAGCTGTGGGTTTATATGTGGTCAATCCAGGTTGCATCACAGCCCCTGAGCGAATTTTGTAAGAATTTTTCTCTCTTTCATTGTTTCTGCGTTTTGTTTTTAAAATTTATTTCTATAATGGGGTTTAGCTCATTTTCACTGCTGTGTTTGTGCCACTCTGCACACACTTGATTCCCTTATGGAGATATATCAATACATGGGTTTTAAGATTCTTATTACTCAGATATATTTCTCTGCGGTGTATAGGGTGTGTTGAGGCCAGTTCATTGAGCAAGGTGTAGATCTTGTCTAATATCTATTTGGTTTATTGAACGGTATCTGTGCTAATTTCAAACTCTGGTTTTATGCATCACCCCACCTCTCCTTTCCCCTTAAGCTGAAATAAGTGTGTTTTCTAAATGTGAGACACTGTTCTGTTCTGTAATTCATTTCTTGTGCAGCCATATTTACCCTCCCTCTATAAGTGATATCTTATGATATGTTTCTTTTTCTGTTTGACTTATTTCAAGTAGTATTATCGGACCTAAATCCACTCTTTATCCTTCTACTAGCCTTATTACATTGATTTCATGGTGAAGAGATATTCCATTGTACATAAGTACCACATCTTCTTTATCCATTGTTCTCTTTCCTGGGATATTTAAGGTATACTGAAGTTGAGGTTCTTGTAAACAGAGTAGCCCTAAACTGTGGTGTGCTTGTGTCTTGTTAATTTTTAGATTTCCCTAGATATACTCCCATGATTGGAAGTGTCCTATGCTCTGTAGCTCTGTTTTTTAGATGATTTAGGAACCACCATACACTTCTCCAGAGTGGCTCTCGGCAGTTCACACACTGCCCATCAGCGTATAAAGGCTCCCTGTTCTCCATGGCCTGTCCTGCATTTCTGGTTTTTACAATTTTTTAGGATGGCCCTTTTGACCAGTGGGAAATGAGACTTCTTTGTTGTGCACATTTGCATTGCTTGCTTGCTTCGTTGCCCATAAAGTGCGTATGCGTTTTTTCCTGGATATAATCAGGAAAAAACGCATACGCCCTTTTGGGCCAACTGCATCATTGTCGAAATTCTGCCGCTTTTCATGTGCTTTAAAGACGAGTCCAATCTATCTCTTGAAATCTGTTTCTTGCAATTCTGTCTTGCATTCAGATCCTCTTCTTTGCCTTACCTCAACATATTTTTGGACGTTAGTTTTCATTTATAACTCTGCAGGTTTGTGAATTGCAGTGACCCTGAGCTCCATTTTTTAAGTTGCTCTTTTGTGAGCTGGCCTCAAACCCGCAGGATTGCTTCAGGCCCTATTTTGGCTCGGGCGAGGCGGGCTGAGCCTTTTTTCAATTCTTATTCTTAATGGGAAATTAGAGTGATATGTGCCCGTCCAAACCCCTACAACTATTCTCTCATTGGTTCCCCGTTCATCCTCCTCACAATTTGCAAAATGTGTGAAACAGAAGTTGAAATGTGCTGATTCTCCAAGTGGGGAGATTCTAAGTAACGTGGCTGGAATGGTGAACAGGAGCACCAGGAGAGGATAAATGAGCTGCATTTTAGACACATCTCCCGATCACATGGTGTACAGTCCTCTGGGTTTTCCATGCATGTTTTAGCTGTAGGAAGATCCCTTGAACCTGCATATTTGGGACCCATTGAATGGGTACCAGGTAGTATTACTTTAAAGGGTGTGCATTTCCTCACCCAACCTCACATTTCTCTTAGCGCAAACAGTTTCCAGCCTTATGTCTCATCCTGCTGTGGGTCTAGATGTGTTCAATCCATGTTGCATCACCGGCCCTGAGGAAAAGTTGTAAGAGGTTTTCTCTGTCTCTCTGTCGTTTATTTTTTTCAATTTATTACTATATTGGTTACAGCTGATTTTCAAAGCTCTGTTTCTTGCTGCTGTACATCCACTTGATTCACGTACAGAGAGACATCAGTAAATTCTTTTTCAGATTCTTACCAGTCGTATATATTCTTTTCCGGTGACTTGAGTGTGCTGAGTGCAGTTCTTTTAGCTACCGTGTAGGCCTTGTTGATTATCAGTTTGGTATTTGGAATGGTATCTTTGCTAATTTCAACCTCCTGGGTGATGCCTCACCCCTCCCCACCTTTCCCGTTTAGCAGCCTTATGCGTGTTTTCTACATATTTGACTATGTTTTTGTTTTGTAATTTATTTCATGTGTAGCCATTTTGGATTCCACCTTTAAGTGATATCTTATGATATGTGTCTTTTTCTTTTTGAATTCTGTCACTTAGAAAGATCATACGTAACTCCTCCGGAGTTGTTACAACTGGCCATATTTCATTGATTTCCAGGCTGAATAATATTCCACTCTACCTAAGTACCACATCTCTACCCATTTTTTCCCTCCAGAGACATTTAAGTTATATCCTAGTTGAGGATCTTTTAAACAGAGAGGGGGTAAACATTGGGGTGCCTGTGTCCTCTCGATTTTTGTTTTTCTCAAGATATACGCCCATGAGTGCAAGTGCCCTATGCTCTGTAGCTCATTTTTTAGATGCTTTAGTAAACACAATACACTTCTCCAGAATGGCCGTTGGCAATATACATTTCCACTATAAGTCTCACAGGGCTCCCTCTTCTCCTTGCCCTGTCCTGCATTTCTGTTGTTTACGCTTTATGAGGATGGCTCTTCTGACTGATGCGAAGTGATATCTTTTGTAGTATTGACTTCCAGTGCCCACCTGTTTGGTTGGCTAAAAAAGTGTATGCCCTTTTCTTGAATATATACAGAAAAAAACGCATACACCCTTTTTGGCCAACTGCAATGTTGGCAATGTTCAGCTCCTTTTCTTGTGCTTAATGGCGAGTCCTTTCTACCTCCTCAAATCCCTTTCCTGCCATTCTCCCTTGCTTACAAGTCCTTTTCTCTGACTTTCCTCAAGACATTTTTCAGTGATGGATATTTTCAACTCTGCAGTTTTGTGAATTTTACTGCCCCTGAGTTCCATTGTTCAACTTGTGTTTATGGGAACTGGCCACAAAGCAGCGGGATTTCCTCAAGCCCTATACTGTTTCCATGGGCAACCCTAGCCTTTGGTCAATTCGTCTTCCTGATTGGAAATTAGAGTGACATGTGCCTGTCTGAACACCTAGGACTTGTCTCTCATTGTTCCTCATCCTTCCGCTTCATCCTCTGGACAAATTCCAAACTGTACGCAACAGGATGTTGACAGTGCTGACATCTCCAAGTGGGGAGACTGTTAGTAAAGACGCTGGAGGGGTGAACCCGAGCACCAGGAGATGAGGAGAGGAGATGCCTTTTCCAAACTCTTCCCGATCAGACGGTATACCATCCTCTGGGTGTGACAGACATGTTTTAGCAGTAGGAAGAGTCCCATTCATGTAAGGAGAACACCAGGGCTTTTTCAAAATCAGTGTCTCCCCGAAACCCAAACTGGGGAATTTTTTAAGCTACGGCTACACATATGTTCATTAAGGGCCTTGGGAAGTAGGCAGAGTCCAAACTTTAGATGATTGAAGTCTTCAGGGTCAGAAGCACTCACCACCAGCTTCCCTTAGGTTACACTTTAACTGTCATTGATAGATGATGTCAATAAAAATATCTATTCTTTTTCAGATTATTTCCCCTTATAGGTTATTGCAAAATGTTGAGTGTAGTTCCCTGTGCTATACAGTAGTTCCTTGTTGATGATCTATTTTATACATAGCAGTGTGTATGTGTTAATCCCAAACTGTTAATTTATCCCTCCTCCCACCTTTCCCCTTTGGTAATAATAAATTATAAGATTTTATACTTCTCAGAAATGGGGGAGCTGAAAGAGAGGTATCATTTTCAATGGAAAAGCATTTAAAACAAGATTGAAGCTTTAACCAAGATTATTAGATGTACATCCTTGGAAAGAAATCACTTCGTTTCTCTAATATTGACCTGACAAATAAGACAAACCTTTTCACTGAACTTGCTTATAATAAAGTGATGGAAATATCAAATGGAAGTGTTAGAAACATCTTATTTTACCCGAGCCTTATACACTGTTCTATGTTAACTACAGTTTGGCTCACACATCTGTTCATTGAGGTTACAATAGTCTCAATTTCTGTTACTGATCCTCCAGAGTGGACCCCAACAAGTGTCCCCCTGCCCAGTGTCATTGGGGCCAACAGATCGAGACTGAGTTTGGTTCACAAGCAAAGGAAACTTTATATTTTGATCAGAGAATGGAGAGGTGAGAGCATGCACTACCCCGTGGGCTGTGGGCTGGGCTGCTGTGTAGAGATCCTGTCAGAGTCAGTGGGAAGGAGGGGGCGGAGCTCTCGAGGGCCAGGTTGGCTGCAGCTCAGGCTCTATATCGCGGAGTCTGCACTGGGCCCCAGGAGCTGAGGTGTCGACCCAGCCATTCTGCACTAGGAAATCTGGTCTGAAGTGCCGGGTGTGGAACCTCTGCATGCGGGACCCTAGGAGCACGTGAAATTAGACAAAGCACAAAGGATAAAAAAGGTTAGACTTGACTTTATTGCCCAGATTCTATTTTTATCTCCCAGGGATTTTTAATGGGCTTTGCTGGGGACAAACCCCTCCTCTGCCTTTTGTCCCGTTCCTCATTCTTGGAGTGCTGAGGGTGCAGACACTTCTTCTGTAACTGCTGAGTGCTGAGTTGGGAGCCCTAATACCTGGGGGCGAGGGTCAGAGCTTCTCCCCAGCAGCCTCCAGGTGACGTTGATTGTCCCCAGGCCCCCTGCCTCCCTGCTCGTCCACCTGAGCACCAGCATTGGAAGTGTTATAGATTCTAATGACCTTTAAGGGTCCAGGAAAGAGATGTGCAGAGACGCTGTGGGGGCCGGTTTCACCCCGCCCCACATTTGTTCGGCCACCTTAGGCTGACCGTTTCTGCCAGCCTAGATGCTCTGACCAGTAGTCTGCGCTTTCTTCAATTAGGCCCCTGAATTAACGTACAAACAGCACCAGGTGTCAGAGCCCTGCCCGCTCAACTCCCAGACAGTCCAGGGTCAGTGGTGATCAAGGACCATGATGACCACTGAGTCAACAGCCTTTTGAAGTAAACAGGAGTCCAGCCGGTCTTATTGGCCACCATCATCACGGTGTCTGTAGGCTTTTCTATGGTGACAGTGTGATATACGGTTCCCCCGCCAAGATTATTAGCTCCCCTCTGGGTGCAGTAAGTCCTGCAAGCAGTAGTCTACTCTTTTGGGACACACTCTTATTGTTTTATGAGAGAAACTCCAGGTCAAGTGATGTTCACACGAGTCGTCATGGTGCCCTGTTGCCCCCGGTTATCTCTCTGGATGTTGGAGTTGGAGGGCCTCCTCACTCGAGGTCGGTGTGCCCACGGAGCGAACCCTGCAACTTCAGGGCATCGTTGGTGGTTAGGATCACCACGTGGGGTCCTTTTCCCTTAGGAAGGAGGTGGCCTTTTGGGCTGCTGATTTCCAGGTTTTTAGATACCGCCAGTATCTTGGCCAGATGCGGCAGTGGGCCAAGCCCCTTGGTGACCGTAGTTTATCCTACCTGGATGGCATTCTTGCATTGTTCCATTTCAAGTGGTCCCAGTTTTTGCACTAATTCTCCAATGGCGATTCACCTTTCACCGGGAATGTAAAGGTCAAAGGGTTTAGCTAAATTAGGGAGTTCCAGGGCAAGGGTCTGAATTGACTGCTCTTTCCATTCTTGAAAGGCCACTTCTGGATTCTATTCAAAAGGATCATCATCTTTTCCTTTCAGTGTTTCATATAGAGGCCCAGCTAGTAGACTGTAGTTAGGGATCCAGAAGCAGCAAACCCTGGCCTCCCCAGGAACCCCTAAGCTGTCTTCTAGTTTTAGAAAGGGGTAAGGCTGCAAATGGTTTCTTCCCTTTCCTGGGATGGGCTTCTCCGACCTTCTGTGAGAATGAAGCCCAGGCAGGTCACCGCAGTCTGTGATATTTGAGCTTTTTCTTGGACAACTTCTATCCTTTATTGGCTTGGTAGTTCAGAGGCCTCCTTAGTAGGGCTGGCGATCAGAATGTCGTCTGCGTACTGAAGGAGGGTTTCCTTTTCCAGAGGTAGAACTTTTAGGTCTTTAGCTAAGCTTTCCCCAAAGATGGTGTGGGAATTTTTGCACCCTTGGGGCAAGACGGCCCGGAAGTATTGTTTTAGTTGTATGTTGAGTCCTGCCACTCACAAGCCAAAATTTCTTGTGACTCTGGGACTAATGGAATACAAAAGAAGGCATCATTGAAGACTAATACAGAATACCATGTCCTGGTGGTTGGTAGAATGACCAGCAGGGTGTAGGAATTAGGAGCAACTGGAGGTATATCCTCGGTGGCTTCACTGACTGTCCTGACATCCTTTACCAGGTCCCCAGCAGCCCATGGGGCTCTCGTGGTCAGACCAATCCCAGAATATGGAGCTCACCTGGGCAGGTACCCCACCCCCACCCCAGCCCACGGGGCTCTCGTGGTCAGGCCCTTCCCAGGATACAGAGCTACCCTTGCAGGTACCATGGCAGGGCTGGGCACACAGGAACCGTGCACATAGCCCTCATTGCAGAGCACCCCCAGCTCACCTGTCGCTCAGAGCTGGCACAGAGCACCTCAGAGCAGGACTTGAACTAACAAACAGCAGCTGCGACAGGTCTGTGACCCTGGGCGTCACTCTGTGCGGCCTCCCTCCACCTGGTCTTCCAGAGACTTCCACTGCACCCGGGGCACCAGGCCTCTGACTCCAACCACCACCCACCCCTCCTCTCCCTGACTCCTGGGTTCCTCTCATAAGGAGAGGGTTTTCTTGAAGTTGTCTCCCACTCATGGGCCAGATAAAATGATTAGAAAACAAGCCAAAGCTGCAGCCCCTTGTCTATCCTGACTCTCAGGAGCCCACACCTGTTCCTTGGACCTGGCCGGTTCAGCAAGTTCCATTTTCTGCAACTGTGAGCCCCTGAGGGGTGATGATTGGCTGACCTGGGCAGCCTTACCGTGCGGGCCAGCCCTCCCCAGGTGTGCCTGGGTTGAGATCAATATAAATACCACTCCAGGCAGCAAGAGCCCCTGCAGCCGTGCCTGACGCCATTTTCTCTGCCCTGTCAGCAGTCTCGGGGCTGGGCTGGTGGGAGGGAGTGAGAGGCCACGGCTTTGTGGGTGGCCCAGTGTGAGTGGGGCTCTGCTGGACTTTCTGCAGCAGTTGCCAGGCTGCCACCTGCTAAAGAAGAGGATGTGTCACCCATACCTGCTGCTGGAATTTCTCCCTGGGCAGAGGTGAGGAAGGAAAAAAGCAGTGGGGGCAGGGACAGGACGGGTATCTCAGTCAGGGAAATGGAAATCTTCCAGAAGAGCACCCAGGGCCAGGACCATCCTGGCTGGCCTGCAGGCACCAAGTCGGCCGGCATGCTGTCACTCGTGTGGCTCTATGGCCCTTCCTCTAGGCTTTCAAGTCCTTGTATATATTCAGGTGTTTTACCTGGGACGGGTGGGAATAGTTCAGCAGCAACTGGCCTGGGGCTCAGCTCACGTTTACTCACAGATGCCTCGGCACGGTGCCCCAGCTTTGCAATGAGGACGCTTGTTGCGTGGGGGCTGCTGGCTGAATGGGAGACGATTCCCCACCACTGGCCAACTTCAGAATTGTTTACAACTGGAGCAAGTGCCCTGATACGGTTTTCCTCTGTGGAACTGGTGGGTTCTGTGTTTTTTTTCTCTTTTTCGTTTTTGGTTCAAGGTAGATTTTATTCCTCTTTTTTGTATTTACAGATATAAGCATGGAAATAATTTATTCATATAAATACATGTATGTGAAGGGAATAATTGTTTTTTCTGTTTTATTTTTTAAATTTTATTTCTTTTTAATTTTGAATTTTATTTTATATTTTTATACAGCAGGTTCTTATTGGTTATCTATTTTATACATATAAATGTATACATGCCAATCCCAGTCTCTCAACTCCTCCCACCACCACCCCCCCAACAGCTTTCCCCCCTTGTTGTCCATACATTTGTTGTCTACATCTGTTGCTCTATTTATGCCTTGCAAAATGGTTAATCTGTACAGTTTTTCTAGGTTCCACATATATGCATGAATATACAAGATTTGTTTTTCTCTTTCTGACTTACTTCACTCTGTATGACAGTCTCTAGATCCATCGACGTCTCTACAAATGACCCAATTTCATTCCTTTTCATGGCTTAGTAATATTCCATTTTATATATGTACCACAGCTTTATGCATTCGTCTGTCTGTGGGCATTTAGGTTGCTTCCATTACCTCGATATTGTAAATAGTGATGCAATGAACATTGCGGTGAATGTCTCGTTTTGATTTATGGTTTTGTCTGGGTATATGTCCAGTACTGGGATTGCTGTATCATATGGTAATTCTATTGTTAGTTTCTTAAGAAACTCCATATTGTTCTCCATAGTGACTGTATCAATTTATATTCCCAAAAATAGTGGAAGAGGGTTCCTTTTCTCCACACCCTTTCCAGCATTTTTGTTTGTAGATTTTCTCATGATGCCCATTCTATCAGGTGTGAGGTGATACCTCATTGTTGAGTCCATTTTGTTGAGCAAGGGGTAGGTCTTGTCTATTACATATTTGGCTTATTGAATGGTATCTGTGCTAATTTCAAACTCTGGTTTTATGCAGCACCCCAACTCACTTTCCCCCTTAAGGAAGCATAAGTTGGTTTTCTAAACTTGAGACCCTGTTCTGTTTTGTAATTCAGTTCATGTGTAGCCAAGTTCACATTCCGTGTATTAGTGATATCTTATGATGTTTCTTTTTCTGTGTGACATATTTCAGTTAGAATCATCATACCTGAATCCACTCATTATGCTGCTACGGGCCTGATGACATAGATTTCATGGCTGAGTGATTTTGCATTGTACATAAGTACCACAACTTCTTTATCCATTTTTCACTTTCTGCGATACTGAACTTGTACCGTAAACGAGGTTCTTGTAAACAGAGCTGTCCCAAACTGTGGGGAGGCTGTGTCTTTTTTATTTTAATTTCCCTAAGCTATAGGACCATAAGTGGAAGTGCCCTAGGCTCTGTTGCTTTGTTTTTTAGATGTTTCAGGAAACACCATACACTTCTCCCGAGTGGCTGTGGCAATTTACATCCCGCCCATCAGCATAACAAGGCTCCCAGTTCTCCATGGCCTGTCCTGCCTTTCTGGATTTTACACTTTTCTCAGATGGCCCTTTTGACCGGGGGGAAGTGAGACTTCATTGTAGTGCAGATTTCCTTTGCAAGCTTGCTTGGTTGGCCAAAAAGTGCGTATGCGTTTTTTCCTGATTCAGGAAAAAACGCATACGCCCTTTTTGGCCAAGTGCATCATTGTGGACGTTCTCCCTCTTTTCCTATGCTTTCAATGCAATTCCAGTCTACCTCCTGAAATCGGTTTCCTGCAATTCTTCCCCGCTTTCAAGTCCTCTTGGCAACCTTACTTCAGTATATTTTTGGATGATAGCTGTCATTTATAAGTCTGCAGGTTTGTGAATTACAGTGCCCCTGAGCTCCTTTCTTCTACTCGCTTTCTTGTGAGCTGGCCGCAACACCGCAGGATTGCTTCAGGCCCTAATCTGGTTCCGGCACGACATGCTGAGCCTTTGGTTAATTCCTCTTCCTGGTGGGAAATGAGAGTTAAATTTGCCCGTCCAGACACCTCCAGCTAGTCTCTCATTGGTTCTCCCTATTCCTGTTCATCTTCCGCAGAAATTGCAAACTGGGCCAAACAGGAGGTTAAAGGGACTGACTCTCCAAGTCGGGAGAGTGTTAGTAAAGCGTCTGGAATGTTGCACCCGAGTACCAGGGGACGAAATCTGAGACATATTTGAACACTTCTCCCGATCACACGGTGGATAATCCTCTGGGTTCCACATGCATGTTTTAGCTGAAGGAAGAATCCCTGAAACCTGGAGAGTTGAGACCCGTGGAATGGGTACCATGCAATATGACTTCAAAGGGTCTTCGTTTGCTCACCGAACCTCTCCAATCCTATCATTGCTGCATTTATGCCCCTGGACACACGCTTGATTCTCTTTTGGAGATATAGCAATCCATAGGTTTTAAGATACTTACCAGTCAGGTACATTCTTAGGCGTTTAATATGGGGTGTTGAGTCCATTTCGTTGAGCAAGGAGTAGCTCTTGTCTATTATATATTTGGCTTAAGGAACTTTATCTGTGCTCATTTCAATGTCTGGTTTTATGCAGCACCCCAACTCACCTTTCCCCTTAAGCAAGCATAAGTTGGTTTTCTAAATTTGAGACCCTGTTCTGTTTTGTAATTCAGTTCCTGTGTAGCCAAGTTTACACTCCGTGTATTAGTGATATCTTATGATGTTTCTTTTTCTGTGTGACTTATTTCAGTTAGAATCATCATACCTGAATCCACTCATTATGCTGCTACGGGCCTGATGACATAGATTTCATTGCTGAGTGATATTGCATTGTACGTAAGTACCACAACTTCTTTATCCATTTTTCACTGTCTACGATGTTGTACTTGTACTGTAAACGAGGTTCTTGTAAACAGAGGCGTCCCAAACTTTGGGGTGGCTGTGTCTTTTTGATTTTAATTTCCCTAAGCTATAGGACCATAAGTGGAAGTGCCCTAGGGTCTGTTGCTTTGTGTTTTAGATGTTTCAGGAAACACCATACACTTCTCCCGAGTGTCTGTTGGCAATTTACATCCCGCCCATCAGCATAACAAGGCTCCCAGTTCTCCATGGCCTGTCCTGCCTTTCTGGATTTTACACTTTATTCAGATGGCCCTTTTGACCGGGGGGAAGTGAGACTTCATTGTAGTGCAGATTTCCTTTGCAAGTTTGCTTGGTTGGCCAAAAAGGGCGTATGCGTTTTTTCCTGAATATATTCAGGAAAAAACGCATACGCCCTTTTTGGCCAAGTGCATCATTGTGGACGTTCTGCCTCTTTTCCTATGCTTTCAATGCAATTCCAGTCTACCTCCTGAAATCGGTTTCCTGCAATTCTGCCCCGCTTTCAAGTCCTCTTGGCAGCCTTACTTCAGTATATTTTTGGACGATAGCTGTCATTTATAACTCTGCAGGTTTGTGAATTACAGTGCCCCTGAGCTCCTTTCTTCAACTCGCTTTCTTATGACCTGGCCGCAACACCGCAGGATGGCTTCAGGCCCTAATCTGGTTCCGGCACGGCACGCTGAGCCTTTGGTTAATTCCTCTTCCTGGTGGGAAATGAGAGTTAAATTTGCCCGTCCAGACACCTCCAGCTATTCTCTCATTGGTTCTCGCTATTCCTGTTCATCTTCCGCAGAAATTGCAAACTGGGCCAAACAGGAGGTTAAAGGGACTGACTCTCCAAGTCGGGAGGGTGTTAGTAAAGCATCTGGAATGTTGCACCCGAGTACCAGGGTATGGAAAGTGAGACATATTTGAACACGTCTCCCGATCACATGGTTGATCATACTCTAGGTTCCACATGCATGTTTTAGCTGAAGGAAGAATACCTTAAACCTGGGTAGTTGAAACCCGTGGAATGGGTACGATGCAATATGACTTCAAAGGGTCTTCATTTGCTCACCGAACCTCTCCAATCCTATCACTGCTGCGTTTATGCCCCTGTACACATGCTTGATTCTCTTTCGGAGACATAGCAATCCATAGGTTTTAAGATACTTACTAGTCAGGTACATTCTTAGGCGTTTAATATGGGATGTTGAGTCCATTTCGTTGAGCAAGGAGTAGCTCTTGTCTATTACATATTTGGCTTAAGGAACTTTATCTGTGCTCATTTCAATCTCTGGTTTTATGCAGCACCCCAACTCACCTTTCCCCTTAAGCAAGCATAAGTTGGTTTTCTAAATTTGAGACCCTGTTCTGTTTTGTAATTCAGTTCCTGTGTAGCCAAGTTTACATTCCGTGCATTAGTGATATCTTATGATGTTTCTTTTTCTGTGTGACTTATTTCAGTTAGAATCATCATACCTGAATCCACTCATTGTGCTGCTAAGGGCCTGATGACATAGATTTCATTGCTGAGTGATATTGCTTTGTAAGTAAATACCACAACTTCTTTATCCATTTTTCACTTTCTGTGATATTGAACTTGTACGGTAAACGAGGTTCTTGTAAACAGAGGCGTCCCAAACTTTGGGGTGGCTGTGTCTTTTTGATTTTAATTTCCCTAAGCTATAGGACCATAAGTGGAAGTGCCCTAGGGTCTGTTGCTTTGTGTTTTAGATGTTTCAGGAAACACCATACACTTCTTCCGAGTGTCTGTTGGCAATTTACATCCCGCCCATCAGCATAACAAGGCTCCCAGTTCTCCATGGCCTGTCCTGCCTTTCTGGATTTTACACTTTATTCAGATGGCCCTTTTGACCGGGGGGAAGTGAGACTTCATTGTAGTGCAGATTTCCTTTGCAAGCTTGCTTGGTTGGCCAAAAAGGGCGTATGCGTTTTATCCTGAATATATTCAGGAAAAAACGCATACGCCCTTTTTGGCCAAGTGCATCATTGTGGACGTTCTGCCTCTTTTCCTATGCTTTCAATGCAATTCCAGTCTACCTCCTGAAATCGGTTTCCTGCAATTCTGCCCCACTTTCAAGTCCTCTTGGCAGCCTTACTTCAGTATATTTTTGGACGATAGCTGTCATTTATAACTCTGCAGGTTTGTGAATTACAGTGCCCCTGAGCTCCTTTCTTCAACTCGCTTTCTTGTGACCTGGCCGCAACACCACAGGATGGCTTCAGGAATTAATCTGGTTCCGGCACGGCACGCTGAGCCTTTGGTTAATTCCTCTTCCTGGTGGGAAATGAGAGTTAAATTTGCCCGTCCAGACACCTCCAGCTAGTCTCTCATTGGTTCTCGCTATTCCTGTTCATCTTCCGCAGAAATTGCAAACTGGGCCAAACAGGAGGTTAAAGGGACTGACTCTCCAAGTAGGGAGAGTGTTAGTAAGCGTCTGGAATGTTGGACCCGAGTAGCAGGGTACGAAAACTGAGACATATTTGAACACGTCTCCCGTTCACACGGTTGATCATACTCTGGGTTCCACATGCATGTTTTAGCTGAAGGAAGAATACCTTAAACCTGGAGAGTTGAGATCCGTGTAATGGGTACCATGCAATATGACTTCAAAGGGTCTTCATTTGCTCACCGAACCTCTCCAATCCTATCACTGCTGCGTTTATGCCCCTGTACACACGCTTGATTCTCTTTTGGAGACATAGCAATCCATAGGTTTTAAGATACTTACTAGTCAGGTACATTCTTAGGCGTTTAATATGCGGTGTTGAGTCCATTTCGTTGAGCAAGGAGTAGCTCTTGTCTATTCCATATTTGGCTTAAGGAACTTTATCTGTGCTCATTTCAATCTCTGGTTTTATGCAGCACCCCAACTCACCTTTCCCATTAAGCAAGCATAAGTTGGTTTTCTAAATTTGAGACCCTGTTCTGTTTTGGAATTCAGTTCCTGTGTAGCCAAGTTTACATTCCGTGTACTACTGATATCTTATGATGTTTCTTTTTCGGTGTGACTTATTTCAGTTAGAATCATCGTACCTGAATCCACTCATTATGCTGCTATGGGCCTGATGACGTAGATTGCATTGCTGAGTGATATTGCTTTGTAAGTAAATACCACAACTTCTTTATCCATTTTTCACTGTCTGCGATGTTGTACTTGTACTGTAAACGAGGTTCTTGTAAACAGAGGCGTCCCAAACTTTGGGGTGGCTGTGTCTTTTTGATTTTAATTTCCCTAAGCTATAGGACCATAAGTGGAAGTGCCCTAGGCTCTGTTGCTTTGTGTTTTAGATGTTTCAGGAAACACCATACACTTCTCGCGAGTGTCTGTTGGCAATTTACATCCCGCCCATCAGCATAACAAGGCTCCCAGTTCTCCATGGCCTGTCCTGCCTTTCTGGATTTTACACTTTTTTCAGATGGCCCTTTTGACCGGGGGGAAGTGAGACTTCATTGTAGTGCAGATTTCCTTTGCAAGCTTGCTTGGTTGACCAAAAAGGGCGTATGCGTTTTTTCCTGAATATATTCAGGAAAAAACGCATACGCCCTTTTTGGCCAAGTGCATCATTGTGGACGTTCTGCCTCTTTTCCTATGCTTTCAATGCAATTCCAGTCTACCTCCTGAAATCGGTTTCCTGCAATTCTGCCCCGCTTTCAAGTCCTCTTGGCAGCCTTACTTCAGTATATTTTTGGACGATAGCTGTCATTTATAACTCTGCAGGTTTGTGAATTACAGTGCCCCTGAGCTCCTTTCTTCAACTCGCTTTCTTTTGAGCTGGCCGCAACACCGCAGGATGGCTTCAGGCCCTAATCTGGTTCCGGCACGGCACGCTGAGCCTTTGGTTATTTCCTCTTCCTGGTGGGAAATGAGAGTTAAATTTGCCCGTCCAGACACCTCCAGCTAGTCTCTCATTGGTTCTCCCTATTCCTGTTCATCTTCCACAGAAATTGCAAACTGGGCCAAACAGGAGGTTAAAGGTGCTGACTCTCCAAGGGGGGAGAGTGTTAGTGAAGCGTCTGGAATGTTGCACCCGAGTACCAGGAGAGGAAACCTGAGACATATTTGAACATGTCTCCCGTTCACAAGGTTGATCATACTGTGGGTTCCACATGCATGTTTTAGCTGAAGGAAGAATACCTTAAACCTGGAGAGTTGAGACCCGTGGAAGGGGTACCATGCAATATGACTTCAAAGTGTCTTCATTTGCTCACCGAACCTCTCCAATCCTATCACTGCTGCGTTTATACCCCTGTACACACGCTTGATTCTCTTTTGGAGACATAGCAATACCTAGGATTTAAGGTACTTACTAGTCAGGTACATTCTTAGGCGTTTAATATGGGGTGTTGAGTCCGTTTCGTTGAGCAAGGAGTAGCTCTTGTCTATTCCATATTTGGCTTAAGGAACTTTATCTGTGCTCATTTCAATCTCTGGTTTTATGCAGCACCCCAACTCACCTTTACCCTTAAGCAAGCATAAGTTTGTTTTCTAAATTTGAGACCCTGTTCTGTTTTGGAATTCAGTTCCTGTGTAGCCAAGTTTACATTCCGTGTATTAGTGATATCTTATGATGTTTCTTTTTCTGTGTGACTTATTTCAGTTAGAATCATCATACCTGAATCCACTCATTGTGCTGCTAAGGGCCTGATGACATAGATTTCATTGCTGAGTGATATTGCTTTGTAAGTAAATACCACAACTTCTTTATCCATTTTTCACTTTCTGCGATGTTGAACTTGTACTGTAAACGAGGTTCTTGTAAACAGAGGCGTCCCAAACTTTGGGGTGGCTGTGTCTTTTTGATTTTAATTTCCCTAAGCTATAGGACCATAAGTGGAAGTGCCCTAGGCTCTGTTGCTTTGTTTTTTAGATGTTTCAGGAAACACCATACACTTCTCCCGAGTGTCTGTTGGCAATTTACATCCCGCCCATCAGCATAACAAGGCTCCCAGTTCTCCATGGCCTGTCCTGCCTTTCTGGATTTTACACGTTTTTCAGATGGCCCCTTTGACCGGGGGGAAGTGAGACTTCATTGTAGTGCAGATTTCATTTGCAAGTTTGCTTGGTTGGCCAAAAAGGGCGTATGCGTTTTTTCCTGAATGTATTCAGGAATAAACGCATACGCCCTTTTTGGCGAAGTGCATCATTGTGGACGTTCTGCCTCTTTTCCTATGCTTTCAATGCAATTCCAGTCTACCTCCTGAAATCAGTTTCCTGCAATTCTGCCCCGCTTTCAAGTCCTCTTGGCAGCCTTACTTCAGTATATTTTTGGACGATAGCTGTCATTTATAACTCTGCAGGTTTGTGAATTACAGTGCCCCTGAGCTCCTTTCTTCAACTCGCTTTCTTTTGAGCTGGCCGCAACACCGCAGGATGGCTTCAGGCCCTAATCTGGTTTCGGCACTGCACGCTGAGCCTTTGGTTATTTCCTATTCCTGGTGGGAAATGAGAGTTAAATTTGCCCGTCCAGACATCTCCAGCTAGTCTCTGATTGGTTCTCGCTATTCCTGTTCATCTTCCGCAGAAATTGCAAACTGGGCCAAACAGGAGGTTAAAAGCGCTGACTCTCCAAGTGGGGAGAGTGTTAGTAAAGCGTCTGGAATGTTGCAGCCGAGTACCAGGGTACGAAAACTGAGACATATTTGAACACGTTTCCCGATCACATGGTTGATCATACTCTGGGTTCCACATGCATGTTTTAGCTGAAGGAGGAATACCTTAAACCTGGGTAGTTGAAACCCGTGGAATGGGTACCATGCAATATGACTTCAAAGGGTCTTCATTTGCTCACCTAACCTCTCCAATCCTATCACTGCTGCGTTTATGCCCCTGTACACATGCTTGATTCTCTTTCGGAGACATAGCAATCCCTAGGTTTTAAGATACTTACTAGTCAGGTACATTCTTAGGCGTTTAATATGCGGTGTTGAGTTCATTTCGTTGAGCAAGGAGTAGCTCTTGTCTATTCCATATTTGGCTTAAGGAACTTTATCTGTGCTCATTTCAATCTCTGGTTTTATGCAGCACCCCAACTCACCTTTCCCCTTAAGCAAGCATAAGTTGGTTTTCTAAATTTGAGACCCTGTTCTGTTCTGGAATTCAGTTCCTGTGTAGCCAAGTTTACATTCCGTGTATTAGTGATATCTTATGATGGTTCTTTTTCTGTGTGACTTCTTTCAGTTAGAATCATCGTACCTGAATCCACTCATTATGCTGCTAAGGGCCTGATGACATAGATTTCATTGCTGAGTGATATTGCTTTGTAAGTAAATACCACAACTTCTTTATCCATTTTTCACTTTCTGCGATGTTGAACTTGTACTGTAAACGAGGTTCTTGTAAACAGAGGCGTCCCAAACTTTGGGGTGGCTGTGTCTTTTTGATTTTAATTTCCCTAAGCTATAGGACCATAAGTGGAAGTGCCCTAGGCTCTGTTGCTTTGTTTTTTAGATGTTTCAGGAAACACCATACACTTCTCCCGAGTGTCTGTTGGCAATTTACATCCCGCCCATCAGCATAACAAGGCTCCCAGTTCTCCATGGCCTGTCCTGCCTTTCTGGATTTTACACTTTTTTCAGATGGCCCTTTTGACCGGGGGGAAGTGAGACTTCATTGTAGTGCAGATTTCCTTTGCAAGCTTGCTTGGTTGGCCAAAAAGGGCGTATGCGTTTTTTCCTGAATATATTCAGGAAAAAACGCATACGCCCTTTTTGGCCAAGTGCATCATTGTGGACGTTCTGCCTCTTTTCCTATGCTTTCAATGCAATTCCAGTCTACCTCCTGAAATCGGTTTCCTGCAATTCTGCCCCGCTTTCAAGTCCTCTTGGCAGCCTTACTTCAGTATATTTTTGGACGATACTGTCATTTATAACTCTGCAGGTTTGTGAATTACAGTGCCCCTGAGCTCCTTTCTTCAACTCGCTTTCTTTTGAGCTGGCCGCAACACCGCAGGATGGCTTCAGGCCCTAATGTGGTTCCGGCACGGCACGCTGAGCCTTTGGTTAATTCCTCTTCCTCGTGGGAAATGAGAGTTAAATTTGCCCGTCCAGACACCTCCAGCTAGTCTCTCATTGGTTCTCGCTATTCCTGTTCATCTTCCACAGAAATTGCAAACTGGGCCAAACAGGAGGTTAAAGGGACTGACTCTCCAAGACGGGAGGGTGTTAGTAAAGCGTCTGGAATGTTGCACCCGAGTACCAGGGTACGAAATCTGAGACATATTTGAACACGTCTCCCGATCACATAGTTGATCATACTCTAGGTTCCACATGCATGTTTTAGCTGAAGGAAGAATACCTTAAACCTGGGTAGTTGAAACCCGTGGAATGGGTACCATGCAATATGACTTCAGAGGGTCTTCATTTGCTCACCAAACCTCTCCAATCCTATCACTGCTGCGTTTATGCCCCTGTACACATGCTTGATTCTCTTTCGGAGACATAGCAATCCATAGGTTTTAAGATACTTACTAGTCAGGTACATTCTTAGGCGTTTAATATGCGGTGTTGTGTCCATTTCGTTGAGCAAGGAGTAGCTCTTGTCTATTCCATATTTGGCTTAAGGAACTTTATCTGTGCTCATTTCAATCTCTGGTTTTATGCAGCACCCCAACTCACCTTTCCCCTTAAGCAAGCATAAGTTGGTTTTCTAAATTTGAGACCCTGTTCTGTTCTGTAATTCAGTTCCTGTGTAGCCAAGTTTACATTCCGTGTATTACTGATATCTTATGATGTTTCTTTTTCTGTGTGACTTATTTCAGTTAGAATCATCATACCTGAATCCACTCATTGTGCTGCTAAGGGCCTGATGACATAGATTTCATTGCAGAGTGATATTGCTTTGTAAGTAAATACCACAACTTCTTTATCCATTTTTCACTTTCTGCGATGTTGAACTTGTACTGTAAACGAGGTTCTTGTAAACAGAGGCGTCCCAAACTTTGGGGTGGCTATGTCTTTTTGATTTTAATTTCCCTAATCTATAGGACCATAAGTGGAAGTGCCCTAGGCTCTGTTGCTTTGTTTTTTAGATGTTTCAGGAAACACCATACACTTCTCCCGAGTGTCTGTTGGCAATTTACATCCCGCCCATCAGCATAACAAGGCTCCCAGTTCTCCATGGCCTGTCCTGCCTTTCTGGATTTTACACTTTTTTCAGATGGCCCTTTTGACCGGGGGGAAGTGAGACTTCATTGTAGTGCAGATTTCCTTTGCAAGCTTGCTTGGTTGGCCAAAAAGGGCATATGAGTTTTTTCCTGAATATATTCAGGAAAAAACGCATACACCCTTTTTGGCCAAGTGCATCATTGTGGACGTTCTGCCTCTTTTCCTATGCTTTCAATGCAATTCCAGTCTACCTCCTGAAATCGGTTTCCTGCAATTCTGCCCCGCTTTCAAGTCCTCTTGGCAGCCTTACTTCAGTATATTTTTGGACGATAGCTGTCATTTATAACTCTGCAGGTTTGTGAATTACAGTGCCCCTGAGCTCCTTTCTTCAACTCGCTTTCTTTTGAGCTGGCCGCAACACCGCAGGATGGCTTCAGGCCCTAATCTGGTTCCGGCACGGCACGCTGAGCCTTTGGTTAATTCCTCTTCCTGGTGGGAAATGAGAGTTAAATTTGCCCGTCCAGACACCTCCAGCTAGTCTCTCATTGGTTCTCACTATTCCTGTTCATCTTCCGCAGAAATTGCAAACTGGGCCAAACAGGAGGTTAAAGGGACTGACTCTCCAAGTCGGGAGGGTGTTAGTAAAGCGTCTGGAATGTTGCACCCGAGTACCAGGGTACGAAAACTGAGACATATTTGAACACGTCTCCCGATCACATGGTTGATCAGACTCTAGGTTCCACATGCATGTTTTACCTGAAGGAAGAATACCTCAAACCTGGGTAGTTGAAACCCGTGGAATGGGTACCATGCAATATGACTTCAAAGGGTCTTCATTTGCTCACCGAACCTCTCCAATCCTATCACTGCTGTGTTTATGCCCCTGTACACATGTTTGATTCTCTTTCGGAGACATAGCAATCCATAGGTTTTAAGATACTTACTAGTCAGGTACATTCTTAGGCGTTTAATATGCGGTGTTGAGTCCATTTCTTTGAGCAAGGAGTAGCTCTTGTCTATTCCATATTTGGCTTAAGGAACTTTATCTGTGCTCATTTCAATCTCTGGTTTTATGCAGCACCCCAACTCACCTTTACCCTTAAGCAAGCATAAGTTGGTTTTCTAAATTTGAGACCCTGTTCTGTTCTGGAATTCAGTTCCTGTGTAGCCAAGTTTACATTCCGTGTATTACTGATATCTTATGATGTTTCTTTTTCTGTGTGACTTATTTCAGTTAGAATCATCATACCTGAATCCACTCATTGTGCTGCTAAGGGCCTGATGACATAGATTTCATTGCTGAGTGATATTGCTTTGTAAGTAAATACCACAACTTCTTTATCCATTTTTCACTTTCTGCGATGTTGAACTTGTACTGTAAACGAGGTTCTTGTAAACAGAGGCATCCCAAACTTTGGGGTGGCTGTGTCTTTTTGATTTTAATTTCCCTAAGCTATAGGACCATAAGTGGAAGTGCCCTAGGCTCTGTTGCTTTGTTTTTTAGATGTTTCAGGAAACACCATACACTTCTCCCGAGTGTCTGTTGGCAATTTACATCCCGCCCATCAGCATAACAAGGCTCCCAGTTCTCCATGGCCTGTCCTGCCTTTCTGGATTTTACACTTTTTTCAGATGGCCCTTTTGACCGGGGGGAAGTGAGACTTCATTGTAGTGCAGATTTCCTTTGCAAGCTTGCTTGGTTGGCCAAAAAGGGCATATGAGTTTTTTCCTGAATATATTCAGGAAAAAACGCATACACCCTTTTTGGCCAAGTGCATCATTGTGGACGTTCTGCCTCTTTTCCTATGCTTTCAATGCAATTCCAGTCTACCTCCTGAAATCGGTTTCCTGCAATTCTGCCCCGCTTTCAAGTCCTCTTGGCAGCCTTACTTCAGTATATTTTTGGACGATAGCTGTCATTTATAACTCTGCAGGTTTGTGAATTACAGTGCCCCTGAGCTCCTTTCTTCAACTCGCTTTCTTGTGACCTGGCCGAAACACCGCAGGATGGCTTCAGGCCCTAATCTGGTTCCGGCACGGCACGCTGAGCCTTTGGTTAATTCCTCTTCCTGGTGGGAAATGAGAGTTAAATTTGCCCGTCCAGACACCTCCAGCTAGTCTCTCATTGGTTCTCGCTATTCCTGTTCATCTTCCGCAGAAATTGCAAACTGGGCCAAACAGGAGGTTAAAGGGACTGACTCTCCAAGTCAGGAGGGTGTTAGTAAAGCGTCTGGAATGTTGCACCCGAGTACCAGGGTACGAAAACTGAGACATATTTGAACACGTCTCCCGATCACATGGTTGATCAGACTCTAGGTTCCACATGCATGTTTTAGCTGAAGGAAGAATACCTTAAACCTGGGTAGTTGAAACCCGTGGAATGGGTACCATGCAATATGACTTCAGAGGGTCTTCATTTGCTCACCGAACCTCTCCAATCCTATCACTGCTGCGTTTATGCCCCTGTACACATGCTTGATTCTCTTTCGGAGACATAGCAATCCATAGGTTTTAAGATACTTACTAGTCAGGTACATTCTTAGGCGTTTAATATGCGGTGTTGTGTCCATTTCGTTGAGCAAGGAGTAGCTCTTGTCTATTCCATATTTGGCTTAAGGAACTTTATCTGTGCTCATTTCAATCTCTGGTTTTATGCAGCACCCCAACTCACCTTTCCCCTTAAGCAAGCATAAGTTTGTTTTCTAAATTTGAGACCCTGTTCTGTTTTGGAATTCAGTTCCTGTGTAGCCAAGTTTACATTCCGTGTATTACTGATATCTTATGATGTTTCTTTTTCTGTGTGACTTATTTCAGTTAGAATCATCATACCTGAATCCACTCATTGTGCTGCTAAGGGCCTGATGACATAGATTTCATTGCAGAGTGATATTGCTTTGTAAGTAAATACCACAACTTCTTTATCCATTTTTCACTTTCTGCGATGTTGAACTTGTACTGTAAACGAGGTTCTTGTAAACAGAGGCGTCCCAAACTTTGGGGTGGCTGTGTCTTTTTGATTTTAATTTCCCTAAGCTATAGGACCATAAGTGGAAGTGCCCTAGGCTCTGTTGCTTTGTTTTTTAGATGTTTCAGGAAACACCATACACTTCTCCCGAGTGTCTGTTGGCAATTTACATCCCGCCCATCAGCATAACAAGGCTCCCAGTTCTCCATGGCCTGTCCTGCCTTTCTGGATTTTACACTTTTTTCAGATGGCCCTTTTGACCGGGGGGAAGTGAGACTTCATTGTAGTGCAGATTTCCTTTGCAAGCTTGCTTGGTTGGCCAAAAAGGGCGTATGCGTTTTTTCCTGAATATATTCAGGAAAAAACGCATACGCCCTTTTTGGCCAAGTGCATCATTGTGGACGTTCTGCCTCTTTTCCTATGCTTTCAATGCAATTCCAGTCTACCTCCTGAAATCGGTTTCCTGCAATTCTGCCCCGCTTTCAAGTCCTCTTGGCAGCCTTATTTCAGTATATTTTTGGACGATAGCTGTCATTTATATCTCTGCAGGTTTGTGAATTACAGTGCCCCTGAGCTCCTTTCTTCAACTCGCTTTCTTGTGACCTGCCCGCAACACCGCAGGATGGCTTCAGGCCCTAATCTGGTTCTGGCACGGCACGCTGAGCCTTTGGTTAATTCCTCTTCCTGGTGGGAAATGAGAGTTAAATTTGCCCGTCCAGACACCTCCAGCTAGTCTCTCATTGGTTCTCGCTATTCCTGTTCATCTTCCGCAGAAATTGCAAACTGGGCCAAACAGGAGGTTAAAGGGACTGACTCTCCAAGTCGGGAGGGTGTTAGTAAAGCGTCTGGAATGTTGCACCCGAGTACCAGGGTACGAAAACTGAGACATATTTGAACACGTCTCCCGATCACATGGTTGATCATACTCTAGGTTCCACATGCATGTTTTAGCTGAAGGAAGAATACCTTAAACCTGGGTAGTTGAAACCCGTGGAATGGGTACCATGCAATATGACTTCAGAGGGTCTTCATTTGCTCACCGAACCTCTCCAATCCTATCACTGCTGCGTTTATGCCCCTGTACACATGCTTGATTCTCTTTCGGAGACATAGCAATCCATAGGTTTTAAGATACTTACTAGTCAGGTACATTCTTAGGCGTTTAATATGCGGTGTTGTGTCCATTTCGTTGAGCAAGGAGTAGCTCTTGTCTATTCCATATTTGGCTTAAGGAACTTTATCTGTGCTCATTTCAATCTCTGGTTTTATGCAGCACCCCAACTCACCTTTCCCCTTAAGCAAGCATAAGTTGGTTTTCTAAATTTGAGACCCTGTTCTGTTTTGGAATTCAGTTCCTGTGTAGCCAAGTTTACATTCCGTGTATTACTGATATCTTATGATGTTTCTTTTTCTGTGTGACTTATTTCAGTTAGAATCATCATACCTGAATCCACTCATTGTGCTGCTAAGGGCCTGATGACATAGATTTCATTGCAGAGTGATATTGTTTTGTAAGTAAATACCACAACTTCTTTATCCATTTTTCACTTTCTGCGATGTTGAACTTGTACTGTAAACGAGGTTCTTGTAAACAGAGGCGTCCCAAACTTTGGGGCGGCTGTGTCTTTTTGATTTTAATTTCCCTAATCTATAGGACCATAAGTGGAAGTGCCCTAGGCTCTGTTGCTTTGTTTTTTAGATGTTTCAGGAAACACCATACACTTCTCCTGAGTGTCTGTTGGCAATTTACATCCCGCCCATCAGCATAACAAGGCTCCCAGTTCTCCATGGCCTGTCCTGCCTTTCTGGATTTTACACTTTTTTCAGATGGCCCTTTTGACCGGGGGGAAGTGAGACTTCATTGTAGTGCAGATTTCCTTTGCAAGCTTGCTTGGTTGGCCAAAAAGGGCGTATGCGTTTTTTCCTGAATATATTCAGGAAAAAACGCATACGCCCTTTTTGGCCAAGTGCATCATTGTGGACGTTCTGCCTCTTTTCCTATGCTTTCAATGCAATTCCAGTCTACCTCCTGAAATCGGTTTCCTGCAATTCTGCCCCGCTTTCAAGTCCTCTTGGCAGCCTTACTTCAGTATATTTTTGGACGATAGCTGTCATTTATAACTCTGCAGGTTTGTGAATTACAGTGCCCCTGAGCTCCTTTCTTCAACTCGCTTTCTTGTGACCTGGCCGCAACACCGCAGGATGGCTTCAGGCCCTAATCTGGTTCCGGCACGGCACGCTGAGCCTTTGGTTAATTCCTCTTCCTGGTGGGAAATGAGAGTTAAATTTGCCCGTCCAGACACCTCCAGCTAGTCTCTGATTGGTTGTCGCTATTCCTGTTCATCTTCCGCAGAAATTGCAAACTGGGCCAAACAGGAGGTTAAAGGGACTGACTCTCCAAGTCGGGAGGGTGTTAGTAAAGCGTCTGGAATGTTGCACCCGAGTACCAGGGTACAAAAACTGAGACATATTTGAACACGTCTCCCGATCACATGGTTGATCATACTCTAGGTTCCACATGCATGTTTTAGCTGAAGGAAGAATACCTTAAACCTGGGTAGTTGAAACCCGTGGAATGGGTACCATGCAATATGACTTCAAAGGGTCTTCATTTGCTCACCAAACCTCTCCAATCCTATCACTGCTGCGTTTATGCCCCTGTACACATGCTTGATTCTCTTTCGGAGACATAGCAATCCATAGGTTTTAAGATACTTACTAGTCAGGTACATTCTTAGGCGTTTAATATGCGGTGTTGTGTCCATTTCGTTGAGCAAGGAGTAGCTCTTGTCTATTCCATATTTGGCTTAAGGAACTTTATCTGTGCTCATTTCAATCTCTGGTTTTATGCAGCACCCCAACTCACCTTTCCCCTTAAGCAAGCATAAGTTGGTTTTCTAAATTGGAGACCCTGTTCTGTTTTGGAATTCAGTTCCTGTGTAGCCAAGTTTACATTCCGTGTATTACTGATATCTTATGATGTTTCTTTTTCTGTGTGACTTATTTCAGTTAGAATCATCATACCTGAATCCACTCATTGTGCTGCTAACGGCCTGATGACATAGATTTCATTGCAGAGTGATATTGTTTTGTAAGTAAATACCACAACTTCTTTATCCATTTTTCACTTTCTGCGATGTTGAACTTGTACTGTAAACGAGGTTCTTGTAAACAGAGGCGTCCCAATGTTTGGGGTGGCTGTGTCTTTTTGATTTTAATTTCCCTAAGCTATAGGACCATAAGTGGAAGTGCCCTAGGCTCTGTTGCTTTGTTTTTTAGATGTTTCAGGAAACACCATACACTTCTCCCGAGTGTCTGTTGGCAATTTACATCCCGCCCATCAGCATAACAAGGCTCCCAGTTCTCCATGGCCTGTCCTGCCTTTCTGGATTTTACACTTTTTTCAGATGGCCCTTTTGACCGGGGGGAAGTGAGACTTCATTGTAGTGCAGATTTCCTTTGCAAGCTTGCTTGGTTGGCCAAAAAGGGCGTATGCGTTTTTTCCTGAATATATTCAGGAAAAAACGCATACGCCCTTTTTGGCCAAGTGCATCATTGTGGACGTTCTGCCTCTTTTCCTATGCTTTCAATGCAATTCCAGTCTACCTCCTGAAATCGGTTTCCTGCAATTCTGCCCCGCTTTCAAGTCCTCTTGGCAGCCTTACTTCAGTATATTTTTGGACGATAGCTGTCATTTATAACTCTGCAGGTTTGTGAATTACAGTGCCCCTGAGCTCCTTTCTTCAACTCGCTTTCTTTTGAGCTGGCCGCAACACCGCAGGATGGCTTCAGGCCCTAATCTGGTTCCGGCACGGCACGCTGAGCCTTTGGTTAATTCCTCTTCCTGGTGGGAAATGAGAGTTAAATTTGCCCGTCCAGACACCTCCAGCTAGTCTCTCATTGGTTCTCGCTATTCCTGTTCATCTTCCGCAGAAATTGCAAACTGGGCCAAACAGGAGGTTAAAGGGACTGACTCTCCAAGTCGGGAGGGTGTTAGTAAAGCGTCTGGAATGTTGCACCCGAGTACCAGGGTACAAAAACTGAGACATATTTGAACACGTCTCCCGATCACATGGTTGATCATACTCTAGGTTCCACATGCATGTTTTAGCTGAAGGAAGAATACCTTAAACCTGGGTAGTTGAAACCCGTGGAATGGGTACCATGCAATATGACTTCAGAGGGTCTTCATTTGCTCACCAAACCTCTCCAATCCTATCACTGCTGCGTTTATGCCCCTGTACACATGCTTGATTCTCTTTCGGAGACATAGCAATCCATAGGTTTTAAGATACTTACTAGTCAGGTACATTCTTAGGCGTTTAATATGCGGTGTTGTGTCCATTTCGTTGAGCAAGGAGTAGCTCTTGTCTATTCCATATTTGGCTTAAGGAACTTTATCTGTGCTCATTTCAATCTCTGGTTTTATGCAGCACCCCAACTCACCTTTCCCCTTAAGCAAGCATAAGTTGGTTTTCTAAATTTGAGACCCTGTTCTGTTTTGGAATTCAGTTCCTGTGTAGCCAAGTTTACATTCCGTGTATTACTGATATCTTATGATGTTTCTTTTTCTGTGTGACTTATTTCAGTTAGAATCATCATACCTGAATCCACTCATTGTGCTGCTAAGGGCCTGATGACATAGATTTCATTGCAGAGTGATATTGCTTTGTAAGTAAATACCACAACTTCTTTATCCATTTTTCACTTTCTGCGATGTTGAACTTGTACTGTAAACGAGGTTCTTGTAAACAGAGGCGTCCCAAACTTTGGGGTGGCTGTGTCTTTTTGATTTTAATTTCCCTAATCTATAGGACCATAAGTGGAAGTGCCCTAGGCTCTGTTGCTTTGTTTTTTAGATGTTTCAGGAAACACCATACACTTCTCCCGAGTGTCTGTTGGCAATTTACATCCCGCCCATCAGCATAACAAGGCTCCCAGTTCTCCATGGCCTGTCCTGCCTTTCTGGATTTTACACTTTTTTCAGATGGCCCTTTTGACCGGGGGGAAGTGAGACTTCATTGTAGTGCAGATTTCCTTTGCAAGCTTGCTTGTTTGGCCAAAAAGGGCGTATGCGTTTTTTCCTGAATATATTCAGGAAAAAACGCATACGCCCTTTTTGGCCAAGTGCATCATTGTGGACGTTCTGCCTCTTTTCCTATGCTTTCAATGCAATTCCAGTCTACCTCCTGAAATCGGTTTCCTGCAATTCTGCCCCGCTTTCAAGTCCTCTTGGCAGCCTTACTTCAGTATATTTTTGGACGATAGCTGTCATTTATAACTCTGCAGGTTTGTGAATTACAGTGCCCCTGAGCTCCTTTCTTCAACTCGCTTTCTTTTGAGCTGGCCGCAACACCGCAGGATGGCTTCAGGCCCTAATCTGGTTCCGGCACGGCACGCTGAGCCTTTGGTTAATTCCTCTTCCTGGTGGGAAATGAGAGTTAAATTTGCCCGTCCAGACACCTCCAGCTAGTCTCTCATTGGTTCTCGCTATTCCTGTTCATCTTCCGCAGAAATTGCAAACTGGGCCAAACAGGAGGTTAAAGGGACTGACTCTCCAAGTCAGGAGGGTGTTAGTAAAGCGTCTGGAATGTTGCACCCGAGTACCAGGGTACGAAAACTGAGACATATTTGAACACGTCTCCCGATCACATGGTTGATCATACTCTAGGTTCCACATGCATGTTTTAGCTGAAGGAAGAATACCTTAAACCTGGGTAGTTGAAACCCGTGGAATGGGTACCATGCAATATGACTTCAGAGGGTCTTCATTTGCTCACCGAACCTCTCCAATCCTATCACTGCTGCGTTTATGCCCCTGTACACATGCTTGATTCTCTTTCGGAGACATAGCAATCCATAGGTTTTAAGATACTTACTAGTCAGGTACATTCTTAGGCATTTAATATGCGGTGTTGTGTCCATTTCGTTGAGCAAGGAGTAGCTCTTGTCTATTCCATATTTGGCTTAAGGAACTTTATCTGTGCTCATTTCAATCTCTGGTTTTATGCAGCACCCCAACTCACCTTTCCCCTTAAGCAAGCATAAGTTGGTTTTCTAAATTTGAGACCCTGTTCTGTTTTGGAATTCAGTTCCTGTGTAGCCAAGTTTACATTCCGTGTATTACTGATATCTTATGATGTTTCTTTTTCTGTGTGACTTATTTCAGTTAGAATCATCATACCTGAATCCACTCATTATGCTGCTAAGGGCCTGATGACATAGATTTCATTGCAGAGTGATATTGCTTTGTAAGTAAATACCACAACTTCTTTATCCATTTTTCACTTTCTGCGATGTTGAACTTGTACTGTAAACGAGGTTCTTGTAAACAGAGGCGTCCCAAACTTTGGGGTGGCTGTGTCTTTTTGATTTTAATTTCCCTAAGCTATAGGACCATAAGTGGAAGTGCCCTAGGCTCTGTTGCTTTGTTTTTTAGATGTTTCAGGAAACACCATACACTTCTCCCGAGTGTCTGTTGGCAATTTACATCCCGCCCATCAGCATAACAAGGCTCCCAGTTCTCCATGGCCTGTCCTGCCTTTCTGGATTTTACACTTTTTTCAGATGGCCCTTTTGACCGGGGGGAAGTGAGACTTCATTGTAGTGCAGATTTCCTTTGCAAGCTTGCTTGGTTGGCCAAAAAGGGCGTATGCGTTTTTTCCTGAATATATTCAGGAAAAAACGCATACGCCCTTTTTGGCCAAGTGCATCATTGTGGACGTTCTGCCTCTTTTCCTATGCTTTCAATGCAATTCCAGTCTACCTCCTGAAATCGGTTTCCTGCAATTCTGCCCCGCTTTCAAGTCCTCTTGGCAGCCTTACTTCAGTATATTTTTGGACGATAGCTGTCATTTATAACTCTGCAGGTTTGTGAATTACAGTGCCCCTGAGCTCCTTTCTTCAACTCGCTTTCTTTTGAGCTGGCCGCAACACCGCAGGATGGCTTCAGGCCCTAATCTGGTTCCGGCACGGCACGCTGAGCCTTTGGTTAATTCCTCTTCCTGGTGGGAAATGAGAGTTAAATTTGCCCGTCCAGACACCTCCAGCTAGTCTCTCATTGGTTCTCGCTATTCCTGTTCATCTTCCGCAGAAATTGCAAACTGGGCCAAACAGGAGGTTAAAGGGACTGACTCTCCAAGTCGGGAGGGTGTTAGTAAAGCGTCTGGAATGTTGCACCCGAGTACCAGGGTACAAAAACTGAGACATATTTGAACACGTCTCCCGATCACATGGTTGATCATACTCTAGGTTCCACATGCATGTTTTAGCTGAAGGAAGAATACCTTAAACCTGGGTAGTTGAAACCCGTGGAATGGGTACCATGCAATATGACTTCAGAGGGTCTTCATTTGCTCACCAAACCTCTCCAATCCTATCACTGCTGCGTTTATGCCCCTGTACACATGCTTGATTCTCTTTCGGAGACATAGCAATCCATAGGTTTTAAGATACTTACTAGTCAGGTACATTCTTAGGCGTTTAATATGCGGTGTTGTGTCCATTTCGTTGAGCAAGGAGTAGCTCTTGTCTATTCCATATTTGGCTTAAGGAACTTTATCTGTGCTCATTTCAATCTCTGGTTTTATGCAGCACCCCAACTCACCTTTCCCCTTAAGCAAGCATAAGTTGGTTTTCTAAATTTGAGACCCTGTTCTGTTTTGGAATTCAGTTCCTGTGTAGCCAAGTTTACATTCCGTGTATTACTGATATCTTATGATGTTTCTTTTTCTGTGTGACTTATTTCAGTTAGAATCATCATACCTGAATCCACTCATTGTGCTGCTAAGGGCCTGATGACATAGATTTCATTGCAGAGTGATATTGCTTTGTAAGTAAATACCACAACTTCTTTATCCATTTTTCACTTTCTGCGATGTTGAACTTGTACTGTAAACGAGGTTCTTGTAAACAGAGGCGTCCCAAACTTTGGGGTGGCTGTGTCTTTTTGATTTTAATTTCCCTAATCTATAGGACCATAAGTGGAAGTGCCCTAGGCTCTGTTGCTTTGTTTTTTAGATGTTTCAGGAAACACCATACACTTCTCCCGAGTGTCTGTTGGCAATTTACATCCCGCCCATCAGCATAACAAGGCTCCCAGTTCTCCATGGCCTGTCCTGCCTTTCTGGATTTTACACTTTTTTCAGATGGCCCTTTTGACCGGGGGGAAGTGAGACTTCATTGTAGTGCAGATTTCCTTTGCAAGCTTGCTTGTTTGGCCAAAAAGGGCGTATGCGTTTTTTCCTGAATATATTCAGGAAAAAACGCATACGCCCTTTTTGGCCAAGTGCATCATTGTGGACGTTCTGCCTCTTTTCCTATGCTTTCAATGCAATTCCAGTCTACCTCCTGAAATCGGTTTCCTGCAATTCTGCCCCGCTTTCAAGTCCTCTTGGCAGCCTTACTTCAGTATATTTTTGGACGATAGCTGTCATTTATAACTCTGCAGGTTTGTGAATTACAGTGCCCCTGAGCTCCTTTCTTCAACTCGCTTTCTTTTGATCTGGCCGCAACACCGCAGGATGGCTTCAGGCCCTAATCTGGTTCCGGCACGGCACGCTGAGCCTTTGGTTAATTCCTCTTCCTGGTGGGAAATGAGAGTTAAATTTGCCCGTCCAGACACCTCCAGCTAGTCTCTCATTGGTTCTCGCTATTCCTGTTCATCTTCCGCAGAAATTGCAAACTGGGCCAAACAGGAGGTTAAAGGGACTGACTCTCCAAGTCAGGAGGGTGTTAGTAAAGCGTCTGGAATGTTGCACCCGAGTACCAGGGTACGAAAACTGAGACATATTTGAACACGTCTCCCGATCACATGGTTGATCATACTCTAGGTTCCACATGCATGTTTTAGCTGAAGGAAGAATACCTTAAACCTGGGTAGTTGAAACCCGTGGAATGGGTACCATGCAATATGACTTCAGAGGGTCTTCATTTGCTCACCGAACCTCTCCAATCCTATCACTGCTGCGTTTATGCCCCTGTACACATGCTTGATTCTCTTTCGGAGACATAGCAATCCATAGGTTTTAAGATACTTACTAGTCAGGTACATTCTTAGGCGTTTAATATGCGGTGTTGTGTCCATTTCGTTGAGCAAGGAGTAGCTCTTGTCTATTCCATATTTGGCTTAAGGAACTTTATCTGTGCTCATTTCAATCTCTGGTTTTATGCAGCACCCCAACTCACCTTTCCCCTTAAGCAAGCATAAGTTGGTTTTCTAAATTGGAGACCCTGTTCTGTTTTGGAATTCAGTTCCTGTGTAGCCAAGTTTACATTCCGTGTATTACTGATATCTTATGATGTTTCTTTTTCTGTGTGACTTATTTCAGTTAGAATCATCATACCTGAATCCACTCATTATGCTGCTAAGGGCCTGATGACATAGATTTCATTGCAGAGTGATATTGCTTTGTAAGTAAATACCACAACTTCTTTATCCATTTTTCACTTTCTGCGATGTTGAACTTGTACTGTAAACGAGGTTCTTGTAAACAGAGGCGTCCCAAACTTTGGGGTGGCTGTGTCTTTTTGATTTTAATTTCCCTAATCTATAGGACCATAAGTGGAAGTGCCCTAGGCTCTGTTGCTTTGTTTTTTAGATGTTTCAGGAAACACCATACACTTCTCCCGAGTGTCTGTTGGCAATTTACATCCCGCCCATCAGCATAACAAGGCTCCCAGTTCTCCATGGCCTGTCCTGCCTTTCTGGATTTTACACTTTTTTCAGATGGCCCTTTTGACCGGGGGGAAGTGAGACTTCATTGTAGTGCAGATTTCCTTTGCAAGCTTGCTTGGTTGGCCAAAAAGGGCGTATGCGTTTTTTCCTGAATATATTCAGGAAAAAACGCATACGCCCTTTTTGGCCAAGTGCATCAT
Source organism: Pseudorca crassidens (assembly GCF_039906515.1). NCBI lineage: Eukaryota > Metazoa > Chordata > Mammalia > Artiodactyla > Delphinidae > Pseudorca > Pseudorca crassidens. Next base: position 54,280 of record NW_027136336.1, on the reverse strand, counting down.
TGTGGACGTTCTGCCTCTTTTCCTATGCTTTCAATGCAATTCCAGTCTACCTCCTGAAATCGGTTTCCTGCAATTCTGCCCCGCTTTCAAGTCCTCTTGGCAGCCTTACTTCAGTATATTTTTGGACGATAGCTGTCATTTATAACTCTGCAGGTTTGTGAATTACAGTGCCCCTGAGCTCCTTTCTTCAACTCGCTTTCTTGTGACCTGGCCGCAACACCGCAGGATGGCTTCAGGCCCTAATCTGGTTCTGGCACGGCACGCTGAGCCTTTGGTTAATTCCTCTTCCTGGTGGGAAATGAGAGTTAAATTTGCCCGTCCAGACACCTCCAGCTAGTCTCTCATTGGTTCTCGCTATTCCTGTTCATCTTCCGCAGAAATTGCAAACTGGGCCAAACAGGAGGTTAAAGGGACTGACTCTCCAAGTCAGGAGGGTGTTAGTAAAGCGTCTGGAATGTTGCACCCGAGTACCAGGGTACGAAAACTGAGACATATTTGAACACGTCTCCCGATCACATGGTTGATCATACTCTAGGTTCCACATGCATGTTTTAGCTGAAGGAAGAATACCTTAAACCTGGGTAGTTGAAACCCGTGGAATGGGTACCATGCAATATGACTTCAGAGGGTCTTCATTTGCTCACCGAACCTCTCCAATCCTATCACTGCTGCGTTTATGTCCCTGTACACATGCTTGATTCTCTTTCGGAGACATAGCAATCCATAGGTTTTAAGATACTTACTAGTCAGGTACATTCTTAGGCGTTTAATATGCGGTGTTGTGTCCATTTCGTTGAGCAAGGAGTAGCTCTTATCTATTCCATATTTGGCTTAAGGAACTTTATCTGTGCTCATTTCAATCTCTGGTTTTATGCAGCACCCCAACTCACCTTTCCCCTTAAGCAAGCATAAGTTGGTTTTCTAAATTTGAGACCCTGTTCTGTTTTGGAATTCAGTTCCTGTGTAGCCAAGTTTACATTCCGTGTATTACTGATATCTTATGATGTTTCTTTTTCTGTGTGACTTATTTCAGTTAGAATCATCATACCTGAATCCACTCATTGTGCTGCTAAGGGCCTGATGACATAGATTTCATTGCAGAGTGATATTGTTTTGTAAGTAAATACCACAACTTCTTTATCCATTTTTCACTTTCTGCGATGTTGAACTTGTACGGTAAACGAGGTTCTTGTAAACAGAGGCGTCCCAAACTTTGGGGTGGCTGTGTCTTTTTGATTTTAATTTCCCTAATCTATAGGACCATAAGTGGAAGTGCCCTAGGCTCTGTTTCTTTGTTTTTTAGATGTTTCAGGAAACACCATACACTTCTCCCGAGTGTCTGTTGGCAATTTACATCCCGCCCATCAGCATAACAAGGCTCCCAGTTCTCCATGGCCTGTCCTGCCTTTCTGGATTTTACACTTTTTTCAGATGGCCCTTTTGACCGGGGGGAAGTGAGACTTCATTGTAGTGCAGATTTCCTTTGCAAGCTTGCTTGGTTGGCCAAAAAGGGCGTATGCGTTTTTTCCTGAATATATTCAGGAAAAAACGCATACGCCCTTTTTGGCCAAGTGCATCATTGTGGACGTTCTGCCTCTTTTCCTATGCTTTCAATGCAATTCCAGTCTACCTCCTGAAATCGGTTTCCTGCAATTCTGCCCCGCTTTCAAGTCCTCTTGGCAGCCTTACTTCAGTATATTTTTGGACGATAGCTGTCATTTATAACTCTGCAGGTTTGTGAATTACAGTGCCCCTGAGCTCCTTTCTTCAACTCGCTTTCTTGTGACCTGGCCGCAACACCGCAGGATGGCTTCAGGCCCTAATCTGGTTCCGGCACGGCACGCTGAGCCTTTGGTTAATTCCTCTTCCTGGTGGGAAATGAGAGTTAAATTTGCCCGTCCAGACACCTCCAGCTAGTCTCTCATTGGTTCTCGCTATTCCTGTTCATCTTCCGCAGAAATGGCAAACTGGGCCAAACAGGAGGTTAAAGGGACTGACTCTCCAAGTCGGGAGGGTGTTAGTAAAGCGTCTGGAATGTTGCACCCGAGTACCAGGGTACAAAAACTGAGACATATTTGAACACGTCTCCCGATCACATGGTTGATCATACTCTAGGTTCCACATGCATGTTTTAGCTGAAGGAAGAATACCTTAAACCTGGGTAGTTGAAACCCGTGGAATGGGTACCATGCAATATGACTTCAGAGGGTCTTCATTTGCTCACCGAACCTCTCCAATCCTATCACTGCTGCGTTTATGCCCCTGTACACATGCTTGATTCTCTTTCGGAGACATAGCAATCCATAGGTTTTAAGATACTTACTAGTCAGGTACATTCTTAGGCGTTTAATATGCGGTGTTGTGTCCATTTCGTTGAGCAAGGAGTAGCTCTTGTCTATTCCATATTTGGCTTAAGGAACTTTATCTGTGCTCATTTCAATCTCTGGTTTTATGCAGCACCCCAACTCACCTTTCCCCTTAAGCAAGCATAAGTTGGTTTTCTAAATTTGAGACCCTGTTCTGTTTTGGAATTCAGTTCCTGTGTAGCCAAGTTTACATTCCGTGTATTACTGATATCTTATGATGTTTCTTTTTCTGTGTGACTTATTTCAGTTAGAATCATCATACCTGAATCCACTCATTGTGCTTCTAAGGGCCTGATGACATAGATTTCATTGCAGAGTGATATTGCTTTGTAAGTAAATACCACAACTTCTTTATCCATTTTTCACTTTCTGCGATGTTGAACTTGTACTGTAAACGAGGTTCTTGTAAACAGAGGCGTCCCAAACTTTGGGGTGGCTGTGTCTTTTTGATTTTAATTTCCCTAATCTATAGGACCATAAGTGGAAGTGCCCTAGGCTCTGTTGCTTTGTTTTTTAGATGTTTCAGGAAACACCATACACTTCTCCCGAGTGTCTGTTGGCAATTTACATCCCGCCCATCAGCATAACAAGGCTCCCAGTTCTCCATGGCCTGTCCTGCCTTTCTGGATTTTACACTTTTTTCAGATGGCCCTTTTGACCGGGGGGAAGTGAGACTTCATTGTAGTGCAGATTTCCTTTGCAAGCTTGCTTGGTTGGCCAAAAAGGGCGTATGCGTTTTTTCCTGAATATATTCAGGAAAAAACGCATACGCCCTTTTTGGCCAAGTGCATCATTGTGGACGTTCTGCCTCTTTTCCTATGCTTTCAATGCAATTCCAGTCTACCTCCTGAAATCGGTTTCCTGCAATTCTGCCCCGCTTTCAAGTCCTCTTGGCAGCCTTACTTCAGTATATTTTTGGACGATAGCTGTCATTTATAACTCTGCAGGTTTGTGAAGTACAGTGCCCCTGAGCTCCTTTCTTCAACTCGCTTTCTTTTGAGCTGGCCGCAACACTGCAGGATGGCTTCAGGCCCTAATCTGGTTCCGGCACGGCACGCTGAGCCTTTGGTTAATTCCTCTTCCTGGTGGGAAATGAGAGTTAAATTTGCCCGTCCAGACACCTCCAGCTAGTCTCTCATTGGTTCTCGCTATTCCTGTTCATCTTCCGCAGAAATTGCAAACTGGGCCAAACAGGAGGTTAAAGGGACTGACTCTCCAAGTCAGAAGGGTGTTAGTAAAGCGTCTGGAATGTTGCACCCGAGTACCAGGGTACGAAAACTGAGACATATTTGAACACGTCTCCCGATCACATGGTTGATCAGACTCTAGGTTCCACATGCATGTTTTAGCTGAAGGAAGAATACCTTAAACCTGGGTAGTTGAAACCCGTGGAATGGGTACAATGCAATATGACTTCAAAGGGTTTTCATTTGCTCACCGAACCTCTCCAATCCTATCACTGCTGCGTTTATGCCCCTGTACACATGCTTGATTCTCTTTCGGAGACATAGCAATCCATAGGTTTTAAGATACTTACTAGTCAGGTACATTCTTAGGCATTTAATATGGGGTGTTGAGTCCATTTCGTTGAGCAAGGAGTAGCTCTTGTCTATTCCATATTTGGCTTAAGGAACTTTATCTGTGCTCATTTCAATCTCTGGTTTTATGCAGCACCCCAACTCACCTTTCCCCTTAAGCAAGCATAAGTTGGTTTTCTAAATTTGACACCCTGTTCTGTTCTGTAATTCAGTTCCTGTGTAGCCAAGTTTACATTCCGTGTATTACTGATATCTTATGATATTTCTTTTTCTGTGTGACTTATTTCAGTTAGAATCATCATACCTGAATCCACTCATTGTGCTGCTAAGGGCCTGATGACATAGATTTCATTGCAGAGTGATATTGTTTTGTAAGTAAATACCACAACTTCTTTATCCATTTTTCACTTTCTGCGATGTTGAACTTGTACTGTAAACGAGGTTCTTGTAAACAGAGGCGTCCCAAACTTTGGGGTGGCTGTGTCTTTTTTATTTTAATTTCCCTAAGCTATAGGACCATAAGTGGAAGTGCCCTAGGCTCTGTTGCTTTGTTTTTTCGATGTTTCAGGAAACACCATACACTTCTCCCGAGTGTCTGTTGGCAATTTACATCCCGCCCATCAGCATAACAAGGCTCCCAGTTCTCCATGGCCTGTCCTGCCTTTCTGGATTTTACACTTTTTTCAGATGGCCCTTTTGACCGGGGGGAAGTGAGACTTCATTGTAGTGCAGATTTCCTTTGCAAGCTTGCTTGGTTGGCCAAAAAGGGCGTATGCGTTTTTTCCTGAATATATTCAGGAAAAAACGCATACGCCCTTTTTGGCCAAGTGCATCATTGTGGACGTTCTGCCTCTTTTCCTATGCTTTCAATGCAATTCCAGTCTACCTCCTGAAATCGGTTTCCTGCAATTCTGCCCCGCTTTCAAGTCCTCTTGGCAGCCTTACTTCAGTATATTTTTGGACGATAGCTGTCATTTATAACTCTGCAGGTTTGTGAATTACAGTGCCCCTGAGCTCCTTTCTTCAACTCGCTTTCTTTTGATCTGGCCGCAACACCGCAGGATGGCTTCAGGCCCTAATCTGGTTCCGGCACGGCACGCTGAGCCTTTGGTTAATTCCTCTTCCTGGTGGGAAATGAGAGTTAAATTTGCCCGTCCAGACACCTCCAGCTAGTCTCTCATTGGTTCTCGCTATTCCTGTTCATCTTCCGCAGAAATTGCAAACTGGGCCAAACAGGAGGTTAAAGGGACTGACTCTCCAAGTCAGGAGGGTGTTAGTAAAGCGTCTGGAATGTTGCACCCGAGTACCAGGGTACGAAAACTGAGACATATTTGAACACGTCTCCCGATCACATGGTTGATCATACTCTAGGTTCCACATGCATGTTTTAGCTGAAGGAAGAATACCTTAAACCTGGGTAGTTGAAACCCGTGGAATGGGTACCATGCAATATGACTTCAGAGGGTCTTCATTTGCTCACCGAACCTCTCCAATCCTATCACTGCTGCGTTTATGCCCCTGTACACATGCTTGATTCTCTTTCGGAGACATAGCAATCCATAGGTTTTAAGATACTTACTAGTCAGGTACATTCTTAGGCGTTTAATATGCGGTGTTGTGTCCATTTCGTTGAGCAAGGAGTAGCTCTTGTCTATTCCATATTTGGCTTAAGGAACTTTATCTGTGCTCATTTCAATCTCTGGTTTTATGCAGCACCCCAACTCACCTTTCCCCTTAAGCAAGCATAAGTTGGTTTTCTAAATTGGAGACCCTGTTCTGTTTTGGAATTCAGTTCCTGTGTAGCCAAGTTTACATTCCGTGTATTACTGATATCTTATGATGTTTCTTTTTCTGTGTGACTTATTTCAGTTAGAATCATCATACCTGAATCCACTCATTATGCTGCTAAGGGCCTGATGACATAGATTTCATTGCAGAGTGATATTGCTTTGTAAGTAAATACCACAACTTCTTTATCCATTTTTCACTTTCTGCGATGTTGAACTTGTACTGTAAACGAGGTTCTTGTAAACAGAGGCGTCCCAAACTTTGGGGTGGCTGTGTCTTTTTGATTTTAATTTCCCTAATCTATAGGACCATAAGTGGAAGTGCCCTAGGCTCTGTTGCTTTGTTTTTTAGATGTTTCAGGAAACACCATACACTTCTCCCGAGTGTCTGTTGGCAATTTACATCCCGCCCATCAGCATAACAAGGCTCCCAGTTCTCCATGGCCTGTCCTGCCTTTCTGGATTTTACACTTTTTTCAGATGGCCCTTTTGACCGGGGGGAAGTGAGACTTCATTGTAGTGCAGATTTCCTTTGCAAGCTTGCTTGGTTGGCCAAAAAGGGCGTATGCGTTTTTTCCTGAATATATTCAGGAAAAAACGCATACGCCCTTTTTGGCCAAGTGCATCATTGTGGACGTTCTGCCTCTTTTCCTATGCTTTCAATGCAATTCCAGTCTACCTCCTGAAATCGGTTTCCTGCAATTCTGCCCCGCTTTCAAGTCCTCTTGGCAGCCTTACTTCAGTATATTTTTGGACGATAGCTGTCATTTATAACTCTGCAGGTTTGTGAATTACAGTGCCCCTGAGCTCCTTTCTTCAACTCGCTTTCTTGTGACCTGGCCGCAACACCGCAGGATGGCTTCAGGCCCTAATCTGGTTCTGGCACGGCACGCTGAGCCTTTGGTTAATTCCTCTTCCTGGTGGGAAATGAGAGTTAAATTTGCCCGTCCAGACACCTCCAGCTAGTCTCTCATTGGTTCTCGCTATTCCTGTTCATCTTCCGCAGAAATTGCAAACTGGGCCAAACAGGAGGTTAAAGGGACTGACTCTCCAAGTCAGGAGGGTGTTAGTAAAGCGTCTGGAATGTTGCACCCGAGTACCAGGGTACGAAAACTGAGACATATTTGAACACGTCTCCCGATCACATGGTTGATCAGACTCTAGGTTCCACATGCATGTTTTAGCTGAAGGAAGAATACCTTAAACCTGGGTAGTTGAAACCCGTGGAATGGGTACCATGCAATATGACTTCAGAGGGTCTTCATTTGCTCACCGAACCTCTCCAATCCTATCACTGCTGCGTTTATGTCCCTGTACACATGCTTGATTCTCTTTCGGAGACATAGCAATCCATAGGTTTTAAGATACTTACTAGTCAGGTACATTCTTAGGCGTTTAATATGCGGTGTTGTGTCCATTTCGTTGAGCAAGGAGTAGCTCTTATCTATTCCATATTTGGCTTAAGGAACTTTATCTGTGCTCATTTCAATCTCTGGTTTTATGCAGCACCCCAACTCACCTTTCCCCTTAAGCAAGCATAAGTTGGTTTTCTAAATTTGAGACCCTGTTCTGTTTTGGAATTCAGTTCCTGTGTAGCCAAGTTTACATTCCGTGTATTACTGATATCTTATGATGTTTCTTTTTCTGTGTGACTTATTTCAGTTAGAATCATCATACCTGAATCCACTCATTGTGCTGCTAAGGGCCTGATGACATAGATTTCATTGCAGAGTGATATTGTTTTGTAAGTAAATACCACAACTTCTTTATCCATTTTTCACTTTCTGCGATGTTGAACTTGTACGGTAAACGAGGTTCTTGTAAACAGAGGCGTCCCAAACTTTGGGGTGGCTGTGTCTTTTTGATTTTAATTTCCCTAATCTATAGGACCATAAGTGGAAGTGCCCTAGGCTCTGTTTCTTTGTTTTTTAGATGTTTCAGGAAACACCATACACTTCTCCCGAGTGTCTGTTGGCAATTTACATCCCGCCCATCAGCATAACAAGGCTCCCAGTTCTCCATGGCCTGTCCTGCCTTTCTGGATTTTACACTTTTTTCAGATGGCCCTTTTGACCGGGGGGAAGTGAGACTTCATTGTAGTGCAGATTTCCTTTGCAAGCTTGCTTGGTTGGCCAAAAAGGGCGTATGCGTTTTTTCCTGAATATATTCAGGAAAAAACGCATACGCCCTTTTTGGCCAAGTGCATCATTGTGGACGTTCTGCCTCTTTTCCTATGCTTTCAATGCAATTCCAGTCTACCTCCTGAAATCGGTTTCCTGCAATTCTGCCCCGCTTTCAAGTCCTCTTGGCAGCCTTACTTCAGTATATTTTTGGACGATAGCTGTCATTTATAACTCTGCAGGTTTGTGAATTACAGTGCCCCTGAGCTCCTTTCTTCAACTCGCTTTCTTGTGACCTGGCCGCAACACCGCAGGATGGCTTCAGGCCCTAATCTGGTTCCGGCACGGCACGCTGAGCCTTTGGTTAATTCCTCTTCCTGGTGGGAAATGAGAGTTAAATTTGCCCGTCCAGACACCTCCAGCTAGTCTCTCATTGGTTCTCGCTATTCCTGTTCATCTTCCGCAGAAATGGCAAACTGGGCCAAACAGGAGGTTAAAGGGACTGACTCTCCAAGTCGGGAGGGTGTTAGTAAAGCGTCTGGAATGTTGCACCCGAGTACCAGGGTACAAAAACTGAGACATATTTGAACACGTCTCCCGATCACATGGTTGATCATACTCTAGGTTCCACATGCATGTTTTAGCTGAAGGAAGAATACCTTAAACCTGGGTAGTTGAAACCCGTGGAATGGGTACCATGCAATATGACTTCAGAGGGTCTTCATTTGCTCACCGAACCTCTCCAATCCTATCACTGCTGCGTTTATGCCCCTGTACACATGCTTGATTCTCTTTCGGAGACATAGCAATCCATAGGTTTTAAGATACTTACTAGTCAGGTACATTCTTAGGCGTTTAATATGCGGTGTTGTGTCCATTTCGTTGAGCAAGGAGTAGCTCTTGTCTATTCCATATTTGGCTTAAGGAACTTTATCTGTGCTCATTTCAATCTCTGGTTTTATGCAGCACCCCAACTCACCTTTCCCCTTAAGCAAGCATAAGTTGGTTTTCTAAATTTGAGACCCTGTTCTGTTTTGGAATTCAGTTCCTGTGTAGCCAAGTTTACATTCCGTGTATTACTGATATCTTATGATGTTTCTTTTTCTGTGTGACTTATTTCAGTTAGAATCATCATACCTGAATCCACTCATTGTGCTGCTAAGGGCCTGATGACATAGATTTCATTGCAGAGTGATATTGTTTTGTAAGTAAATACCACAACTTCTTTATCCATTTTTCACTTTCTGCGATGTTGAACTTGTACGGTAAACGAGGTTCTTGTAAACAGAGGCGTCCCAAACTTTGGGGTGGCTGTGTCTTTTTGATTTTAATTTCCCTAATCTATAGGACCATAAGTGGAAGTGCCCTAGGCTCTGTTGCTTTGTTTTTTAGATGTTTCAGGAAACACCATACACTTCTCCCGAGTGTCTGTTGGCAATTTACATCCCGCCCATCAGCATAACAAGGCTCCCAGTTCTCCATGGCCTGTCCTGCCTTTCTGGATTTTACACTTTTTTCAGATGGCCCTTTTGACCGGGGGGAAGTGAGACTTCATTGTAGTGCAGATTTCCTTTGCAAGCTTGCTTGGTTGGCCAAAAAGGGCGTATGCGTTTTTTCCTGAATATATTCAGGAAAAAACGCATACGCCCTTTTTGGCCAAGTGCATCATTGTGGACGTTCTGCCTCTTTTCCTATGCTTTCAATGCAATTCCAGTCTACCTCCTGAAATCGGTTTCCTGCAATTCTGCCCCGCTTTCAAGTCCTCTTGGCAGCCTTACTTCAGTATATTTTTGGACGATAGCTGTCATTTATAACTCTGCAGGTTTGTGAATTACAGTGCCCCTGAGCTCCTTTCTTCAACTCGCTTTCTTGTGACCTGGCCGCAACACCGCAGGATGGCTTCAGGCCCTAATCTGGTTCCGGCACGGCACGCTGAGCCTTTGGTTAATTCCTCTTCCTGGTGGGAAATGAGAGTTAAATTTGCCCGTCCAGACACCTCCAGCTAGTCTCTCATTGGTTCTCGCTATTCCTGTTCATCTTCCGCAGAAATGGCAAACTGGGCCAAACAGGAGGTTAAAGGGACTGACTCTCCAAGTCGGGAGGGTGTTAGTAAAGCGTCTGGAATGTTGCACCCGAGTACCAGGGTACAAAAACTGAGACATATTTGAACACGTCTCCCGATCACATGGTTGATCATACTCTAGGTTCCACATGCATGTTTTAGCTGAAGGAAGAATACCTTAAACCTGGGTAGTTGAAACCCGTGGAATGGGTACCATGCAATATGACTTCAGAGGGTCTTCATTTGCTCACCGAACCTCTCCAATCCTATCACTGCTGCGTTTATGCCCCTGTACACATGCTTGATTCTCTTTCGGAGACATAGCAATCCATAGGTTTTAAGATACTTACTAGTCAGGTACATTCTTAGGCGTTTAATATGCGGTGTTGTGTCCATTTCGTTGAGCAAGGAGTAGCTCTTGTCTATTCCATATTTGGCTTAAGGAACTTTATCTGTGCTCATTTCAATCTCTGGTTTTATGCAGCACCCCAACTCACCTTTCCCCTTAAGCAAGCATAAGTTGGTTTTCTAAATTTGAGACCCTGTTCTGTTTTGGAATTCAGTTCCTGTGTAGCCAAGTTTACATTCCGTGTATTACTGATATCTTATGATGTTTCTTTTTCTGTGTGACTTATTTCAGTTAGAATCATCATACCTGAATCCACTCATTGTGCTTCTAAGGGCCTGATGACATAGATTTCATTGCAGAGTGATATTGCTTTGTAAGTAAATACCACAACTTCTTTATCCATTTTTCACTTTCTGCGATGTTGAACTTGTACTGTAAACGAGGTTCTTGTAAACAGAGGCGTCCCAAACTTTGGGGTGGCTGTGTCTTTTTGATTTTAATTTCCCTAATCTATAGGACCATAAGTGGAAGTGCCCTAGGCTCTGTTGCTTTGTTTTTTAGATGTTTCAGGAAACACCATACACTTCTCCCGAGTGTCTGTTGGCAATTTACATCCCGCCCATCAGCATAACAAGGCTCCCAGTTCTCCATGGCCTGTCCTGCCTTTCTGGATTTTACACTTTTTTCAGATGGCCCTTTTGACCGGGGGGAAGTGAGACTTCATTGTAGTGCAGATTTCCTTTGCAAGCTTGCTTGGTTGGCCAAAAAGGGCGTATGCGTTTTTTCCTGAATATATTCAGGAAAAAACGCATACGCCCTTTTTGGCCAAGTGCATCATTGTGGACGTTCTGCCTCTTTTCCTATGCTTTCAATGCAATTCCAGTCTACCTCCTGAAATCGGTTTCCTGCAATTCTGCCCCGCTTTCAAGTCCTCTTGGCAGCCTTACTTCAGTATATTTTTGGACGATAGCTGTCATTTATAACTCTGCAGGTTTGTGAAGTACAGTGCCCCTGAGCTCCTTTCTTCAACTCGCTTTCTTTTGAGCTGGCCGCAACACCGCAGGATGGCTTCAGGCCCTAATCTGGTTCCGGCATGGCACGCTGAGCCTTTGGTTAATTCCTCTTCCTGGTGGGAAATGAGAGTTAAATTTGCCCGTCCAGACACCTCCAGCTAGTCTCTCATTGGTTCTCGCTATTCCTGTTCATCTTCCGCAGAAATTGCAAACTGGGCCAAACAGGAGGTTAAAGGGACTGACTCTCCAAGTCGGGAGGGTGTTAGTAAAGCGTCTGGAATGTTGCACCCGAGTACCAGGGTACGAAAACTGAGACATATTTGAACACGTCTCCCGATCACATGGTTGATCATACTCTAGGTTCCACATGCATGTTTTAGCTGAAGGAAGAATACCTTAAACCTGGGTAGTTGAAACCCGTGGAATGGGTACAATGCAATATGACTTCAAAGGGTCTTCATTTGCTCACCGAACCTCTCCAATCCTATCACTGCTGCGTTTATGCCCCTGTACACATGCTTGATTCTCTTTCGGAGACATAGCAATCCATAGGTTTTAAGATACTTACTAGTCAGGTACATTCTTAGGCATTTAATATGGGGTGTTGAGTCCATTTCGTTGAGCAAGGAGTAGCTCTTGTCTATTCCATATTTGGCTTAAGGAACTTTATCTGTGCTCATTTCAATCTCTGGTTTTATGCAGCACCCCAACTCACCTTTCCCCTTAAGCAAGCATAAGTTGGTTTTCTAAATTTGACACCCTGTTCTGTTCTGTAATTCAGTTCCTGTGTAGCCAAGTTTACATTCCGTGTATTACTGATATCTTATGATGTTTCTTTTTCTGTGTGACTTATTTCAGTTAGAATCATCATACCTGAATCCACTCATTGTGCTGCTAAGGGCCTGATGACATAGATTTCATTGCAGAGTGATATTGTTTTGTAAGTAAATACCACAACTTCTTTATCCATTTTTCACTTTCTGCGATGTTGAACTTGTACTGTAAACGAGGTTCTTGTAAACAGAGGCGTCCCAAACTTTGGGGTGGCTGTGTCTTTTTTATTTTAATTTCCCTAAGCTATAGGACCATAAGTGGAAGTGCCCTAGGCTCTGTTGCTTTGTTTTTTAGATGTTTCAGGAAACACCATACACTTCTCCCGAGTGTCTGTTGGCAATTTACATCCCGCCCATCAGCATAACAAGGCTCCCAGTTCTCCATGGCCTGTCCTGCCTTTCTGGATTTTACACTTTTTTCAGATGGCCCTTTTGACCGGGGGGAAGTGAGACTTCATTGTAGTGCAGATTTCCTTTGCAAGCTTGCTTGGTTGGCCAAAAAGGGCGTATGCGTTTTTTCCTGAATATATTCAGGAAAAAACGCATACGCCCTTTTTGGCCAAGTGCATCATTGTGGACGTTCTGCCTCTTTTCCTATGCTTTCAATGCAATTCCAGTCTACCTCCTGAAATCGGTTTCCTGCAATTCTGCCCCGCTTTCAAGTCCTCTTGGCAGCCTTACTTCAGTATATTTTTGGACGATAGCTGTCATTTATAACTCTGCAGGTTTGTGAATTACAGTGCCCCTGAGCTCCTTTCTTCAACTCGCTTTCTTTTGAGCTGGCCGCAACACCGCAGGATGGCTTCAGGCCCTAATCTGGTTCCGGCACGGCACGCTGAGCCTTTGGTTAATTCCTCTTCCTGGTGGGAAATGAGAGTTAAATTTGCCCGTCCAGACACCTCCAGCTAGTCTCTCATTGGTTCTCGCTATTCCTGTTCATCTTCCGCAGAAATTGCAAACTGGGCCAAACAGGAGGTTAAAGGGACTGACTCTCCAAGTCGGGAGGGTGTTAGTAAAGCGTCTGGAATGTTGCACCCGAGTACCAGGGTACAAAAACTGAGACATATTTGAACACGTCTCCCGATCACATGGTTGATCATACTCTAGGTTCCACATGCATGTTTTAGCTGAAGGAAGAATACCTTAAACCTGGGTAGTTGAAACCCGTGGAATGGGTACCATGCAATATGACTTCAGAGGGTCTTCATTTGCTCACCAAACCTCTCCAATCCTATCACTGCTGCGTTTATGCCCCTGTACACATGCTTGATTCTCTTTCGGAGACATAGCAATCCATAGGTTTTAAGATACTTACTAGTCAGGTACATTCTTAGGCGTTTAATATGCGGTGTTGTGTCCATTTCGTTGAGCAAGGAGTAGCTCTTGTCTATTCCATATTTGGCTTAAGGAACTTTATCTGTGCTCATTTCAATCTCTGGTTTTATGCAGCACCCCAACTCACCTTTCCCCTTAAGCAAGCATAAGTTGGTTTTCTAAATTTGAGACCCTGTTCTGTTTTGGAATTCAGTTCCTGTGTAGCCAAGTTTACATTCCGTGTATTACTGATATCTTATGATGTTTCTTTTTCTGTGTGACTTATTTCAGTTAGAATCATCATACCTGAATCCACTCATTGTGCTGCTAAGGGCCTGATGACATAGATTTCATTGCAGAGTGATATTGCTTTGTAAGTAAATACCACAACTTCTTTATCCATTTTTCACTTTCTGCGATGTTGAACTTGTACTGTAAACGAGGTTCTTGTAAACAGAGGCGTCCCAAACTTTGGGGTGGCTGTGTCTTTTTGATTTTAATTTCCCTAATCTATAGGACCATAAGTGGAAGTGCCCTAGGCTCTGTTGCTTTGTTTTTTAGATGTTTCAGGAAACACCATACACTTCTCCCGAGTGTCTGTTGGCAATTTACATCCCGCCCATCAGCATAACAAGGCTCCCAGTTCTCCATGGCCTGTCCTGCCTTTCTGGATTTTACACTTTTTTCAGATGGCCCTTTTGACCGGGGGGAAGTGAGACTTCATTGTAGTGCAGATTTCCTTTGCAAGCTTGCTTGGTTGGCCAAAAAGGGCGTATGCGTTTTTTCCTGAATATATTCAGGAAAAAACGCATACGCCCTTTTTGGCCAAGTGCATCATTGTGGACGTTCTGCCTCTTTTCCTATGCTTTCAATGCAATTCCAGTCTACCTCCTGAAATCGGTTTCCTGCAATTCTGCCCCGCTTTCAAGTCCTCTTGGCAGCCTTACTTCAGTATATTTTTGGACGATAGCTGTCATTTATAAGTCTGCAGGTTTGTGAATTACAGTGCCCCTGAGCTCCTTTCTTCAACTCGCTTTCTTGTGACCTGGCCGCAACACCGCAGGATGGCTTCAGGCCCTAATCTGGTTCCGGCACGGCACACTGAGCCTTTGGTTAATTCCTCTTCCTGGTGGGAAATGAGAGTTAAATTTGCCCGTCCAGACACCTCCAGCTAGTCTCTCATTGGTTCTCGCTATTCCTGTTCATCTTCCGCAGAAATTGCAAACTGGGCCAAACAGGAGGTTAAAGGGACTGACTCTCCAAGTCAGGAGGGTGTTAGTAAAGCGTCTGGAATGTTGCACCCGAGTACCAGGGTACGAAAACTGAGACATATTTGAACACGTCTCCCGATCACATGGTTGATCAGACTTTAGGTTCCACATGCATGTTTTACCTGAAGGAAGAATACCTTAAACCTGGGTAGTTGAAACCCGTGGAATGGGTACCATGCAATATGACTTCAAAGGGTCTTCAGTTGCTCACCGAACCTCTCCAATCCTATCACTGCTGTGTTTATGCCCCTGTACACATGCTTGATTCTCTTTCGGAGACATAGCAATCCATAGGTTTTAAGATACTTACTAGTCAGGTACATTCTTAGGCGTTTAATATGCGGTGTTGAGTCCATTTCTTTGAGCAAGGAGTAGCTCTTGTCTATTCCATATTTGGCTTAAGGAACTTTATCTGTGCTCATTTCAATCTCTGGTTTTATGCAGCACCCCAACTCACCTTTCCCCTTAAGCAAGCATAAGTTGGTTTTCTAAATTTGAGACCCTGTTCTGTTTTGGAATTCAGTTCCTGTGTAGCCAAGTTTACATTCCGTGTATTACTGATATCTTATGATGTTTCTTTTTCTGTGTGACTTATTTCAGTTAGAATCATCATACCTGAATCCACTCATTGTGCTGCTAAGGGCCTGATGACATAGATTTCATTGCTGAGTGATATTGCTTTGTAAGTAAATACCACAACTTCTTTATCCATTTTTCACTTTCTGCGATGTTGAACTTGTACTGTAAACGAGGTTCTTGTAAACAGAGGCGTCCCAAACTTTGGGGTGGCTGTGTCTTTTTGATTTTAATTTCCCTAATCTATAGGACCATAAGTGGAAGTGCCCTAGGCTCTGTTGCTTTGTTTTTTAGATGTTTCAGGAAACACCATACACTTCTCCCGAGTGTCTGTTGGCAATTTACATCCCGCCCATCAGCATAACAAGGCTCCCAGTTCTCCATGGCCTGTCCTGCCTTTCTGGATTTTACACTTTTTTCAGATGGCCCTTTTGACCGGGGGAAAGTGAGACTTCATTGTAGTGCAGATTTCCTTTGCAAGCTTGCTTGGTTGGCCAAAAAGGGTGTATGCGTTTTTTCCTGAATATATTCAGGAAAAAACGCATACGCCCTTTTTGGCCAAGTGCATCATTGTGGACGTTCTGCCTCTTTTCCTATGCTTTCAATGCAATTCCAGTCTACCTCCTGAAATCGGTTTCCTGCAATTCTGCCCCGCTTTCAAGTCCTCTTGGCAGCCTTACTTCAGTATATTTTTGGATGATAGCTGTCATTTATAACTCTGCAGGTTTGTGAATTACAGTGCCCCTGAGCTCCTTTCTTCAACTCGCTTTCTTGTGACCTGGCCGCAACACCGCAGGATGGCTTCAGGCCCTAATCTGGTTCCGGCACGACACGCTGAGCCTTTGGTTAATTCCTCTTCCTGGTGGGAAATGAGAGTTAAATTTGCCCGTCCAGACACCTCCAGCTAGTCTCTCATTGGTTCTCGCTATTCCTGTTCATCTTCCGCAGAAATTGCAAACTGGGCCAAACAGGAGGTTAAAGGGACTGACTCTCCAAGTCGGGAGGGTGTTAGTAAAGCGTCTGGAATGTTGCACCCGAGTACCAGGGTACGAAAACTGAGACATATTTGAACACGTCTCCCGATCACATGGTTGATCATACTCTAGGTTGCACATGCAAGTTTTAGCTGAAGGAAGAATACCTTAAACCTGGGTAGTTGAAACCCGTGGAATGGGTACCATGCAATATGACTTCAAAGGGTCTTCATTTGCTCACTGAACCTCTCCAATCCTATCACTGCTGCGTTTATGCCCCTGTACACATGCTTGATTCTCTTTCGGAGACATAGCAATCCATAGGTTTTAAGATACTTACTAGTCAGGTACATTCTTAGGCGTTTAATATGCGGTGTTGAGTCCATTTCGTTGAGCAAGAGGTAGCTCTTGTCTATTCCATATTTGGCTTAAGGAACTTTATCTGTGCTCATTTCAATCTCTGGTTTTATGCAGCACCCCAACTCACCTTTACCCTTAAGCAAGCATAAGTTGGTTTTCTAAATTTGAGACCCTGTTCTGTTCTGTAATTCAGTTCCTGTGTAGCCAAGTTTACATTCCGTGTATTACTGATATCTTATGATGTTTCTTTTTCTGTGTGACTTATTTCAGTTAGAATCATCATACCTGAATCCACTCATTGTGCTGCTAAGGGCCTGATGACATAGATTTCATTGCTGAGTGATATTGCTTTGTAAGTAAATACCACAACTTCTTTATCCATTTTTCACTTTCTGCGATGTTGAACTTGTACTGTAAACGAGGTTCTTGTAAACAGAGGCGTCCCAATGTTTGGGGTGGCTGTGTCTTTTTGATTTTAATTTCCCTAATCTATAGGACCATAAGTGGAAGTGCCCTAGGCTCTGTTGCTTTGTTTTTTAGATGTTTCAGGAAACACCATACACTTCTCCCGAGTGTCTGTTGGCAATTTACATCCCGCCCATCAGCATAACAAGGCTCCCAGTTCTCCATGGCCTGTCCTGCCTTTCTGGATTTTACACTTTTTTCAGATGGCCCTTTTGACCGGGGGGAAGTGAGACTTCATTGTAGTGCAGATTTCCTTTGCAAGCTTGCTTGGTTGGCCAAAAAGGGCGTATGCGTTTTTTCCTGAATATATTCAGGAAAAAACGCATACGCCCTTTTTGGCCAAGTGCATCATTGTGGACGTTCTGCCTCTTTTCCTATGCTTTCAATGCAATTCCAGTCTACCTCCTGAAATCGGTTTCCTGCAATTCTGCCCCGCTTTCAAGTCCTCTTGGCAGCCTTACTTCAGTATATTTTTGGACGATAGCTGTCATTTATAAGTCTGCAGGTTTGTGAATTACAGTGCCCCTGAGCTCCTTTCTTCAACTCGCTTTCTTTTGAGCTGGCCGCAACACCGCAGGATGGCTTCAGGCCCTAATCTGGTTCCGGCACGGCACGCTGAGCCTTTGGTTAATTCCTCTTCCTGGTGGGAAATGAGAGTTAAATTTGCCCGTCCAGACACCTCCAGCTAGTCTCTCATTGGTTCTCGCTATTCCTGTTCATCTTCCGCAGAAATTGCAAACTGGGCCAAACAGGAGGTTAAAGGGACTGACTCTCCAAGTCGGGAGGGTGTTAGTAAAGCGTCTGGAATGTTGCACCCGAGTACCAGGGTACGAAAACTGAGACATATTTGAACACGTCTCCCGATCACATGGTTGATCATACTCTAGGTTCCACATGCATGTTTTAGCTGAAGGAAGAATACCTTAAACCTGGGTAGTTGAAACCCGTGGAATGGGTACCATGCAATATGACTTCAAAGGGTCTTCATTTGCTCACCGAACCTCTCCAATCCTATCACTGCTGCGTTTATGCCCCTGTACACATGCTTGATTCTCTTTCGGAGACATAGCAATCCATAGGTTTTAAGATACTTACTAGTCAGGTACATTCTTAGGCATTTAATATGCGGTGTTGAGTCCATTTCGTTGAGCAAGGAGTAGCTCTTGTCTATTCCATATTTGGCTTAAGGAACTTTATCTGTGCTCATTTCAATCTCTGGTTTTATGCAGCACCCCAACTCACCTTTCCCCTTAAGCAAGCATAAGTTGGTTTTCTAAATTTGAGACCCTGTTCTGTTCTGTAATTCAGTTCCTGTGTAGCCAAGTTTACATTCCGTGTATTACTGATATCTTATGATGTTTCTTTTTCTGTGTGACTTATTTCAGTTAGAATCATCATACCTGAATCTACTCATTGTGCTGCTAAGGGCCTGATGACATACATTTCATTGCTGAGTGATATTGCTTTGTAAGTAAATACCACAACTTCTTTATCCATTTTTCACTTTCTGCAATGTTGAACTTGTACTGTAAACGAGGTTCTTGTAAACAGAGGCGTCCCAAACTTTGGGGTGGCTGTGTCTTTTTGATTTTAATTTCCCTAAGCTATAGGACCATAAGTGGAAGTGCCCTAGGCTCTGTTGCTTTGTTTTTTAGATGTTTCAGGAAACACCATACACTTCTCCCGAGTGTCTGTTGGCAATTTACATCCCGCCCATCAGCATAACAAGGCTCTCAGTTCTCCATGGCCTGTCCTGCCTTTCTGGATTTTACACTTTTTTCAGATGGCCCTTTTGACCGTGGGGAAGTGAGACTTCATTGTAGTGCAGATTTCCTTTGCAAGCTTGCTTGGTTGGCCAAAAAGGGCGTATGCGTTTTTTCCTGAATATATTCAGGAAAAAACGCATACGCCCTTTTTGGCCAAGTGCATCATTGTGGACGTTCTGCCTCTTTTCCTATGCTTTCAATGCAATTCCAGTCTACCTCCTGAAATCGGTTTCCTGCAATTCTGCCCCGCTTTCAAGTCCTCTTGGCAGCCTTACTTCAGTATATTTTTGGACGATAGCTGTCATTTATAACTCTGCAGGTTTGTGAATTACAGTGCCCCTGAGCTCCTTTCTTCAACTCGCTTTCTTTTGAGCTGGCCGCAACACCGCAGGATGGCTTCAGGCCCTAATCTGGTTCCGGCACGGCACGCTGAGCCTTTGGTTAATTCCTCTTCCTGGTGGGAAATGAGAGTTAAATTTGCCCGTCCAGACACCTCCAGCTAGTCTCTCATTGGTTCTCACTATTCCTGTTCATCTTCCGCAGAAATTGCAAACTGGGCCAAACAGGAGGTTAAAGGGACTGACTCTCCAAGTCGGGAGGGTGTTAGTAAAGCGTCTGGAATGTTGCACCCGAGTACCAGGGTACGAAAACTGAGACATATTTGAACACGTCTCCCGATCACATGGTTGATCATACTCTAGGTTCCACATGCATGTTTTAGCTGAAGGAAGAATACCTTAAACCTGGGTAGTTGAAACCCGTGGAATGGGTACCATGCAATATGACTTCAAAGGGTCTTCATTTGCTCACCGAACCTCTCCAATCCTATCACTGCTGCGTTTATGCCCCTGTACACATGCTTGATTCTCTTTCAGAGACATAGCAATCCATAGGTTTTAAGATACTTACTAGTCAGGTACATTCTTAGGCGTTTAATATGCAGTGTTGAGTCCATTTCGTTGAGCAAGGAGTAGCTCTTGTCTATTCCATATTTGGCTTAAGGAACTTTATCTGTGCTCATTTCAATCTCTGGTTTTATGCAGCACCCCAACTCACCTTTCCCCTTAAGCAAGCATAAGTTGGTTTTCTAAATTTGAGACCCTGTTCTGTTCTGTAATTCAGTTCCTGTGTAGCCAAGTTTACATTCCGTGTATTACTGATATCTTATGATGTTTCTTTTTCTGTGTGACTTATTTCAGTTAGAATCATCATACCTGAATCCACTCATTGTGCTGCTAAGGGCCTGATGACATAGATTTCATTGCTGAGTGATATTGCTTTGTAAGTAAATACCACAACTTCTTTATCCATTTTTCACTTTCTGCGATGTTGAACTTGTACGGTAAACGAGGTTCTTGTAAACAGAGGCGTCCCAAACTTTGGGGTGGCTGTGTCTTTTTGATTTTAATTTCCCTAAGCTATAGGACCATAAGTGGAAGTGCCCTAGGCTCTGTTGCTTTGTTTTTTAGATGTTTCAGGAAACACCATACACTTCTCCCGAGTGTCTGTTGGCAATTTACATCCCGCCCATCAGCATAACAAGGCTCCCAGTTCTCCATGGCCTGTCCTGCCTTTCTGGATTTTACACTTTTTTCAGATGGCCCTTTTGACCGGGGGGAAGTGAGACTTCATTGTAGTGCAGATTTCCTTTGCAAGCTTGCTTGGTTGGCCAAAAAGGGCGTATGCGTTTTTTCCTGAATATATTCAGGAAAAAACGCATACGCCCTTTTTGGCCAAGTGCATCATGGTGGACGTTCTGCCTCTTTTCCTATGCTTTCAATGCAATTCCAGTCTGCCTCCTGAAATCGGTTTCCTGCAATTCTGCCCCGCTTTCAAGTCCTCTTGGCAGCCTTACTTCAGTATATTTTTGGACGATAGCTGTCATTTATAACTCTGCAGGTTTGTGAATTACAGTGCCCCTGAGCTCCTTTCTTCAACTCGCTTTCTTTTGAGCTGGCCGCAACACCGCAGGATGGCTTCAGGCCCTAATCTGGTTCCGGCATGGCACGCTGAGCCTTTGGTTAATTCCTCTTCCTGGTGGGAAATGAGAGTTAAATTTGCCCGTCCAGACACCTTCCAGCTAGTCTCTCATTGGTTCTCGCTATTCCTGTTCATCTTCCGCAGAAATTGCAAACTGGGCCAAACAGGAGGTTAAAGGGACTGACTCTCCAAGTCGGGAGGGTGTTAGTAAAGCGTCTGGAATGTTGCACCCGAGTACCAGGGTACGAAAACTGAGACATATTTGAACACGTCTCCCGATCACATGGTTGATCATACTCTAGGTTCCACATGCATGTTTTAGCTGAAGGAAGAATACCTTAAACCTGGGTAGTTGAAACCCGTGGAATGGGTACCATGCGATATGACTTCAAAGGGTCTTCATTTGCTCACCGAACCTCTCCAATCCTATCACTGCTGCGTTTATGCCCCTGTACACATGCTTGATTCTCTTTCGGAGACATAGCAATCCATAGGTTTTAAGATACTTACTAGTCAGGTACATTCTTAGGCATTTAATATGCGGTGTTGAGTCCATTTCGTTGAGCAAGGAGTAGCTCTTGTCTATTCCATATTTGGCTTAAGGAACTTTATCTGTGCTCATTTCAATCTCTGGTTTTATGCAGCACCCCAACTCACCTTTCCCCTTAAGCAAGCATAAGTTGGTTTTCTAAATTTGAGACCCTGTTCTGTTCTGTAATTCAGTTCCTGTGTAGCCAAGTTTACATTCCGTGTATTACTGATATCTTATGATGTTTCTTTTTCTGTGTGACTTATTTCAGTTAGAATCATCATACCTGAATCCACTCATTGTGCTGCTAAGGGCCTGATGACATAGATTTCATTGCTGAGTGATATTGCTTTGTAAGTAAATACCACAACTTCTTTATCCATTTTTCACTTTCTGCGATGTTGAACTTGTACAGTAAACGAGGTTCTTGTAAACAGAGGCGTCCCAAACTTTGGGGTGGCTGTGTCTTTTTGATTTTAATTTCCCTAAGCTATAGGACCATAAGTGGAAGTGCCCTAGGCTCTGTTGCTTTGTTTTTTCGATGTTTCAGGAAACACCATACACTTCTCCCGAGTGTCTGTTGGCAATTTACATCCCGCCCATCAGCATAACAAGGCTCCCAGTTCTCCATGGCCTGTCCTGCCTTTCTGGATTTTACACTTTTTTCAGATGGCCCTTTTGACCGGGGGGAAGTGAGACTTCATTGTAGTGCAGATTTCCTTTGCAAGCTTGCTTGGTTGGCCAAAAAGGGCGTATGCGTTTTTTCCTGAATATATTCAGGAAAAAACGCATACGCCCTTTTTGGCCAAGTGCATCATGGTGGACGTTCTGCCTCTTTTCCTATGCTTTCAATGCAATTCCAGTCTGCCTCCTGAAATCGGTTTCCTGCAATTCTGCCCCGCTTTCAAGTCCTCTTGGCAGCCTTACTTCAGTATATTTTTGGACGATAGCTGTCATTTATAACTCTGCAGGTTTGTGAATTACAGTGCCCCTGAGCTCCTTTCTTCAACTCGCTTTCTTTTGAGCTGGCCGCAACACCGCAGGATGGCTTCAGGCCCTAATCTGGTTCCGGCACGGCACGCTGAGCCTTTGGTTAATTCCTCTTCCTGGTGGGAAATGAGAGTTAAATTTGCCCGTCCAGACACCTTCCAGCTAGTCTCTCATTGGTTCTCGCTATTCCTGTTCATCTTCCGCAGAAATTGCAAACTGGGCCAAACAGGAGGTTAAAGGGACTGACTCTCCAAGTCGGGAGGGTGTTAGTAAAGCGTCTGGAATGTTGCACCCGAGTACCAGGGTACGAAAACTGAGACATATTTGAACACGTCTCCCGATCACATGGTTGATCATACTCTAGGTTCCACATGCATGTTTTAGCTGAAGGAAGAATACCTTAAACCTGGGTAGTTGAAACCCGTGGAATGGGTACCATGCGATATGACTTCAAAGGGTCTTCATTTGCTCACCGAACCTCTCCAATCCTATCACTGCTGCGTTTATGCCCCTGTACACATGCTTGATTCTCTTTCGGAGACATAGCAATCCATAGGTTTTAAGATACTTACTAGTCAGGTACATTCTTAGGCGTTTAATATGCGGTGTTGTGTCCATTTCGTTGAGCAAGGAGTAGCTCTTGTCTATTCCATATTTGGCTTAAGGAACTTTATCTGTGCTCATTTCAATCTCTGGTTTTATGCAGCACCCCAACTCACCTTTCCCCTTAAGCAAGCATAAGTTGGTTTTCTAAATTTGAGACCCTGTTCTGTTTTGGAATTCAGTTCCTGTGTAGCCAAGTTTACATTCCGTGTATTACTGATATCTTATGATGTTTCTTTTTCTGTGTGACTTATTTCAGTTAGAATCATCATACCTGAATCCACTCATTGTGCTGCTAAGGGCCTGATGACATAGATTTCATTGCAGAGTGATATTGCTTTGTAAGTAAATACCACAACTTCTTTATCCATTTTTCACTTTCTGCGATGTTGAACTTGTACTGTAAACGAGGTTCTTGTAAACAGAGGCGTCCCAATGTTTGGGGTGGCTGTGTCTTTTTGATTTTAATTTCCCTAAGCTATAGGACCATAAGTGGAAGTGCCCTAGGCTCTGTTGCTTTGTTTTTTAGATGTTTCAGGAAACACCATACACTTCTCCCGAGTGTCTGTTGGCAATTTACATCCCGCCCATCAGCATAACAAGGCTCCCAGTTCTCCATGGCCTGTCCTGCCTTTCTGGATTTTACACTTTTTTCAGATGGCCCTTTTGACCGGGGGGAAGTGAGACTTCATTGTAGTGCAGATTTCCTTTGCAAGCTTGCTTGGTTGGCCAAAAAGGGCGTATGCGTTTTTTCCTGAATATATTCAGGAAAAAACACATACGCCCTTTTTGGCCAAGTGCATCATTGTGGACGTTCTGCCTCTTTTCCTATGCTTTCAATGCAATTCCAGTCTACCTCCTGAAATCGGTTTCCTGCAATTCTGCCCCGCTTTCAAGTCCTGTTGGCAGCCTTACTTCAGTATATTTTTGGACGATAGCTGTCATTTATAACTCTGCAGGTTTGTGAATTACAGTGCCCCTGAGCTCCTTTCTTCAACTCGCTTTCTTTTGAGCTGGCCGCAACACCGCAGGATGGCTTCAGGCCCTAATCTGGTTCCGGCACGGCACGCTGAGCCTTTGGTTAATTCCTCTTCCTGGTGGGAAATGAGAGTTAAATTTGCCCGTCCAGACACCTCCAGCTAGTCTCTCATTGGTTCTCGCTATTCCTGTTCATCTTCCGCAGAAATTGCAAACTGGGCCAAACAGGAGGTTAAAGGGACTGACTCTCCAAGTCGGGAGGGTGTTAGTAAAGCGTCTGGAATGTTGCACCCGAGTACCAGGGTACAAAAACTGAGACATATTTGAACACGTCTCCCGATCACATGGTTGATCATACTCTAGGTTCCACATGCATGTTTTAGCTGAAGGAAGAATACCTTAAACCTGGGTAGTTGAAACCCGTGGAATGGGTACCATGCAATATGACTTCAGAGGGTCTTCATTTGCTCACCAAACCTCTCCAATCCTATCACTGCTGCGTTTATGCCCCTGTACACATGCTTGATTCTCTTTCGGAGACATAGCAATCCATAGGTTTTAAGATACTTACTAGTCAGGTACATTCTTAGGCGTTTAATATGCGGTGTTGTGTCCATTTCGTTGAGCAAGGAGTAGCTCTTGTCTATTCCATATTTGGCTTAAGGAACTTTATCTGTGCTCATTTCAATCTCTGGTTTTATGCAGCACCCCAACTCACCTTTCCCCTTAAGCAAGCATAAGTTGGTTTTCTAAATTGGAGACCCTGTTCTGTTTTGGAATTCAGTTCCTGTGTAGCCAAGTTTACATTCCGTGTATTACTGATATCTTATGATGTTTCTTTTTCTGTGTGACTTATTTCAGTTAGAATCATCATACCTGAATCCACTCATTGTGCTGCTAAGGGCCTGATGACATAGATTTCATTGCAGAGTGATATTGCTTTGTAAGTAAATACCACAACTTCTTTATCCATTTTTCACTTTCTGCGATGTTGAACTTGTACTGTAAACGAGGTTCTTGTAAACAGAGGCGTCCCAATCTTTGGGGTGGCTGTGTCTTTTTGATTTTAATTTCCCTAATCTATAGGACCATAAGTGGAAGTGCCCTAGGCTCTGTTGCTTTGTTTTTTCGATGTTTCAGGAAACACCATACACTTCTCCCGAGTGTCTGTTGGCAATTTACATCCCGCCCATCAGCATAACAAGGCTCCCAGTTCTCCATGGCCTGTCCTGCCTTTCTGGATTTTACACTTTTTTCAGATGGCCCTTTTGACCGGGGGGAAGTGAGACTTCATTGTAGTGCAGATTTCCTTTGCAAGCTTGCTTGGTTGGCCAAAAAGGGCGTATGCGTTTTTTCCTGAATATATTCAGGAAAAAACGCATACGCCCTTTTTGGCCAAGTGCATCATGGTGGACGTTCTGCCTCTTTTCCTATGCTTTCAATGCAATTCCAGTCTGCCTCCTGAAATCGGTTTCCTGCAATTCTGCCCCGCTTTCAAGTCCTCTTGGCAGCCTTACTTCAGTATATTTTTGGACGATAGCTGTCATTTATAACTCTGCAGGTTTGTGAATTACAGTGCCCCTGAGCTCCTTTCTTCAACTCGCTTTCTTTTGAGCTGGCCGCAACACCGCAGGATGGCTTCAGGCCCTAATCTGGTTCCGGCACGGCACGCTGAGCCTTTGGTTAATTCCTCTTCCTGGTGGGAAATGAGAGTTAAATTTGCCCGTCCAGACACCTTCCAGCTAGTCTCTCATTGGTTCTCGCTATTCCTGTTCATCTTCCGCAGAAATTGCAAACTGGGCCAAACAGGAGGTTAAAGGGACTGACTCTCCAAGTCGGGAGGGTGTTAGTAAAGCGTCTGGAATGTTGCACCCGAGTACCAGGGTACGAAAACTGAGACATATTTGAACACGTCTCCCGATCACATGGTTGATCATACTCTAGGTTCCACATGCATGTTTTAGCTGAAGGAAGAATACCTTAAACCTGGGTAGTTGAAACCCGTGGAATGGGTACCATGCGATATGACTTCAAAGGGTCTTCATTTGCTCACCGAACCTCTCCAATCCTATCACTGCTGCGTTTATGCCCCTGTACACATGCTTGATTCTCTTTCGGAGACATAGCAATCCATAGGTTTTAAGATACTTACTAGTCAGGTACATTCTTAGGCGTTTAATATGCGGTGTTGTGTCCATTTCGTTGAGCAAGGAGTAGCTCTTGTCTATTCCATATTTGGCTTAAGGAACTTTATCTGTGCTCATTTCAATCTCTGGTTTTATGCAGCACCCCAACTCACCTTTCCCCTTAAGCAAGCATAAGTTGGTTTTCTAAATTTGAGACCCTGTTCTGTTTTGGAATTCAGTTCCTGTGTAGCCAAGTTTACATTCCGTGTATTACTGATATCTTATGATGTTTCTTTTTCTGTGTGACTTATTTCAGTTAGAATCATCATACCTGAATCCACTCATTGTGCTGCTAACGGCCTGATGACATAGATTTCTTTGCAGAGTGATATTGCTTTGTAAGTAAATACCACAACTTCTTTATCCATTTTTCACTTTCTGCGATGTTGAACTTGTACTGTAAACGAGGTTCTTGTAAACAGAGGCGTCCCAATGTTTGGGGTGGCTGTGTCTTTTTGATTTTAATTTCCCTAAGCTATAGGACCATAAGTGGAAGTGCCCTAGGCTCTGTTGCTTTGTTTTTTAGATGTTTCAGGAAACACCATACACTTCTCCCGAGTGTCTGTTGGCAATTTACATCCCGCCCATCAGCATAACAAGGCTCCCAGTTCTCCATGGCCTGTCCTGCCTTTCTGGATTTTACACTTTTTTCAGATGGCCCTTTTGACCGGGGGGAAGTGAGACTTCATTGTAGTGCAGATTTCCTTTGCAAGCTTGCTTGGTTGGCCAAAAAGGGCGTATGCGTTTTTTCCTGAATATATTCAGGAAAAAACACATACGCCCTTTTTGGCCAAGTGCATCATTGTGGACGTTCTGCCTCTTTTCCTATGCTTTCAATGCAATTCCAGTCTACCTCCTGAAATCGGTTTCCTGCAATTCTGCCCCGCTTTCAAGTCCTCTTGGCAGCCTTACTTCAGTATATTTTTGGACGATAGCTGTCATTTATAACTCTGCAGGTTTGTGAATTACAGTGCCCCTGAGCTCCTTTCTTCAACTCGCTTTCTTTTGAGCTGGCCGCAACACCGCAGGATGGCTTCAGGCCCTAATCTGGTTCCGGCACGGCACGCTGAGCCTTTGGTTAATTCCTCTTCCTGGTGGGAAATGAGAGTTAAATTTGCCCGTCCAGACACCTCCAGCTAGTCTCTCATTGGTTCTCGCTATTCCTGTTCATCTTCCGCAGAAATTGCAAACTGGGCCAAACAGGAGGTTAAAGGGACTGACTCTCCAAGTCGGGAGGGTGTTAGTAAAGCGTCTGGAATGTTGCACCCGAGTACCAGGGTACAAAAACTGAGACATATTTGAACACGTCTCCCGATCACATGGTTGATCATACTCTAGGTTCCACATGCATGTTTTAGCTGAAGGAAGAATACCTTAAACCTGGGTAGTTGAAACCCGTGGAATGGGTACCATGCAATATGACTTCAGAGGGTCTTCATTTGCTCACCAAACCTCTCCAATCCTATCACTGCTGCGTTTATGCCCCTGTACACATGCTTGATTCTCTTTCGGAGACATAGCAATCCATAGGTTTTAAGATACTTACTAGTCAGGTACATTCTTAGGCGTTTAATATACGGTGTTGTGTCCATTTCGTTGAGCAAGGAGTAGCTCTTGTCTATTCCATATTTGGCTTAAGGAACTTTATCTGTGCTCATTTCAATCTCTGGTTTTATGCAGCACCCCAACTCACCTTTCCCCTTAAGCAAGCATAAGTTGGTTTTCTAAATTGGAGACCCTGTTCTGTTTTGGAATTCAGTTCCTGTGTAGCCAAGTTTACATTCCGTGTATTACTGATATCTTATGATGTTTCTTTTTCTGTGTGACTTATTTCAGTTAGAATCATCATACCTGAATCCACTCATTGTGCTGCTAAGGGCCTGATGACATAGATTTCATTGCAGAGTGATATTGCTTTGTAAGTAAATACCACAACTTCTTTATCCATTTTTCACTTTCTGCGATGTTGAACTTGTACTGTAAACGAGGTTCTTGTAAACAGAGGCGTCCCAATCTTTGGGGTGGCTGTGTCTTTTTGATTTTAATTTCCCTAATCTATAGGACCATAAGTGGAAGTGCCCTAGGCTCTGTTGCTTTGTTTTTTAGATGTTTCAGGAAACACCATACACTTCTCCCGAGTGTCTGTTGGCAATTTACATCCCGCCCATCAGCATAACAAGGCTCCCAGTTCTCCATGGCCTGTCCTGCCTTTCTGGATTTTACACTTTTTTCAGATGGCCCTTTTGACCGGGGGGAAGTGAGACTTCATTGTAGTGCAGATTTCCTTTGCAAGCTTGCTTGGTTGGCCAAAAAGGGCGTATGCGTTTTTTCCTGAATATATTCAGGAAAAAACGCATACGCCCTTTTTGGCCAAGTGCATCATTGTGGACGTTCTGCCTCTTTTCCTATGCTTTCAATGCAATTCCAGTCTACCTCCTGAAATCGGTTTCCTGCAATTCTGCCCCGCTTTCAAGTCCTCTTGGCAGCCTTACTTCAGTATATTTTTGGACGATAGCTGTCATTTATAACTCTGCAGGTTTGTGAATTACAGTGCCCCTGAGCTCCTTTCTTCAACTCGCTTTCTTGTGACCTGGCCGCAACACCGCAGGATGGCTTCAGGCCCTAATCAGGTTCCGGCACGGCACGCTGAGCCTTTGGTTAATTCCTCTTCCTGGTGGGAAATGAGAGTTAAATTTGCCCGTCCAGACACCTCCAGCTAGTCTCTCATTGGTTCTCGCTATTCCTGTTCATCTTCCGCAGAAATTGCAAACTGGGCCAAACAGGAGGTTAAAGGGACTGACTCTCCAAGTCAGGAGGGTGTTAGTAAAGCGTCTGGAATGTTGCACCCGAGTACCAGGGTACGAAAACTGAGACATATTTGAACACGTCTCCCGATCACATGGTTGATCAGACTCTAGGTTCCACATGCATGTTTTAGCTGAAGGAAGAATACCTTAAACCTGGGTAGTTGAAACCCGTGGAATGGGTACCATGCAATATGACTTCAGAGGGTCTTCATTTGCTCACCGAACCTCTCCAATCCTATCACTGCTGCGTTTATGCCCCTGTACACATGCTTGATTCTCTTTCGGAGACATAGCAATCCATAGGTTTTAAGATACTTACTAGTCAGGTACATTCTTAGGCGTTTAATATGCGGTGTTGTGTCCATTTCATTGAGCAAGGAGTAGCTCTTGTCTATTCCATATTTGGCTTAAGGAACTTTATCTGTGCTCATTTCAATCTCTGGTTTTATGCAGCACCCCAACTCACCTTTCCCCTTAAGCAAGCATAAGTTGGTTTTCTAAATTTGAGACCCTGTTCTGTTTTGGAATTCAGTTCCTGTGTAGCCAAGTTTACATTCCGTGTATTACTGATATCTTATGATGTTTCTTTTTCTGTGTGACTTATTTCAGTTAGAATCATCATACCTGAATCCACTCATTGTGCTGCTAAGGGCCTGATGACATAGATTTCATTGCAGAGTGATATTGTTTTGTAAGTAAATACCACAACTTCTTTATCCATTTTTCACTTTCTGCGATGTTGAACATGTACTGTAAACGAGGTTCGTGTAAACAGAGGCGTCCCAAACTTTGGGGTGGCTGTGTCTTTTTGATTTTAATTTCCCTAATCTATAGGACCATAAGTGGAAGTGCCCTAGGCTCTGTTGCTTTGTTTTTTAGATGTTTCAGGAAACACCATACACTTCTCCCGAGTGTCTGTTGGCAATTTACATCCCGCCCATCAGCATAACAAGGCTCCCAGTTCTCCATGGCCTGTCCTGCCTTTCTGGATTTTACACTTTTTTCAGATGGCCCTTTTGACGGGGGGGAAGTGAGACTTCATTGTAGTGCAGATTTCCTTTGCAAGCTTGCTTGGTTGGCCAAAAAGGGCGTATGCGTTTTTTCCTGAATATATTCAGGAAAAAACGCATATGCCCTTTTTGGCCAAGTGCATCATTGTGGACGTTCTGCCTCTTTTCCTATGCTTTCAATGCAATTCCAGTCTACCTCCTGAAATCGGTTTCCTGCAATTCTGCCCCGCTTTCAAGTCCTCTTGGCAGCCTTACTTCAGTATATTTTTGGACGATAGCTGTCATTTATAACTCTGCAGGTTTGTGAATTACAGTGCCCCTGAGCTCCTTTCTTCAACTCGCTTTCTTTTGAGCTGGCCGCAACACCGCAGGATGGCTTCAGGCCCTAATCTGGTTCCGGCACGGCACGCTGAGCCTTTGGTTAATTCCTCTTCCTGGTGGGAAATGAGAGTTAAATTTGCCCGTCCAGACACCTCCAGCTAGTCTCTCATTGGTTCTCGCTATTCCTGTTCATCTTCCGCAGAAATTGCAAACTGGGCCAAACAGGAGGTTAAAGGGACTGACTCTCCAAGTCGGGAGGGTGTTAGTAAAGCATCTGGAATGTTGCACCCGAGTACCAGGGTACAAAAACTGAGACATATTTGAACACGTCTCCCGATCACATGGTTGATCATACTCTAGGTTCCACATGCATGTTTTAGCTGAAGGAAGAATACCTTAAACCTGGGTAGTTGAAACCCGTGGAATGGGTACCATGCAATATGACTTCAGAGGGTCTTCATTTGCTCACCAAACCTCTCCAATCCTATCACTGCTGCGTTTATGCCCCTGTACACATGCTTGATTCTCTTTCGGAGACATAGCAATCCATAGGTTTTAAGATACTTACTAGTCAGGTACATTCTTAGGCGTTTAATATGCGGTGTTGTGTCCATTTCGTTGAGCAAGGAGTAGCTCTTGTCTATTCCATATTTGGCTTAAGGAACTTTATCTGTGCTCATTTCAATCTCTGGTTTTATGCAGCACCCCAACTCACCTTTCCCCTTAAGCAAGCATAAGTTGGTTTTCTAAATTTGAGACCCTGTTCTGTTTTGGAATTCAGTTCCTGTGTAGCCAAGTTTACATTCCGTGTATTACTGATATCTTATGATGTTTCTTTTTCTGTGTGACTTATTTCAGTTAGAATCATCATACCTGAATCCACTCATTGTGCTGCTAAGGGCCTGATGACATAGATTTCATTGCAGAGTGATATTGCTTTGTAAGTAAATACCACAACTTCTTTATCCATTTTTCACTTTCTGCGATGTTGAACTTGTACTGTAAACGAGGTTCTTGTAAACAGAGGCGTCCCAATCTTTGGGGTGGCTGTGTCTTTTTGATTTTAATTTCCCTAATCTATAGGACCATAAGTGGAAGTGCCCTAGGCTCTGTTGCTTTGTTTTTTAGATGTTTCAGGAAACACCATACACTTCTCCCGAGTGTCTGTTGGCAATTTACATCCCGCCCATCAGCATAACAAGGCTCCCAGTTCTCCATGGCCTGTCCTGCCTTTCTGGATTTTACACTTTTTTCAGATGGCCCTTTTGACCGGGGGGAAGTGAGACTTCATTGTAGTGCAGATTTCCTTTGCAAGCTTGCTTGGTTGGCCAAAAAGGGCGTATGCGTTTTTTCCTGAATATATTCAGGAAAAAACGCATACGCCCTTTTTGGCCAAGTGCATCATTGTGGACGTTCTGCCTCTTTTCCTATGCTTTCAATGCAATTCCAGTCTACCTCCTGAAATCGGTTTCCTGCAATTCTGCCCCGCTTTCAAGTCCTCTTGGCAGCCTTACTTCAGTATATTTTTGGACGATAGCTGTCATTTATAACTCTGCAGGTTTGTGAATTACAGTGCCCCTGAGCTCCTTTCTTCAACTCGCTTTCTTGTGACCTGGCCGCAACACCGCAGGATGGCTTCAGGCCCTAATCAGGTTCCGGCACGGCACGCTGAGCCTTTGGTTAATTCCTCTTCCTGGTGGGAAATGAGAGTTAAATTTGCCCGTCCAGACACCTCCAGCTAGTCTCTCATTGGTTCTCGCTATTCCTGTTCATCTTCCGCAGAAATTGCAAACTGGGCCAAACAGGAGGTTAAAGGGACTGACTCTCCAAGTCAGGAGGGTGTTAGTAAAGCGTCTGGAATGTTGCACCCGAGTACCAGGGTACGAAAACTGAGACATATTTGAACACGTCTCCCGATCACATGGTTGATCAGACTCTAGGTTCCACATGCATGTTTTAGCTGAAGGAAGAATACCTTAAACCTGGGTAGTTGAAACCCGTGGAATGGGTACCATGCAATATGACTTCAGAGGGTCTTCATTTGCTCACCGAACCTCTCCAATCCTATCACTGCTGCGTTTATGCCCCTGTACACATGCTTGATTCTCTTTCGGAGACATAGCAAT
Organism: Pseudorca crassidens; assembly: GCF_039906515.1. NCBI lineage: Eukaryota > Metazoa > Chordata > Mammalia > Artiodactyla > Delphinidae > Pseudorca > Pseudorca crassidens. Next base: position 21,956 of record NW_027136336.1, on the reverse strand, counting down.
CCATAGGTTTTAAGATACTTACTAGTCAGGTACATTCTTAGGCGTTTAATATGCGGTGTTGTGTCCATTTCATTGAGCAAGGAGTAGCTCTTGTCTATTCCATATTTGGCTTAAGGAACTTTATCTGTGCTCATTTCAATCTCTGGTTTTATGCAGCACCCCAACTCACCTTTCCCCTTAAGCAAGCATAAGTTGGTTTTCTAAATTTGAGACCCTGTTCTGTTTTGGAATTCAGTTCCTGTGTAGCCAAGTTTACATTCCGTGTATTACTGATATCTTATGATGTTTCTTTTTCTGTGTGACTTATTTCAGTTAGAATCATCATACCTGAATCCACTCATTGTGCTGCTAAGGGCCTGATGACATAGATTTCATTGCAGAGTGATATTGTTTTGTAAGTAAATACCACAACTTCTTTATCCATTTTTCACTTTCTGCGATGTTGAACATGTACTGTAAACGAGGTTCGTGTAAACAGAGGCGTCCCAAACTTTGGGGTGGCTGTGTCTTTTTGATTTTAATTTCCCTAATCTATAGGACCATAAGTGGAAGTGCCCTAGGCTCTGTTGCTTTGTTTTTTAGATGTTTCAGGAAACACCATACACTTCTCCCGAGTGTCTGTTGGCAATTTACATCCCGCCCATCAGCATAACAAGGCTCCCAGTTCTCCATGGCCTGTCCTGCCTTTCTGGATTTTACACTTTTTTCAGATGGCCCTTTTGACGGGGGGGAAGTGAGACTTCATTGTAGTGCAGATTTCCTTTGCAAGCTTGCTTGGTTGGCCAAAAAGGGCGTATGCGTTTTTTCCTGAATATATTCAGGAAAAAACGCATATGCCCTTTTTGGCCAAGTGCATCATTGTGGACGTTCTGCCTCTTTTCCTATGCTTTCAATGCAATTCCAGTCTACCTCCTGAAATCGGTTTCCTGCAATTCTGCCCCGCTTTCAAGTCCTCTTGGCAGCCTTACTTCAGTATATTTTTGGACGATAGCTGTCATTTATAACTCTGCAGGTTTGTGAATTACAGTGCCCCTGAGCTCCTTTCTTCAACTCGCTTTCTTTTGAGCTGGCCGCAACACCGCAGGATGGCTTCAGGCCCTAATCTGGTTCCGGCACGGCACGCTGAGCCTTTGGTTAATTCCTCTTCCTGGTGGGAAATGAGAGTTAAATTTGCCCGTCCAGACACCTCCAGCTAGTCTCTCATTGGTTCTCGCTATTCCTGTTCATCTTCCGCAGAAATTGCAAACTGGGCCAAACAGGAGGTTAAAGGGACTGACTCTCCAAGTCGGGAGGGTGTTAGTAAAGCATCTGGAATGTTGCACCCGAGTACCAGGGTACAAAAACTGAGACATATTTGAACACGTCTCCCGATCACATGGTTGATCATACTCTAGGTTCCACATGCATGTTTTAGCTGAAGGAAGAATACCTTAAACCTGGGTAGTTGAAACCCGTGGAATGGGTACCATGCAATATGACTTCAGAGGGTCTTCATTTGCTCACCAAACCTCTCCAATCCTATCACTGCTGCGTTTATGCCCCTGTACACATGCTTGATTCTCTTTCGGAGACATAGCAATCCATAGGTTTTAAGATACTTACTAGTCAGGTACATTCTTAGGCGTTTAATATGCGGTGTTGTGTCCATTTCGTTGAGCAAGGAGTAGCTCTTGTCTATTCCATATTTGGCTTAAGGAACTTTATCTGTGCTCATTTCAATCTCTGGTTTTATGCAGCACCCCAACTCACCTTTCCCCTTAAGCAAGCATAAGTTGGTTTTCTAAATTTGAGACCCTGTTCTGTTTTGGAATTCAGTTCCTGTGTAGCCAAGTTTACATTCCGTGTATTACTGATATCTTATGATGTTTCTTTTTCTGTGTGACTTATTTCAGTTAGAATCATCATACCTGAATCCACTCATTGTGCTGCTAAGGGCCTGATGACATAGATTTCATTGCAGAGTGATATTGCTTTGTAAGTAAATACCACAACTTCTTTATCCATTTTTCACTTTCTGCGATGTTGAACTTGTACTGTAAACGAGGTTCTTGTAAACAGAGGCGTCCCAAACTTTGGGGTGGCTGTGTCTTTTTGATTTTAATTTCCCTAATCTATAGGACCATAAGTGGAAGTGCCCTAGGCTCTGTTGCTTTGTTTTTTAGATGTTTCAGGAAACACCATACACTTCTCCCGAGTGTCTGTTGGCAATTTACATCCCGCCCATCAGCATAACAAGGCTCCCAGTTCTCCATGGCCTGTCCTGCCTTTCTGGATTTTACACTTTTTTCAGATGGCCCTTTTGACCGGGGGGAAGTGAGACTTCATTGTAGTGCAGATTTCCTTTGCAAGCTTGCTTGGTTGGCCAAAAAGGGCGTATGCGTTTTTTCCTGAATATATTCAGGAAAAAACGCATACGCCCTTTTTGGCCAAGTGCATCATTGTGGACGTTCTGCCTCTTTTCCTATGCTTTCAATGCAATTCCAGTCTACCTCCTGAAATCGGTTTCCTGCAATTCTGCCCCGCTTTCAAGTCCTCTTGGCAGCCTTACTTCAGTATATTTTTGGACGATAGCTGTCATTTATAACTCTGCAGGTTTGTGAATTACAGTGCCCCTGAGCTCCTTTCTTCAACTCGCTTTCTTGTGACCTGGCCGCAACACCGCAGGATGGCTTCAGGCCCTAATCTGGTTCCGGCACGGCACGCTGAGCCTTTGGTTAATTCCTCTTCCTGGTGGGAAATGAGAGTTAAATTTGCCCGTCCAGACACCTCCAGCTAGTCTCTCATTGGTTCTCGCTATTCCTGTTCATCTTCCGCAGAAATTGCAAACTGGGCCAAACAGGAGGTTAAAGGGACTGACTCTCCAAGTCAGGAGGGTGTTAGTAAAGCGTCTGGAATGTTGCACCCGAGTACCAGGGTACGAAAACTGAGACATATTTGAACACGTCTCCCGATCACATGGTTGATCAGACTCTAGGTTCCACATGCATGTTTTAGCTGAAGGAAGAATACCTTAAACCTGGGTAATTGAAACCCGTGGAATGGGTACCATGCAATATGACTTCAAAGGGTCTTCAGTTGCTCACCGAACCTCTCCAATCCTATCACTGCTGTGTTTATGCCCCTGTACACATGCTTGATTCTCTTTCGGAGACATAGCAATCCATAGGTTTTAAGATACTTACTAGTCAGGTACATTCTTAGGCGTTTAATATGCGGTGTTGAGTCCATTTCTTTGAGCAAGGAGTAGCTCTTGTCTATTCCATATTTGGCTTAAGGAACTTTATCTGTGCTCATTTCAATCTCTGGTTTTATGCAGCACCCCAACTCACCTTTCCCCTTAAGCAAGCATAAGTTGGTTTTCTAAATTTGAGACCCTGTTCTGTTTTGGAATTCAGTTCCTGTGTAGCCAAGTTTACATTCCGTGTATTACTGATATCTTATGATGTTTCTTTTTCTGTGTGACTTATTTCAGTTAGAATCATCATACCTGAATCCACTCATTGTGCTGCTAAGGGCCTGATGACATAGATTTCATTGCTGAGTGATATTGCTTTGTAAGTAAATACCACAACTTCTTTATCCATTTTTCACTTTCTGCGATGTTGAACTTGTACTGTAAACGAGGTTCTTGTAAACAGAGGCGTCCCAAACTTTGGGGTGGCTGTGTCTTTTTGATTTTAATTTCCCTAATCTATAGGACCATAAGTGGAAGTGCCCTAGGCTCTGTTGCTTTGTTTTTTAGATGTTTCAGGAAACACCATACACTTCTCCCGAGTGTCTGTTGGCAATTTACATCCCGCCCATCAGCATAACAAGGCTCCCAGTTCTCCATGGCCTGTCCTGCCTTTCTGGATTTTACACTTTTTTCAGATGGCCCTTTTGACCGGGGGAAAGTGAGACTTCATTGTAGTGCAGATTTCCTTTGCAAGCTTGCTTGGTTGGCCAAAAAGGGCGTATGCGTTTTTTCCTGAATATATTCAGGAAAAAACGCATACGCCCTTTTTGGCCAAGTGCATCATTGTGGACGTTCTGCCTCTTTTCCTATGCTTTCAATGCAATTCCAGTCTACCTCCTGAAATCGGTTTCCTGCAATTCTGCCCCGCTTTCAAGTCCTCTTGGCAGCCTTACTTCAGTATATTTTTGGATGATAGCTGTCATTTATAACTCTGCAGGTTTGTGAATTACAGTGCCCCTGAGCTCCTTTCTTCAACTTGCTTTCTTGTGACCTGGCCGCAACACCGCAGGATGGCTTCAGGCCCTAATCTGGTTCCGGCACGGCACGCTGAGCCTTTGGTTAATTCCTCTTCCTGGTGGGAAATGAGAGTTAAATTTGCCCGTCCAGACACCTCCAGCTAGTCTCTCATTGGTTCTCGCTATTCCTGTTCATCTTCCGCAGAAATTGCAAACTGGGCCAAACAGGAGGTTAAAGGGACTGACTCTCCAAGTCAGGAGGGTGTTAGTAAAGCGTCTGGAATGTTGCACCCGAGTACCAGGGTACGAAAACTGAGACATATTTGAACACGTCTCCCGATCACATGGTTGATCAGACTCTAGGTTCCACATGCATGTTTTAGCTGAAGGAAGAATACCTTAAACCTGGGTAATTGAAACCCGTGGAATGGGTACCATGCAATATGACTTCAAAGGGTCTTCAGTTGCTCACCGAACCTCTCCAATCCTATCACTGCTGTGTTTATGCCCCTGTACACATGCTTGATTCTCTTTCGGAGACATAGCAATCCATAGGTTTTAAGATACTTACTAGTCAGGTACATTCTTAGGCGTTTAATATGCGGTGTTGAGTCCATTTCTTTGAGCAAGGAGTAGCTCTTGTCTATTCCATATTTGGCTTAAGGAACTTTATCTGTGCTCATTTCAATCTCTGGTTTTATGCAGCACCCCAACTCACCTTTCCCCTTAAGCAAGCATAAGTTGGTTTTCTAAATTTGAGACCCTGTCCTGTTTTGGAATTCAGTTCCTGTGTAGCCAAGTTTACATTCCGTGTATTACTGATATCTTATGATGTTTCTTTTTCTGTGTGACTTATTTCAGTTAGAATCATCATACCTGAATCCACTCATTGTGCTGCTAAGGGCCTGATGACATAGATTTCATTGCTGAGTGATATTGCTTTGTAAGTAAATACCACAACTTCTTTATCCATTTTTCACTTTCTGCGATGTTGAACTTGTACTGTAAACGAGGTTCTTGTAAACAGAGGCGTCCCAAACTTTGGGGTGGCTGTGTCTTTTTGATTTTAATTTCCCTAATCTATAGGACCATAAGTGGAAGTGCCCTAGGCTCTGTTGCTTTGTTTTTTAGATGTTTCAGGAAACACCATACACTTCTCCCGAGTGTCTGTTGGCAATTTACATCCCGCCCATCAGCATAACAAGGCTCCCAGTTCTCCATGGCCTGTCCTGCCTTTCTGGATTTTACACTTTTTTCAGATGGCCCTTTTGACCGGGGGAAAGTGAGACTTCATTGTAGTGCAGATTTCCTTTGCAAGCTTGCTTGGTTGGCCAAAAAGGGCGTATGCGTTTTTTCCTGAATATATTCAGGAAAAAACGCATACGCCCTTTTTGGCCAAGTGCATCATTGTGGACGTTCTGCCTCTTTTCCTATGCTTTCAATGCAATTCCAGTCTACCTCCTGAAATCGGTTTCCTGCAATTCTGCCCCGCTTTCAAGTCCTCTTGGCAGCCTTACTTCAGTATATTTTTGGACGATAGCTGTCATTTATAACTCTGCAGGTTTGTGAATTACAGTGCCCCTGAGCTCCTTTCTTCAACTCGCTTTCTTTTGAGCTGGCCGCAACACCGCAGGATGGCTTCAGGCCCTAATCTGGTTCCGGCACGGCACGCTGAGCCTTTGGTTAATTCCTCTTCCTGGTGGGAAATGAGAGTTAAATTTGCCCGTCCAGACACCTCCAGCTAGTCTCTCATTGGTTCTCGCTATTCCTGTTCATCTTCCGCAGAAATTGCAAACTGGGCCAAACAGGAGGTTAAAGGGACTGACTCTCCAAGTCGGGAGGGTGTTAGTAAAGCGTCTGGAATGTTGCACCCGAGTACCAGGGTACGAAAACTGAGACATATTTGAACACGTCTCCCGATCACATGGTTGATCATACTCTAGGTTGCACATGCATGTTTTAGCTGAAGGAAGAATACCTTAAACCTGGGTAGTTGAAACCCGTGGAATGGGTACCATGCAATATGACTTCAAAGGGTCTTCATTTGCTCACCGAACCTCTCCAATCCTATCACTGCTGCGTTTATGCCCCTGTACACATGCTTGATTCTCTTTCGGAGACATAGCAATCCATAGGTTTTAAGATACTTACTAGTCAGGTACATTCTTAGGCGTTTAATATGCGGTGTTGAGTCCATTTCTTTGAGCAAGGAGTAGCTCTTGTCTATTCCATATTTGGCTTAAGGAACTTTATCTGTGCTCATTTCAATCTCTGGTTTTATGCAGCACCCCAACTCACCTTTCCCCTTAAGCAAGCATAAGTTGGTTTTCTAAATTTGAGACCCTGTCCTGTTTTGGAATTCAGTTCCTGTGTAGCCAAGTTTACATTCCGTGTATTACTGATATCTTATGATGTTTCTTTTTCTGTGTGACTTATTTCAGTTAGAATCATCATACCTGAATCCACTCATTGTGCTGCTAAGGGCCTGATGACATAGATTTCATTGCTGAGTGATATTGCTTTGTAAGTAAATACCACAACTTCTTTATCCATTTTTCACTTTCTGCGATGTTGAACTTGTACTGTAAACGAGGTTCTTGTAAACAGAGGCGTCCCAAACTTTGGGGTGGCTGTGTCTTTTTGATTTTAATTTCCCTAATCTATAGGACCATAAGTGGAAGTGCCCTAGGCTCTGTTGCTTTGTTTTTTAGATGTTTCAGGAAACACCATACACTTCTCCCGAGTGTCTGTTGGCACTTTACATCCCGCCCATCAGCATAACAAGGCTCCCAGTTCTCCATGGCCTGTCCTGCCTTTCTGGATTTTACACTTTTTTCAGATGGCCCTTTTGACCGGGGGAAAGTGAGACTTCATTGTAGTGCAGATTTCCTTTGCAAGCTTGCTTGGTTGGCCAAAAAGGGCGTATGCGTTTTTTCCTGAATATATTCAGGAAAAAACGCATACGCCCTTTTTGGCCAAGTGCATCATTGTGGACGTTCTGCCTCTTTTCCTATGCTTTCAATGCAATTCCAGTCTACCTCCTGAAATCGGTTTCCTGCAATTCTGCCCCGCTTTCAAGTCCTCTTGGCAGCCTTACTTCAGTATATTTTTGGACGATAGCTGTCATTTATAACTCTGCAGGTTTGTGAATTACAGTGCCCCTGAGCTCCTTTCTTCAACTCGCTTTCTTTTGAGCTGGCCGCAACACCGCAGGATGGCTTCAGGCCCTAATCTGGTTCCGGCACGGCACGCTGAGCCTTTGGTTAATTCCTCTTCCTGGTGGGAAATGAGAGTTAAATTTGCCCGTCCAGACACCTCCAGCTAGTCTCTCATTGGTTCTCGCTATTCCTGTTCATCTTCCGCAGAAATTGCAAACTGGGCCAAACAGGAGGTTAAAGGGACTGACTCTCCAAGTCGGGAGGGTGTTAGTAAAGCGTCTGGAATGTTGCACCCGAGTACCAGGGTACGAAAACTGAGACATATTTGAACACGTCTCCCGATCACATGGTTGATCATACTCTAGGTTGCACATGCATGTTTTAGCTGAAGGAAGAATACCTTAAACCTGGGTAGTTGAAACCCGTGGAATGGGTACCATGCAATATGACTTCAAAGGGTCTTCATTTGCTCACCGAACCTCTCCAATCCTATCACTGCTGCGTTTATGCCCCTGTACACATGCTTGATTCTCTTTCGGAGACATAGCAATCCATAGGTTTTAAGATACTTACTAGTCAGGTACATTCTTAGGCGTTTAATATGCGGTGTTGAGTCCATTTCGTTGAGCAAGAGGTAGCTCTTGTCTATTCCATATTTGGCTTAAGGAACTTTATCTGTGCTCATTTCAATCTCTGGTTTTATGCAGCACCCCAACTCACCTTTACCCTTAAGCAAGCATAAGTTGGTTTTCTAAATTTGAGACCCTGTTCTGTTCTGTAATTCAGTTCCTGTGTAGCCAAGTTTACATTCCGTGTATTACTGATATCTTATGATGTTTCTTTTTCTGTGTGACTTATTTCAGTTAGAATCATCATACCTGAATCCACTCATTGTGCTGCTAAGGGCCTGATGACATAGATTTCATTGCTGAGTGATATTGCTTTGTAAGTAAATACCACAACTTCTTTATCCATTTTTCACTTTCTGCGATGTTGAACTTGTACTGTAAACGAGGTTCTTGTAAACAGAGGCGTCCCAATGTTTGGGGTGGCTGTGTCTTTTTGATTTTAATTTCCCTAAGCTATAGGACCATAAGTGGAAGTGCCCTAGGCTCTGTTGCTTTGTTTTTTAGATGTTTCAGGAAACACCATACACTTCTCCCGAGTGTCTGTTGGCAATTTACATCCTGCCCATCAGCATAACAAGGCTCCCAGTTCTCCATGGCCTGTCCTGCCTTTCTGGATTTTACACTTTTTTCAGATGGCCCTTTTGACCGGGGGGAAGTGAGACTTCATTGTAGTGCAGATTTCCTTTGCAAGCTTGCTTGGTTGGCCAAAAAGGGCGTATGCGTTTTTTCCTGAATATATTCAGGAAAAAACGCATACGCCATTTTTGGCCAAGTGCATCATTGTGGACGTTCTGCCTCTTTTCCTATGCTTTCAATGCAATTCCAGTCTACCTCCTGAAATCGGTTTCCTGCAATTCTGCCCCGCTTTCAAGTCCTCTTGGCAGCCTTACTTCAGTATATTTTTGGATGATAGCTGTCATTTATAACTCTGCAGGTTTGTGAATTACAGTGCCCCTGAGCTCCTTTCTTCAACTCGCTTTCTTTTGAGCTGGCCGCAACACCGCAGGATGGCTTCAGGCCCTAATCTGGTTCCGGCACGGCACGCTGAGCCTTTGGTTAATTCCTCTTCCTCGTGGGAAATGAGAGTTAAATTTGCCCGTCCAGACACCTCCAGCTAGTCTCTCATTGGTTCTCGCTATTCCTGTTCATCTTCCGCAGAAATTGCAAACTGGGCCAAACAGGAGGTTAAAGGGACTGACTCTCCAAGTCGGGAGGGTGTTAGTAAAGCGTCTGGAATGTTGCACCCGAGTACCAGGGTACGAAAACTGAGACATATTTGAACACGTCTCCCGATCACATGGTTGATCATACTCTAGGTTCCACATGCATGTTTTAGCTGAAGGAAGAATACCTTAAACCTGGGTAGTTGAAACCCGTGGAATGGGTACCATGCGATATGACTTCAAAGGGTCTTCATTTGCTCACCGAACCTCTCCAATCCTATCACTGCTGCGTTTATGCCCCTGTACACATGCTTGATTCTCTTTCGGAGACATAGCAATCCATAGGTTTTAAGATACTTACTAGTCAGGTACATTCTTAGGCGTTTAATATGCGGTGTTGAGTCCATTTCGTTGAGCAAGGAGTAGCTCTTGTCTATTCCATATTTGGCTTAAGGAACTTTATCTGTGCTCATTTCAATCTCTGGTTTTATGCAGCACCCCAACTCACCTTTCCCCTTAAGCAAGCATAAGTTGGTTTTCTAAATTTGAGACCCTGTTCTGTTCTGTAATTCAGTTCCTGTGTAGCCAAGTTTACATTCCGTGTATTACTGATATCTTATGATGTTTCTTTTTCTGTGTGACTTATTTCAGTTAGAATCATCATACCTGAATCCACTCATTGTGCTGCTAAGGGCCTGATGACATAGATTTCATTGCTGAGTGATATTGCTTTGTAAGTAAATACCACAACTTCTTTATCCATTTTTCACTTTCTGCGATGTTGAACTTGTACGGTAAACGAGGTTCTTGTAAACAGAGGCGTCCCAAACTTTGGGGTGGCTGTGTCTTTTTGATTTTAATTTCCCTAAGCTATAGGACCATAAGTGGAAGTGCCCTAGGCTCTGTTGCTTTGTTTTTTCGATGTTTCAGGAAACACCATACACTTCTCCCGAGTGTCTGTTGGCAATTTACATCCCGCCCATCAGCATAACAAGGCTCCCAGTTCTCCATGGCCTGTCCTGCCTTTCTGGATTTTACACTTTTTTCAGATGGCCCTTTTGACCGGGGGGAAGTGAGACTTCATTGTAGTGCAGATTTCCTTTGCAAGCTTGCTTGGTTGGCCAAAAAGGGCGTATGCGTTTTTTCCTGAATATATTCAGGAAAAAACGCATACGCCCTTTTTGGCCAAGTGCATCATGGTGGACGTTCTGCCTCTTTTCCTATGCTTTCAATGCAATTCCAGTCTGCCTCCTGAAATCGGTTTCCTGCAATTCTGCCCCGCTTTCAAGTCCTCTTGGCAGCCTTACTTCAGTATATTTTTGGACGATAGCTGTCATTTATAACTCTGCAGGTTTGTGAATTACAGTGCCCCTGAGCTCCTTTCTTCAACTCGCTTTCTTTTGAGCTGGCCGCAACACCGCAGGATGGCTTCAGGCCCTAATCTGGTTCCGGCACGGCACGCTGAGCCTTTGGTTAATTCCTCTTCCTGGTGGGAAATGAGAGTTAAATTTGCCCGTCCAGACACCTTCCAGCTAGTCTCTCATTGGTTCTCGCTATTCCTGTTCATCTTCCGCAGAAATTGCAAACTGGGCCAAACAGGAGGTTAAAGGGACTGACTCTCCAAGTCGGGAGGGTGTTAGTAAAGCGTCTGGAATGTTGCACCCGAGTACCAGGGTACGAAAACTGAGACATATTTGAACACGTCTCCCGATCACATGGTTGATCATACTCTAGGTTCCACATGCATGTTTTAGCTGAAGGAAGAATACCTTAAACCTGGGTAGTTGAAACCCGTGGAATGGGTACCATGCGATATGACTTCAAAGGGTCTTCATTTGCTCACCGAACCTCTCCAATCCTATCACTGCTGCGTTTATGCCCCTGTACACATGCTTGATTCTCTTTCGGAGACATAGCAATCCATAGGTTTTAAGATACTTACTAGTCAGGTACATTCTTAGGCATTTAATATGCGGTGTTGAGTCCATTTCGTTGAGCAAGGAGTAGCTCTTGTCTATTCCATATTTGGCTTAAGGAACTTTATCTGTGCTCATTTCAATCTCTGGTTTTATGCAGCACCCCAACTCACCTTTCCCCTTAAGCAAGCATAAGTTGGTTTTCTAAATTTGAGACCCTGTTCTGTTCTGTAATTCAGTTCCTGTGTAGCCAAGTTTACATTCCGTGTATTACTGATATCTTATGATGTTTCTTTTTCTGTGTGACTTATTTCAGTTAGAATCATCATACCTGAATCCACTCATTGTGCTGCTAAGGGCCTGATGACATAGATTTCATTGCTGAGTGATATTGCTTTGTAAGTAAATACCACAACTTCTTTATCCATTTTTCACTTTCTGCGATGTTGAACTTGTACGGTAAACGAGGTTCTTGTAAACAGAGGCGTCCCAAACTTTGGGGTGGCTGTGTCTTTTTGATTTTAATTTCCCTAAGCTATAGGACCATAAGTGGAAGTGCCCTAGGCTCTGTTGCTTTGTTTTTTCGATGTTTCAGGAAACACCATACACTTCTCCCGAGTGTCTGTTGGCAATTTACATCCCGCCCATCAGCATAACAAGGCTCCCAGTTCTCCATGGCCTGTCCTGCCTTTCTGGATTTTACACTTTTTTCAGATGGCCCTTTTGACCGGGGGGAAGTGAGACTTCATTGTAGTGCAGATTTCCTTTGCAAGCTTGCTTGGTTGGCCAAAAAGGGCGTATGCGTTTTTTCCTGAATATATTCAGGAAAAAACGCATACGCCCTTTTTGGCCAAGTGCATCATGGTGGACGTTCTGCCTCTTTTCCTATGCTTTCAATGCAATTCCAGTCTGCCTCCTGAAATCGGTTTCCTGCAATTCTGCCCCGCTTTCAAGTCCTCTTGGCAGCCTTACTTCAGTATATTTTTGGACGATAGCTGTCATTTATAACTCTGCAGGTTTGTGAATTACAGTGCCCCTGAGCTCCTTTCTTCAACTCGCTTTCTTTTGAGCTGGCCGCAACACCGCAGGATGGCTTCAGGCCCTAATCTGGTTCCGGCACGGCACGCTGAGCCTTTGGTTAATTCCTCTTCCTGGTGGGAAATGAGAGTTAAATTTGCCCGTCCAGACACCTTCCAGCTAGTCTCTCATTGGTTCTCGCTATTCCTGTTCATCTTCCGCAGAAATTGCAAACTGGGCCAAACAGGAGGTTAAAGGGACTGACTCTCCAAGTCGGGAGGGTGTTAGTAAAGCGTCTGGAATGTTGCACCCGAGTACCAGGGTACGAAAACTGAGACATATTTGAACACGTCTCCCGATCACATGGTTGATCAGACTCTAGGTTCCACATGCATGTTTTAGCTGAAGGAAGAATACCTTAAACCTGGGTAGTTGAAACCCGTGGAATGGGTACCATGCGATATGACTTCAAAGGGTCTTCATTTACTCACCGAACCTCTCCAATCCTATCACTGCTGCGTTTATGCCCCTGTACACATGCTTGATTCTCTTTCGGAGACATAGCAATCCATAGGTTTTAAGATACTTACTAGTCAGGTACATTCTTAGGCATTTAATATGCGGTGTTGAGTCCATTTCGTTGAGCAAGGAGTAGCTCTTGTCTATTCCATATTTGGCTTAAGGAACTTTATCTGTGCTCATTTCAATCTCTGGTTTTATGCAGCACCCCAACTCACCTTTCCCCTTAAGCAAGCATAAGTTGGTTTTCTAAATTTGAGACCCTGTTCTGTTCTGTAATTCAGTTCTTGTGTAGCCAAGTTTACATTCCGTGTATTACTGATATCTTATGATGTTTCTTTTTCTGTGTGACTTATTTCAGTTAGAATCATCATACCTGAATCCACTCATTGTGCTGCTAAGGGCCTGATGACATAGATTTCATTGCTGAGTGATATTGCTTTGTAAGTAAATACCACAACTTCTTTATCCATTTTTCACTTTCTGCGATGTTGAACTTGTACGGTAAACGAGGTTCTTGTAAACAGAGGCGTCCCAAACTTTGGGGTGGCTGTGTCTTTTTGATTTTAATTTCCCTAAGCTATAGGACCATAAGTGGAAGTGCCCTAGGCTCTGTTGCTTTGTTTTTTAGATGTTTCAGGAAACACCATACACTTCTCCCGAGTGTCTGTTGGCAATTTACATCCCGCCCATCAGCATAACAAGGCTCCCAGTTCTCCATGGCCTGTCCTGCCTTTCTGGATTTTACACTTTTTTCAGATGGCCCTTTTGACCGGGGGGAAGTGAGACTTCATTGTAGTGCAGATTTCCTTTGCAAGCTTGCTTGGTTGGCCAAAAAGGGCGTATGCGTTTTTTCCTGAATATATTCAGGAAAAAACGCATACGCCCTTTTTGGCCAAGTGCATCATGGTGGACGTTCTGCCTCTTTTCCTATGCTTTCAATGCAATTCCAGTCTGCCTCCTGAAATCGGTTTCCTGCAATTCTGCCCCGCTTTCAAGTCCTCTTGGCAGCCTTACTTCAGTATATTTTTGGACGATAGCTGTCATTTATAACTCTGCAGGTTTGTGAATTACAGTGCCCCTGAGCTCCTTTCTTCAACTCGCTTTCTTTTGAGCTGGCCGCAACACCGCAGGATGGCTTCAGGCCCTAATCTGGTTCCGGCACGGCACGCTGAGCCTTTGGTTAATTCCTCTTCCTGGTGGGAAATGAGAGTTAAATTTGCCCGTCCAGACACCTTCCAGCTAGTCTCTCATTGGTTCTCGCTATTCCTGTTCATCTTCCGCAGAAATTGCAAACTGGGCCAAACAGGAGGTTAAAGGGACTGACTCTCCAAGTCGGGAGGGTGTTAGTAAAGCGTCTGGAATGTTGCACCCGAGTACCAGGGTACGAAAACTGAGACATATTTGAACACGTCTCCCGATCACATGGTTGATCATACTCTAGGTTCCACATGCATGTTTTAGCTGAAGGAAGAATACCTTAAACCTGGGTAGTTGAAACCCGTGGAATGGGTACCATGCGATATGACTTCAAAGGGTCTTCATTTGCTCACCGAACCTCTCCAATCCTATCACTGCTGCGTTTATGCCCCTGTACACATGCTTGATTCTCTTTCGGAGACATAGCAATCCATAGGTTTTAAGATACTTACTAGTCAGGTACATTCTTAGGCATTTAATATGCGGTGTTGAGTCCATTTCGTTGAGCAAGGAGTAGCTCTTGTCTATTCCATATTTGGCTTAAGGAACTTTATCTGTGCTCATTTCAATCTCTGGTTTTATGCAGCACCCCAACTCACCTTTCCCCTTAAGCAAGCATAAGTTGGTTTTCTAAATTTGAGACCCTGTTCTGTTTTGGAATTCAGTTCCTGTGTAGCCAAGTTTACATTCCGTGTATTACTGATATCTTATGATGTTTCTTTTTCTGTGTGACTTATTTCAGTTAGAATCATCATACCTGAATCCACTCATTGTGCTGCTAAGGGCCTGATGACATAGATTTCATTGCTGAGTGATATTGCTTTGTAAGTAAATACCACAACTTCTTTATCCATTTTTCACTTTCTGCGATGTTGAACTTGTACGGTAAACGAGGTTCTTGTAAACAGAGGCGTCCCAAACTTTGGGGTGGCTGTGTCTTTTTGATTTTAATTTCCCTAAGCTATAGGACCATAAGTGGAAGTGCCCTAGGCTCTGTTGCTTTGTTTTTTAGATGTTTCAGGAAACACCATACACTTCTCCCGAGTGTCTGTTGGCAATTTACATCCCGCCCATCAGCATAACAAGGCTCCCAGTTCTCCATGGCCTGTCCTGCCTTTCTGGATTTTACACTTTTTTCAGATGGCCCTTTTGACCGGGGGGAAGTGAGACTTCATTGTAGTGCAGATTTCCTTTGCAAGCTTGCTTGGTTGGCCAAAAAGGGCGTATGCGTTTTTTCCTGAATATATTCAGGAAAAAACGCATACGCCCTTTTTGGCCAAGTGCATCATGGTGGACGTTCTGCCTCTTTTCCTATGCTTTCAATGCAATTCCAGTCTGCCTCCTGAAATCGGTTTCCTGCAATTCTGCCCCGCTTTCAAGTCCTCTTGGCAGCCTTACTTCAGTATATTTTTGGACGATAGCTGTCATTTATAACTCTGCAGGTTTGTGAATTACAGTGCCCCTGAGCTCCTTTCTTCAACTCGCTTTCTTTTGAGCTGGCCGCAACACCGCAGGATGGCTTCAGGCCCTAATCTGGTTCCGGCACGGCACGCTGAGCCTTTGGTTAATTCCTCTTCCTGGTGGGAAATGAGAGTTAAATTTGCCCGTCCAGACACCTTCCAGCTAGTCTCTCATTGGTTCTCGCTATTCCTGTTCATCTTCCGCAGAAATTGCAAACTGGGCCAAACAGGAGGTTAAAGGGACTGACTCTCCAAGTCGGGAGGGTGTTAGTAAAGCGTCTGGAATGTTGCACCCGAGTACCAGGGTACGAAAACTGAGACATATTTGAACACGTCTCCCGATCACATGGTTGATCATACTCTAGGTTCCACATGCATGTTTTAGCTGAAGGAAGAATACCTTAAACCTGGGTAGTTGAAACCCGTGGAATGGGTACCATGCGATATGACTTCAAAGGGTCTTCATTTGCTCACCGAACCTCTCCAATCCTATCACTGCTGCGTTTATGCCCCTGTACACATGCTTGATTCTCTTTCGGAGACATAGCAATCCATAGGTTTTAAGATACTTACTAGTCAGGTACATTCTTAGGCATTTAATATGCGGTGTTGAGTCCATTTCGTTGAGCAAGGAGTAGCTCTTGTCTATTCCATATTTGGCTTAAGGAACTTTATCTGTGCTCATTTCAATCTCTGGTTTTATGCAGCACCCCAACTCACCTTTCCCCTTAAGCAAGCATAAGTTGGTTTTCTAAATTTGAGACCCTGTTCTGTTCTGTAATTCAGTTCTTGTGTAGCCAAGTTTACATTCCGTGTATTACTGATATCTTATGATGTTTCTTTTTCTGTGTGACTTATTTCAGTTAGAATCATCATACCTGAATCCACTCATTGTGCTGCTAAGGGCCTGATGACATAGATTTCATTGCTGAGTGATATTGCTTTGTAAGTAAATACCACAACTTCTTTATCCATTTTTCACTTTCTGCGATGTTGAACTTGTACGGTAAACGAGGTTCTTGTAAACAGAGGCGTCCCAAACTTTGGGGTGGCTGTGTCTTTTTGATTTTAATTTCCCTAAGCTATAGGACCATAAGTGGAAGTGCCCTAGGCTCTGTTGCTTTGTTTTTTAGATGTTTCAGGAAACACCATACACTTCTCCCGAGTGTCTGTTGGCAATTTACATCCCGCCCATCAGCATAACAAGGCTCCCAGTTCTCGATGGCCTGTCCTGCCTTTCTGGATTTTACACTTTTTTCAGATGGCCCTTTTGACCGGGGGGAAGTGAGACTTCATTGTAGTGCAGATTTCCTTTGCAAGCTTGCTTGGTTGGCCAAAAAGGGCGTATGCGTTTTTTCCTGAATATATTCAGGAAAAAACGCATACGCCCTTTTTGGCCAAGTGCATCATGGTGGACGTTCTGCCTCTTTTCCTATGCTTTCAATGCAATTCCAGTCTGCCTCCTGAAATCGGTTTCCTGCAATTCTGCCCCGCTTTCAAGTCCTCTTGGCAGCCTTACTTCAGTATATTTTTGGACGATAGCTGTCATTTATAACTCTGCAGGTTTGTGAATTACAGTGCCCCTGAGCTCCTTTCTTCAACTCGCTTTCTTTTGAGCTGGCCGCAACACCGCAGGATGGCTTCAGGCCCTAATCTGGTTCCGGCACGGCACGCTGAGCCTTTGGTTAATTCCTCTTCCTGGTGGGAAATGAGAGTTAAATTTGCCCGTCCAGACACCTTCCAGCTAGTCTCTCATTGGTTCTCGCTATTCCTGTTCATCTTCCGCAGAAATTGCAAACTGGGCCAAACAGGAGGTTAAAGGGACTGACTCTCCAAGTCGGGAGGGTGTTAGTAAAGCGTCTGGAATGTTGCACCCGAGTACCAGGGTACGAAAACTGAGACATATTTGAACACGTCTCCCGATCACATGGTTGATCATACTCTAGGTTCCACATGCATGTTTTAGCTGAAGGAAGAATACCTTAAACCTGGGTAGTTGAAACCCGTGGAATGGGTACCATGCGATATGACTTCAAAGGGTCTTCATTTGCTCACCGAACCTCTCCAATCCTATCACTGCTGCGTTTATGCCCCTGTACACATGCTTGATTCTCTTTCGGAGACATAGCAATCCATAGGTTTTAAGATACTTACTAGTCAGGTACATTCTTAGGCATTTAATATGCGGTGTTGAGTCCATTTCGTTGAGCAAGGAGTAGCTCTTGTCTATTCCATATTTGGCTTAAGGAACTTTATCTGTGCTCATTTCAATCTCTGGTTTTATGCAGCACCCCAACTCACCTTTCCCCTTAAGCAAGCATAAGTTGGTTTTCTAAATTTGAGACCCTGTTCTGTTCTGTAATTCAGTTCCTGTGTAGCCAAGTTTACATTCCGTGTATTACTGATATCTTATGATGTTTCTTTTTCTGTGTGACTTATTTCAGTTAGAATCATCATACCTGAATCCACTCATTGTGCTGCTAAGGGCCTGATGACATAGATTTCATTGCTGAGTGATATTGCTTTGTAAGTAAATACCACAACTTCTTTATCCATTTTTCACTTTCTGCGATGTTGAACTTGTACGGTAAACGAGGTTCTTGTAAACAGAGGCGTCCCAAACTTTGGGGTGGCTGTGTCTTTTTGATTTTAATTTCCCTAAGCTATAGGACCATAAGTGGAAGTGCCCTAGGCTCTGTTGCTTTGTTTTTTAGATGTTTCAGGAAACACCATACACTTCTCCCGAGTGTCTGTTGGCAATTTACATCCCGCCCATCAGCATAACAAGGCTCCCAGTTCTCCATGGCCTGTCCTGCCTTTCTGGATTTTACACTTTTTTCAGATGGCCCTTTTGACCGGGGGGAAGTGAGACTTCATTGTAGTGCAGATTTCCTTTGCAAGCTTGCTTGGCTGGCCAAAAAGGGCGTATGCGTTTTTTCCTGAATATATTCAGGAAAAAACGCATACGCCCTTTTTGGCCAAGTGCATCATTGTGGACGTTCTGCCTCTTTTCCTATGCTTTCAATGCAATTCCAGTCTACCTCCTGAAATCGGTTTCCTGCAATTCTGCCCCGCTTTCAAGTCCTCTTGGCAGCCTTACTTCAGTATATTTTTGGACGATAGCTGTCATTTATAACTCTGCAGGTTTGTGAATTACAGTGCCCCTGAGCTCCTTTCTTCAACTCGCTTTCTTTTGAGCTGGCCGCAACACCGCAGGATGGCTTCAGGCCCTAATCTGGTTCTGGCACGGCACGTTGAGCCTTTGGTTAATTCCTCTTCCTGGTGGGAAATGAGAGTTAAATTTGCCCGTCCAGACACCTCCAGCTAGTCTCTCATTGGTTCTCGCTATTCCTGTTCATCTTCCGCAGAAATTGCAAACTGGGCCAAACAGGAGGTTAAAGGGACTGACTCTCCAAGTCGGGAGGGTGTTAGTAAAGCGTCTGGAATGTTGCACCCGAGTACCAGGGTACGAAAACTGAGACATATTTGAACACGTCTCCCGATCACATGGTTGATCATACTCTAGGTTCCACATGCATGTTTTAGCTGAAGGAAGAATACCTTAAACCTGGGTAGTTGAAACCCGTGGAATGGGTACCATGCAATATGACTTCAAAGGGTCTTCATTTGCTCACCGAACCTCTCCAATCCTATCACTGCTGCGTTTATGCCCCTGTACACATGCTTGATTCTCTTTCGGAGACATAGCAATCCATAGGTTTTAAGATACTTACTAGTCAGGTACATTCTTAGGCATTTAATATGCGGTGTTGAGTCCATTTCGTTGAGCAAGGAGTAGCTCTTGTCTATTCCATATTTGGCTTAAGGAACTTTATCTGTGCTCATTTCAATCTCTGGTTTTATGCAGCACCCCAACTCACCTTTCCCCTTAAGCAAGCATAAGTTGGTTTTCTAAATTTGAGACCCTGTTCTGTTCTGTAATTCAGTTCCTGTGTAGCCAAGTTTACATTCCGTGTATTACTGATATCTTATGATGTTTCTTTTTCTGTGTGACTTATTTCAGTTAGAATCATCATACCTGAATCCACTCATTGTGCTGCTAAGGGCCTGATGACATAGATTTCATTGCTGAGTGATATTGCTTTGTAAGTAAATACCACAACTTCTTTATCCATTTTTCACTTTCTGCGATGTTGAACTTGTACGGTAAACGAGGTTCTTGTAAACAGAGGCGTCCCAAACTTTGGGGTGGCTGTGTCTTTTTGATTTTAATTTCCCTAAGCTATAGGACCATAAGTGGAAGTGCCCTAGGCTCTGTTGCTTTGTTTTTTCGATGTTTCAGGAAACACCATACACTTCTCCCGAGTGTCTGTTGGCAATTTACATCCCGCCCATCAGCATAACAAGGCTCCCAGTTCTCCATGGCCTGTCCTGCCTTTCTGGATTTTACACTTTTTTCAGATGGCCCTTTTGACCGGGGGGAAGTGAGACTTCATTGTAGTGCAGATTTCCTTTGCAAGCTTGCTTGGTTGGCCAAAAAGGGCGTATGCGTTTTTTCCTGAATATATTCAGGAAAAAACGCATACGCCCTTTTTGGCCAAGTGCATCATGGTGGACGTTCTGCCTCTTTTCCTATGCTTTCAATGCAATTCCAGTCTGCCTCCTGAAATCGGTTTCCTGCAATTCTGCCCCGCTTTCAAGTCCTCTTGGCAGCCTTACTTCAGTATATTTTTGGACGATAGCTGTCATTTATAACTCTGCAGGTTTGTGAATTACAGTGCCCCTGAGCTCCTTTCTTCAACTCGCTTTCTTTTGAGCTGGCCGCAACACCGCAGGATGGCTTCAGGCCCTAATCTGGTTCCGGCACGGCACGCTGAGCCTTTGGTTAATTCCTCTTCCTGGTGGGAAATGAGAGTTAAATTTGCCTGTCCAGACACCTTCCAGCTAGTCTCTCATTGGTTCTCGCTATTCCTGTTCATCTTCCGCAGAAATTGCAAACTGGGCCAAACAGGAGGTTAAAGGGACTGACTCTCCAAGTCGGGAGGGTGTTAGTAAAGCGTCTGGAATGTTGCACCCGAGTACCAGGGTACGAAAACTGAGACATATTTGAACACGTCTCCCGATCACATGGTTGATCATACTCTAGGTTCCACATGCATGTTTTAGCTGAAGGAAGAATACCTTAAACCTGGGTAGTTGAAACCCGTGGAATGGGTACCATGCGATATGACTTCAAAGGGTCTTCATTTGCTCACCGAACCTCTCCAATCCTATCACTGCTGCGTTTATGCCCCTGTACACATGCTTGATTCTCTTTCGGAGACATAGCAATCCATAGGTTTTAAGATACTTACTAGTCAGGTACATTCTTAGGCATTTAATATGCGGTGTTGAGTCCATTTCGTTGAGCAAGGAGTAGCTCTTGTCTATTCCATATTTGGCTTAAGGAACTTTATCTGTGCTCATTTCAATCTCTGGTTTTATGCAGCACCCCAACTCACCTTTCCCCTTAAGCAAGCATAAGTTGGTTTTCTAAATTTGAGACCCTGTTCTGTTCTGTAATTCAGTTCTTGTGTAGCCAAGTTTACATTCCGTGTATTACTGATATCTTATGATGTTTCTTTTTCTGTGTGACTTATTTCAGTTAGAATCATCATACCTGAATCCACTCATTGTGCTGCTAAGGGCCTGATGACATAGATTTCATTGCTGAGTGATATTGCTTTGTAAGTAAATACCACAACTTCTTTATCCATTTTTCACTTTCTGCGATGTTGAACTTGTACGGTAAACGAGGTTCTTGTAAACAGAGGCGTCCCAAACTTTGGGGTGGCTGTGTCTTTTTGATTTTAATTTCCCTAAGCTATAGGACCATAAGTGGAAGTGCCCTAGGCTCTGTTGCTTTGTTTTTTAGATGTTTCAGGAAACACCATACACTTCTCCCGAGTGTCTGTTGGCAATTTACATCCCGCCCATCAGCATAACAAGGCTCCCAGTTCTCGATGGCCTGTCCTGCCTTTCTGGATTTTACACTTTTTTCAGATGGCCCTTTTGACCGGGGGGAAGTGAGACTTCATTGTAGTGCAGATTTCCTTTGCAAGCTTGCTTGGTTGGCCAAAAAGGGCGTATGCGTTTTTTCCTGAATATATTCAGGAAAAAACGCATACGCCCTTTTTGGCCAAGTGCATCATGGTGGACGTTCTGCCTCTTTTCCTATGCTTTCAATGCAATTCCAGTCTGCCTCCTGAAATCGGTTTCCTGCAATTCTGCCCCGCTTTCAAGTCCTCTTGGCAGCCTTACTTCAGTATATTTTTGGACGATAGCTGTCATTTATAACTCTGCAGGTTTGTGAATTACAGTGCCCCTGAGCTCCTTTCTTCAACTCGCTTTCTTTTGAGCTGGCCGCAACACCGCAGGATGGCTTCAGGCCCTAATCTGGTTCCGGCACGGCACGCTGAGCCTTTGGTTAATTCCTCTTCCTGGTGGGAAATGAGAGTTAAATTTGCCCGTCCAGACACCTTCCAGCTAGTCTCTCATTGGTTCTCGCTATTCCTGTTCATCTTCCGCAGAAATTGCAAACTGGGCCAAACAGGAGGTTAAAGGGACTGACTCTCCAAGTCGGGAGGGTGTTAGTAAAGCGTCTGGAATGTTGCACCCGAGTACCAGGGTACGAAAACTGAGACATATTTGAACACGTCTCCCGATCACATGGTTGATCATACTCTAGGTTCCACATGCATGT